>NC_000083.6:40196808-40543475 GCF_000001635.26 Mus musculus
CAGAAGTTATGAAACAAATGGATTTAACAAATGTCTATAAGCATTTTATTCTAAAACAAGCAGATGGACCTTCTTCTCAGCACCTCATGGTACCTTCTCAAAAATTGACCATATAATTAATTGGTCACAAAACAGACCTCAACAGATAAAAAAAAAATATTGAAGTACTCCCTTGCTTCCTATCAGATCACCACAGACTAAGGCTAATCTTCAATGATTGCATGAATAATAGAAAGCCAACATACAAGTGGAAGCAGAACAACACTCTACTCAATGATAACTTAGTGAAGGAAGAAATAAAGAAAGAAATTAAAGACTTTTTAAAATTAATGAAAAGTAGCCGAAATTATGGGACACAATGAAAGTAGTCCTAAGAGGAAATCTTATAGCTCTGAATTCCTCCAAAAGAAACTGGAGAGAGCATACACTATCAGCTTGATAGCACACCTGAATGATGTAGAACACAAAGCAAATTCACCCATGAAAGGAAATGAACAAAATCAGGGCTGTAATCAACCAAATGGGAACAAAAAGAACTATACTAAGAATCAACCAAACCAGAAGCTGATTCTTTGAGAAAAAACATATAATAGATAAAACCTTAGCCAGAATAACTAGAGGGCAAAGGGACAGTATCCTAATTAACAAAATTAGAAATGAAAAGGGAGAAATAACAACAGAAAATTAGGAAATCCAAAAAATCATCAGATACTACTGCAAAAGTCTATACTCAACAAAACTCAAAAACGTGAATGAAATTGCTAATTTCTAGACAGATACCAGGTACCAAAGTTAAATCAGGAACAGGAAAAGGATATAAACGGTCCCAGAATCACTAAATAAATAGAAACAATCGTAAATCATCTCCAAAACAAACCAGAAAAAAAAAAAAAGCCTAGGACCAGATGGGTTTAGTGTAGAGTTCTTTCAGACCCCCAAAGAAGACCAAATACTGATACTCCTCAAACTATTCCACAAAATATAAACAGAAAGAACACTACCCAATTCATTCTATGAAGCCACAGTTATGATGATACCAAAGCCACACAAAGACCAAACAAAGGAAGAATTTCAGAGCAAATTTCCTTTTGAATATCTATGCAAAAATATTCAATAAATTTCTCAAAAACTGAATCTAAGACCACATCAAAATAATCATTCACCATGATAAAGTAGGCTTCATCAGAGGGATGCAGGAATGGTTCAGGACATGCAAATCCATGAAATAATCACCACATAAACAAACACAAAGCAAAAAACAAACAAACAAACAAAGCAAAACAAAACAAAACCAAACACATTAAATACTGAAAAAGCATTTGACAAAATTCAACATCCCTTCATGTTAAAAGTCTTGGTAAGATCAGGAATTCAAGGCCCATACCTAAACATAGTAAAAGCAATATACAGCAAACCAGTAACCAACATCAACCTAAATGGAGAGAAACTTGAAGCAATCCCACTAAAACCAGAGGCTAGACAAGCTGACCACTCTTTCACTATCTATTCAATATAGTACTTTAACTTATAGATAGAGAAATTAAACAATGAAAAGAGATCAAAGGCATACCAATTGTAAAGGAAGAATCAAAATATCATTATTTGAAGATGATATAATATACTTAAGTGCCCCCTAAAATTCCATCGGAGAACTCCAAAACATGATAAACAACTTCAACACAGTGACCTGATATAAAATTAACTCAAAAAATTGCAAAGTTTCTGTAAGGCAAAGGACACTGTCAATAGGACAAAATGTCAAACAACAGATTGCAAAAAGATCTTTACCAATACTACATCTGATAGAGAGTTAATATCCAGTATATACAAAGAACTTAAGAAGTTAGACTCCAGAGAACCAAATAACTCTAACAAAAAATGGGGTACAGAGCCAAACATATAATTCTCAACTGAGGAAACTTGAATGGTGGAGAAGCACCTAAAGGAATGTTCAACATCCTTAGTCATCAAGGAAATGCAACTCAAAACAATCCTGAGATTCCACTTCACACCTGTCAGAATGGCTAAGATCAAAAACTCAGGTGACAGCAGATGCTGGCAATAATGTGGAGAAAGAGGAACACTCCTCCATTGCTGGTGGGATTGCCAGCTGGTACAATCACTCTGGAAATCAGTTTGGTGGTTCTGCAGAACATTGGACATAGTACTTCCTGAGGACCCAGCTATACCACTCGTAGGCATATATCCAGAAGATGCTCCAACATGTAATAAAGACACATATTCCACTATGTTCATAGCAGCCATATTTATAATACCCAGAAGCTGGAAACAACTCAGATGTGCCTCAACAGAGGAATGAGTACAGAAAATGTGGCATATTTACACAATGGAACACTATTCAGCTATTAAAAACAATGACTTCATGAAATTCACAAGCATATGGATGGAACTTGAAAATATCCTGAATGAAGTAACTCAGTCACAAAAGAACACACATGGTATGCACTTACTGATAAGTGGATATTAGCTTAAAAGTTCAGAATACCCAAGATTCAACTCACAGACCATATTAAGCCCAAGAAGAAGGAAGACCAAATTGTGGGTGCTTCAGAACTTCTTAGAAGGGGAAACAAAATACTCACATGAGGAAATATGGAGACAAAGTGTGGAAGAGAAACTGAAGGTAAGGCCATCCAGAGACTGCTCTACCTGGGGATCCATCTCATATGCAGTCACCAAACCTGGACTCTACTGTGGATGCAGGGAAGTGCTTGATGACAGAAGCCTAATATGGCTGTCTATGGATCCAGATTCCTACAGGGACTACTGCCAAAGTCAGCCAGCAATTGAAGAAGTTACTCAGCAGACTTTTTTTCTGAGGGAAGAAAGCTAAATTTATTGGGGCTAGCACTCTATGTAGCCAACTGAATAACTATGAACTCTTTTAACTCCTTAGGGCTGGTGAGAAAGATAAGGAGAGAGAGGAAATGTGTGTGTGTGTGTGTGTGTGTGTGTGTGTGTGTGTGTGTGTGTACAAAACAAAATCGAACACATCAGAATTGGATAAGAGTCCATGTCTTCAACAAGGTGAACCACTTTGTTTCCTAGATTGAATTGTCTGAAACCTTATACCTAAATAAATCCTTCTTCCTTCTAAATTGTTTCTAATATGTGTTGTGATGAAGTGATATCTGGCTAGCAAAATTAGTCTCTCAAATTAAAACAATTTAAAAGGTAAACAAACAACCTCCCACAAAAGACTCAATGTTTATAAAGCCAAAAGGTTTAGACTGCTACTGTAAAAAAAAGAAAAGGAGTGGGTGTTAGGAGGCTTAGATGTTAAACAAGAAAAAATATAAACCTCTGAGTGTACCAACGATGTTTCCAAACAAGGAACCTGACTTACCTCATCTTTTAAGGGACATGATAGGAAACACAGTTTAATAGAGAACATAGAAATATAAAGATCTAAGGCTGAGCCACATTCTGGACTAATAAGAATACTTATCATTCCTCTTAAGTAATCCTGTTCATGAAACTGTGAGCAACATTTGAAAACATTCTTAGCAGATTTTAAATCTTTTATTTTATTCTGTAACTATCCTACCTCCCATAATATAGTATGTGGATGCCCAGCTTAGGTAATTAAAAATGTGTTAAGATTTTAAAATGTATAATAATTTAAAGAAACAAAAGCATATTTTAATAATTTGTAGAGGTTATAAAATGTGGAAGTTAATGCCTGTTCTACAAAGGGGTACCTTGCAAATAGAAGAATCAACATACATCTTAGAAGTGAGGGGCACATGAAATAAAAAGGATTCATCACTCAAAATTGAAGAAATGGGCAAGCACAAAGAGACAGTAACAAATTATAAGAGTTCAACACTGAAAACATCTTGGAAAGGAGTGCCAAAGCAGGGGTTCTCGACCTGTAATTAGAGAATGAATTCCTGAGATAAAATTCTGCAGAAGGTTCATGGAAGCACAGTGTTTAAGGTAAAGTTCAATGCTTTCAAGTTCTGCCCCCAAGGACTCTATCAGGTGTGCACAGTTAAAATTGAAGAATATGTCCTATTCTTTGCAGCTGAATTTAGAATTAAAAAAAAATAAAATTAATACCTAACCAATCAATAAGTATTTCTGTTTCTTTTTTTTCTTTTTCCAATTTTTTATTAAGTATTTTCATCATTTACATTTCAAATGTTATCCTGAAAGTCCCCTATACCCTCCTGCCCTGCTCCCCTACCCATCCACTCCCCCTTCTTAGCCCTGGTGTTCCCCTGTACTGGGGCATATAAAGTTTGCAAGACCAAGGGGCCTCTCTTCCCTATGATGGGCGACTAGGCCATCTTCTGCTACATATGCAGCTAGAGACATGAGCTCTGGGGGTACTTGTTACTTCATATTGTTGTTCCACTTATAGTGTTGCAGACCCCTTCAGCTCCTTAGGTACTTTCTCTAGCTCCTCCATTGTGGACCCTGTGTTCCATCCAAAGCGGACTGTGAGCATCCACTTCTATGTTTGCCAGGCACTGGCAAAGCCTTACAAGAGACAGTTATCTCAGGGTCCTTTCAGCAAAATCTTGCTCGCATATGCAATAGTGTCTGTGTTTGTTGGCTGATTATGGGATGGATCCCCAGGTGCGGCAGTCCCTGGATGGTCCATCTTTTCATCTCAACTCCAAACTTTGTCTCTGTAACTCCTTCCATGGGTGTTTAGTTCCCAATTCTAAGAAGAGGGAAAGTGTCAACACTTTGGTTCTTGTTCTTCTTGATTTTTAATGTGTTTTGCAAATTGAATCTTGGACATTCTAAGTTTCTGGGCTAATATCCACTTATCAGTGAGCACATATCATGTGATTGGGTTACCTCTCTCAGGATGATACCCTCCAGATTTTCTGTATTTATAATAGCCAGAAGCTGGAAAGAACCCAGATGCCCCTCAACAGAGTAATGGATACAGAAAATGTGGTACATTTACACAATGGAGTACTAAACAGCTATTAAAAACAATGAATTTATGAAATTCCTAGGCAAATGGATGGACCTGGAGGGCATCATCCTGAGTGAGGTAACCCAATCACAAAATAACTCATATGATATGTACTCTCTGATAAGTGGATATTAATCCAGAAACTTAGAATACCCAAGATACAAGATACAATTTGCAAAACACATGAAAAGCAAAAAGCTCCTTGGGTACTTTCTCTAGCTCCTCCACTGGGGGGCTCTGTGTTCCATCCAATAGCTGATAGAGGAGAAAGTGGAGGAAAGCCTCAAAGATATGGGCACACTGGGAAAATTCCTGATTAGAACAGCAATGGCTTGTGCTGTAAGATCAAGAATCCAAAAATGGAACCTCATAAAATTTCAAAGCTTCTGTAAAGCAAAAGACACTGTCAATAAGACAAAAAGGCCACCAACAGATTGGGAAAGGATCTTTACCTATCCTAAATCGGATAGAGGACTAATATCTAATATATATAAAGAACTCAATAAGGTGGACTCCAGCAAATCAAATAACCCCATTAAAAATGGGGCTTAGAGCTAAACAAAGAATTCTCAAATGAGGAATATAGAATGGCTGAGAAGCAACTAAAAATATTTCTGTTTCTTACATGCTTTCTTATTTTTTCTTTGTTTGTTTGTTTTTTGTTTTGATTTTCCAAGACAGGGTTTTTCTGTATAGCCCTGGCTGTCCTGGGACTCACTTTGTAGACCAGGCTGGCCTCGAACTCAGATATCCGAATGCCTTTGCCTACTGAGTGCTGGGATTAAAGGTGTGTGCCACCATGCCTGGCTTCTTTCTTACTTTAAAATGAGTTTTTACAGATTTATTTTCTCAATACTGAAATGCTGACATTTTTTATTTATTTCATAAACTAATTTTAAGATTGGGTGGCAGCAGTGGCACCTGGGTCAGGCCTGACCCAGGTGGAGGAGGAGGGAGGTGGTGGAGAATAAGAAGGGAGTCAGCGGAGGAGTTAAGATGGCAGCATCCATCCTGCTGAAAGTGTCAATGGCATTTCTGGGCAAAGCCTCTTAAACAGTAGCTGACCTCTCAATACACACGTGTTCCCTTGATAGCAGTGGCAGTCAGGTCAGTAGAGTTAAGACTGAAGTAGGCAAGAGCCAGGTGCTCTGAGGTCAGTCCATAGTGTTTCCCCTTCTCCTTCCTTCTTGCCCTAAGAATGGTCAGTGTTTCAGAATCACATACTGAATTTGGAAACCTTAGGGCTGTTGGGAAAACCGTTTGCAGACTCAGAAGAAACACAACATGTAGAAAGTCCTGGAAGAGAAACATGGAAACTTTGTCCCACTCCAGTAGCCACACAGAAGCAGTGAGAAGAAACCCAGAGGTGATCTGAATTAACCCGATGTCACGGAGACTGTCTTTCTCTGGTTAGCATCTTACAGGAGATGTTAAAGGTGCCTTCTGTCTTAAATCTCAAATCAAATCATTCTGTGTGTTGAACCGGGGCAGAAGTATCTCTCCCTTCCTTCCTTAACAACATAGCAGAGAACTTGCATGCTGCCATTTTATTCCTCGGGTTGGGAAGCAGCAGTGTTTTTGTCTATGATTTGATCAATATGTTAAAAAGTAGGCAGCCAGAGAGCAAACTCTGGGAGGTCAATCATTGAGTGGTTTACGACCTTCAGTCATAACTGATGTGCCATAGGATTTCTGGCCGGGGGGAAAGGTATAAAATAGGAATTGTAATGCCCTTTAAGGAGATTCTAACCAGTTTCTTAAAAGACAGCTTAATTCCGATTTTATCAAAGGTGTTTCCCGTGAATGTGTGCACTGCAGTTGTCTTCTGAAGTTGTTAGAGAACATCTAGAAGTACTAAATGGTATTTATGGTAAACCAAGTCCTCATTCTAGAACTGTACATTTAGTCATCTCATAAGCCTGTGTTCATGTCTCCTAAGGCAGTCAAATGGCTAATAACTAAGACTTTTGCTAGTTACTTATCAAGGCTCTTCTAAACTTGTCCCTTGGGTCCCAATTCCAAATGTCTTTTATCACTCAGAAGAGTGGAGTTTTAAATCTTGTCTTGACATTGCAGATGTCTCCAACCCTTGCTCAAGAAAATGTGAGAGAGCCGGGCATGGTGGAACAGGCCTTTAATCTCAGCACTTGGGAGGCAGAGGCAGGTGGATTTCTGAGTTCGAGGCCAGCCTGGTCTACAAAGTGAGTTCCAGGACAGCCAGGGCTATACAGAGAAACCCTGTCTCAAAAAAAAAGAAAAAGAAAAGGAAAGAAAAAAGAAAAGAAAATGTGAGAGGGTTCCCTCCACGACCCTTCAAGACTGGTTCCCTTTGCTTTCCTAAGTCTTAGGAGTACCACCATTATTGATCTTATGAACTGTTTGTTAGTTTGTTTTTTATGTTAGAATACCCCTTTCTCACTGAGAGTTATCAGGTGCTGTAGGGAAAAACAGCATTTGCCGATCATTGTGCTCATGGTTGCCTGTGGTCTTGTCACTTGAGACATAGATGCAGGAGGATCAGGAATTCAAGGTCATCCATGGCAAAACAGAGACCAGCATTAACTACAGGAGACCCTATCTTTTTAAAAAATATTTCTTTCTTTTTCTTTCCTTTTATTGCTAAAATATGTTCTCTGTAAGGGAACCTGTTGTGGTTTTTTTGGTGGTTTTGCCCTGAGGGAATTCAGGCTTCTCTCTGACCTTCTATTAAATTTAGTGGAGTGGGGGAGAAAAACTGTGTTATAAATCTGAGAATATTGTTATGACAGTTTTCAAACTGAGTATTTAAACACTGAAGAAGCAGGGTTTGGCCAGGCCCAGTGACACACACCTTTCTTAAATCCCAGCACTTGGGGAGCAAAGGCAGGTGGATCTCTGAGTTCTAGGCCACCCTGGCCTAGACAATGAGCTCCAGGACAGCCAGGGTTATATAGTAAACCCTGACTCAAAAAGCTTACCCACAAAATAATAATAAACACTGCTAGTTGACTTAACAATCAATGTTGAAGGACAGACTAGCGGGGAAAATGATTACTATAGTAATTCTGTTCTTCATGGTTTAGAAGTGATTCATGAAGGAAACCTCTCACTTCATAGCAACAATATTTGAGGGACAAGGAGAAGTTCTAGCTAGGTCTGTTCCAGGGTCTGGGTTGGCTTTTGGGATTTCCCTTGATCCTTTCCCACAGGTAGTTTTGTCAGGGAGGGTAAACTTCTGGTACAACTAAGGTTTAATTCGTTGCACTAGTTGTATTCTAAGAATTATTTTTGCTTCATCTATGTAGCCTCTCCTTTTCTCTTTTGTTGTGGTGGTTGTTTTGTTTTGTTTTGTTTTTAAAGAGACATATGATCTTTCTCTATAGCTGTCCTAGAACTCAGTACATAGCCCAGACTGGCTTCAAACTTGACATTCCTCCTGTCTTAGCCTCCCAAGTAAAAGGATGAGTGGTTCAAATTTATGATACATAAGGAATGTTGAAAAGCATTGACTTTTTTCAGGTAAAGAGGCAAGTTTTGGGGGCTGGGGAGGTGGCTTAGCAGTTAGAACCACTTGTGATTCTTGCAGATGACCCAAGTTTCGCTCCAACTACCCACATGTCTGCTTAACAACCTTTATCTGCAACTCCAGTTCCTGGGAATGATACCCTCTTCTGGTCCCCAAGGGCACTTGCATGAATGCAGGCAAAATACCCATATACATGTGAAAGTCTTTCATTTGGTACAAAAGATCCTTGTATCTATGAGGTAAGACAGAGGACAATAACATTAATATTGTTAATTTTTTGTTTTATTTATAACTATATTCAAAGACTAAAAGTGCAGCCAGGCATAATAGCACATGCCTATAATCCCAGCACTTGGGAAGTAGAGGCAGGAAGACCAGAAATTCAAGGGTAATCTGGGTTATTTTGAGACCTTGTCTCTACAAAAGCAAAAACTGTTCACCATTACTTGCTAATCTCTAGGTGGTACCACCAGTTGATTCTGATGGATACTGACAGGTAGTGGGTGATCTGACATTAAAAGTCAGAAAAATGCCAGCAAAGTTCCCCACTATCATGTCCAGGAACCTGATTGGGGGTATGAAGCTCACCCACTCCTGATTTCTTCCAGTGCACAGATGTGAGTGAACCCACACCTCTCCACCTTTTATCATTTATGAATCCTAATTTTATGAGAAAACACTGAGTCATAAAGAGCAAAGTAGGAGTTCAGGCAATGTGACCAAACACCCTCTTCCCTCTTTTAAACTAGTTGTCCCAGGACATGTGAAGTGTTATGAGGCTGTATTGAGCATGGCCTAAATAGGTGTAGATGACCTGTGAAGTATGTTCCATCTAAAATATTACTCCTGCTTTGAAAGCTCCTGAGTAAACATCCATGCAAAAAGGAGTTCACTGGGAAGATTCCCTCTTTAATATAGTTAGAAACACTCTTTATCAGATTTAGGATGCCATTTTGCTAACTGATAAATAGAAACAGATCTAAATATGTAAGAATGTTTATTTGTTGCACATAACTTTTTTAAGTATAAAATGAATGTAGACATTCCCTGTGTGTGGACCGGGGTGGGGGTAGGGGGTGGTGAATTCAAATGTTATCTCTTCCTAAATGTTATCTGCTTTTTTTGTGTGTTTTTTTAATTAGGTATTTATTTCATTTACATTTCCAATGCTATCCCAAAAGTTCCCCACACGCTCCCTCACCCACTCCCCCACCCACCCACTCCCACTTATTGGCCCTGGCATTCCCCTGTACTGAGGCATATAAAGTTTGCATGACCAATGGGGCCCTCTTTCCACTGATGGCCGAATAGGCCATCTTCTGAAACATATGCAGCTAGAGACACGAGCTCCGTGTGTTACTGGTTAGTTCATATTGTTGTTCCACCTACAGGGTTGCAGATCCCTTTAGCTCCTTGGTTACTTTCTCTAGTTATCTGCTTTCAAGCAATTCTTTATTCATACCTTGATTCTGATTTTAGCTTGCATGTTAGTAGAAATATCAGTGAATTTTCCTTTTTCCTTTTTAGAAGAAAATCATTGTGTTTACTAAGTACTCTTTTTAGAAAAAAATGTTAGCAGCAATCTAATTATAATTGAGTTATATTTACATAATGATGTTCTGTTAATTTGGGTCACTTTTGCCATTTAAAACTCTCACAGCCTTTACCCTATCCTTCTCCTATCACAGACTGTATGTTGTCTCCCATATCCAGAGAGAAATGAATTTGAAGTAAAGACAATACATTCAACTTACTTAGCTCACTTCTTTAATAGTTGACATGAGAATGTTTCCTCCCTAGGAAGGACTGTGGGAAATCCTGATGAGATCTTGAAGAGACTAACAAATGTGTGACAGAATTAAGACTTGCTGATGTGATATTGATGGCTCACTGCTAGCTCATTACCTGGGTCTTGATTCATAGTAGAGGTTAACAAATGTTGAGATATAGGTTAGGTTGAGTTGGTTCTGGTCCTGTGCGCAGGAAACAGGAAGCAAGTACATTATGACAATTACATGTTGCTGAGGGCCTCTACCCCTGGAAGGATTTTACCTTCCAGAAGCTCAAGACTTGCCCCACCTCCTGTGCTCACATGGCTGACCTTGTCTTCAGTGCCCCATTTGGCGCAGCAAGTAGCAGTATCTCCGCCTCCTATAATGGTGACACAGCCATTGGAGGTGGCCTTTACAACTTCATCCATGAGAGCTTTGGTTCCTTTAGCAAAGGCATCCCATTCAAATACCCCAATAGGTCCATTCCAAACTATCAGCTTTGCTTGGGCCACAATTTGAGCATTGATTTTAATGCTCTCAGGGCCACAGTCCAAGCCCATCCAACCAGATGGTATACCAGATTCTATAGTGGCTTGTCCAACTTTAGCATTCTCATCAAACTTGTCACCAGTAACAAAGTCAACAGGAAAAACTATCTTTACACCATTCTTTTCTGCTTTTTCCATGATCTCTTTAACAATCGTGGCTCCCTCTTCATCAAACAAGGAAGCACCAATCTGCATGTTCTTGAGTTCTTTCAGGAAGGTGTAAGCCATTCCACCACCAATAATCATGAAATTGACTTTGTCTAACATATTTTTAATGAGTTGGATCTTGTCTTTCACTTTGGCTCCACCAAGGATAGCCAGGAAGGGCCTCTCTGGCTTTTCTAAAGCCTTGGAAAAATAATCCAGTTCCTTCTTCATAAGGAAACCAGATGCCTTCTGGGGCAAATTTACTCCGACCGTAGAACTGTGAGCCCGATGTGCAGTGCCAAATGCATCGTTGACATAGACATCGCCAAGTTTAGACAGTGATGCTTGGAAGGCTTCTACTTTAGCAGGGTCAGCACTAATCTTTTTTCCAGAAGAATCTTTACCCTTACCTTCTTCCTCCACATGGAAGCGCAGGTTCTCCAGCAGGATGATAGACCCATTATCTGGGTTGGCACAGGCTTGCTCTACTTCAGGGCCCACACAGTCCTTCAAGAATATGACGTCCTTGTTCAGCAGGGACTTGAGCTCATCAGCAACAGGCTCTAATGAATACTTGTCTGGCATAGGGATACCATCAGGCCGACCGAGGTGACTCATGAGAACTACGGACTTGGCTCCATTGTCCAGACAGTGCTTGATACTTGGGATGGCAGCCTTGATTCTCTGGTTGTTTGTAATTTGGTTATTCTTCATGGGAACGTTGAAGTCTACTCTCATGATTACTCTTTTTCCCTTAAGATCCACTTTGTCCAGAGTCAACTTAGCAGAAAGAGCCATCTTGATGGTATGCACAACAGCCTCTTTACTGCTGCTGGGAGGCTGGCTTGGTGGTGATTTTTAACGCTTAAGTCTTGGCCCCGCCTTTCTTTGTGAGTTCAAAGTCTCCTGCACAATAGCCATTGGTAGAATTTGAAAGGAAATCCAGCTCTGTGATTGGTTCTCCATCCTGTCTATCTTGATTTGGAACGTTTTTTGCCTGGTACAGACTCAAACTGCCAGCCTAGAATACTAAACAGTAAAACGGAGAGCTTGGGGTTAGAGTTGGGAAATTAGAAAGCCTTCAAATAAGTATCAGAAGGCCAGATTATTTTTCTCCTGTCTTTTGTTTCTATATCCTCTTTCAAATCAATTAGAAAATAAAGCATACCCAACCATAAGATTACCAAAAAGAAAAAAAAAAACATAATTCTTCCCCACATCCAATCTCTAATTATACTGTGGAAAATCCTCTGCAGTACAAATAATGAATATTTGAAAAGAAAGTACTGTTTTTTGTTTTGTTTGTAGTCCAAGGCAGCATAATACAAGTCTTTTATCCTTGATAAATATTTCTACTGAGGTCATGATCTGCTATTAGACTTTGTGATATACTCTAGTTTTGAGTAGGAATGATATATTTTTTGTTACCTTAGTTTATTCTTTTAATTTTGTTCATCTATCTACCTACCTATCTATCTATCTATCTATCTATCTATCTATCTATCTATCTATCTATCTATCTATTTTTAGACTTCAGTGAGAGAAAGCTTTCTGGCTTCTGTGGGAGAATAGCCTGGCAGAACATCTCAGTTCTTTCAGATTCAGAAGGTAGGCCATTATGCCTTTTATTTCTTCTTTGTTTTGCTTACCCCTTGTATAATTTAGAAATAAAATATAAAATATGTGATCCTTGAGTTGATGTCTTCTACAGGAAATGAGAATAAATAAGAAAAAAAATTCAAAAACCTACTAAGGCTGGTTGAATAGTGAAACTGGTACAGTGTCTCTCTAGCTCTGCTTTTTTGTTCAGGATTTCTTGGGCTGCCTAGGACCTTTGGAGTCACCATGTGAATTTTTGCAGGTTCGCTGTTCTGTTTCTATGATCTCTTGTACATTTTTAATGTGATGGCATGGGATCTGTGGGACTACAACAATATTAACTATACAAGTCTGTGAATGTGGAAAGTATTTTCATATTATAATGTCTTGCTATTCTCTTAGTTTCCATTGTTGAGGTATTTTACCTTAATTTTATCCTAGATTTTATTTGTTTGTTTACTTATTCATTTATTTTTGAGGCTATTGTGTCAATGTGCCATATCTTTCAGTATGTTGTTATTGCTGTGTGTAGAGGGTACTATTTGTAAGGTAATTTTGTGTCCTATTTTGCTAAAATGTTGATAATTGCAAAATATTTCTGTTGGAATTTAGGCATCTAAGTATATAATTGAAAAATAGTGATAATGTGACCTCATTTTCTATCTGTATACTTTTAGTTTTCTTCTAGTCTTATTGATGTAGCTGCTGCTTTAAGCACTATGTTGTAAAGGTGTGAGGATAGTGGACAACCCTGTATTGTCCCTGATGGAATGACATAACTGGGTTTTTTTTCATTTAGGATAAAGTCAGTTTTGGTTTTGTCATATAAAGCTTTTATTATATTGTATGTTCCCTCCTGCCCTACTCTTTCTAGGACGTTTCAAATGACGTCTTGATGGATGTTGGCAAAGGTCTTTTCTACATATATATTGAGAAGTTAAAGTGATCATTTGTATTTTAGTAATTTATATGATTTATTACATTTATTGTTTATGTGTCTTTAATCAATCTACATCTCCTGAATAAAGTCAAATTGATCCATGCCAACGACTTATTTGACATGTGCCCATATTCAAATTATAATGAGGGTATTTACAGTACTCATGAGGAATATTGACCTCAATAAAAAACAACAACAGCAATAATAATAATAAACATTATTATTATTAATTATTTTAATAATTATTATTTTATCCTGTAACATCATATATCATGTATCATGAATTATATATCATATATTATATGTGGTTGAATATATCATAGTTATATTATATAATATATAATATTATATTATATATTTATTATGCATATTATATGATGTATAATGTATGTGTTTAATTATATATGGTAAATAATTTAATTTTACATGTTTGGTTATATAATATATTTTTGTACAATTTATATTAATTGTATAGTATAATAGAATATTTAATACTATATATGTACTAGAAGATATATGATTTTATTTATACTATATTATAATATAAATAATATATTATGTATAATTAGAATAATTATTTTATTTTCTGTTTCCTTCTCCCTACTTATCTCTCTTCCTCACTTTCCCTTTCCCTTTCCCTTTTCCTCCCCTTCCCCTTCCCCTTCCCTTTCCCCTCCCTTCCCCTTCCCCTTCCCCTGCCCTTTTTCCTTTTTTCCCTTTTCCCACTTTTCCCTTTCCCTTTTTCCCTTTCCCTTTTTTCCCTTTCCCATTTTCCCTTTCCTTTTTACACTTTCCCTTTTTCCCTTTCCCTTTCCATGTCCTCCTCCTCCTCCTCCTCCTCCTCCTCCTGCACCTCTGTGATTTCTATACCTGGCTTCTGTACTGAGTTATATGGGCTTTGTAAGTAAATTTGGATAGTGGTTCTTTTCTCTATTTTTTTCTTTCTTTCTTTCTTCCTTTATTTATTTCTGTTTCTGTTCCATTGTTTCTTTGTTTTGTCATAGACTTCCTATTACCTTGTCATCTGTTCCCAATTATTATAGCTGTGTTTCTGTTTTCACATTATTTAACTTTGGTATTTGGTTCTAAAATAGTAAAATATACTTTTTTTAAAGGAATACTTTATACTACTCAATGTTTCTTTAGTGTTTATGGTAATGTTTCCTTGAAAATCTCTCATTCTGTTATTGTGGATCAACTTTTCCTTTTTTTCTGGTTAACTGAACCAAGTGGCTTTCTATGTTATATTTCTAATTTAAAAAACTCAAATCTTTATTTCTTTAAAAACTAGCTCAGAGATTCATTGATTTTTTTGTAACATTTATTTCAATAATTTTTGCTCTGATTTTATTACTTCTTGATGCCTACTGGACTTAGCTTTGGCCTGTTCTTTGTTTTCCAAATTTTTTAGTTGCATCAGGAATTAATTTTTTTTTGTCTATGCAATATTTAGAGGCACTTAGAAGTATGAATTCCCCCTTAGGACTGCTTTTAATCCACCTAAGGATTTTTTTTTGGGGGGGGGATGTGTTTTGCTTTTTTTTTTTTTTTCCATTTTTTATTAGGTATTTAACTCATTTACATTTCCAATGCTATACCAAAAGTCCCCCATATCCACCCACCCCCACTCCCCTGCCCACCCACTCCCCCTTTTTGGCCCTGGTATTCCCCTGTACTGGGGCATATAAAGTTTGCAAGTCCAATGGGCCTCTCTTTCCAGTGATGGCCGACTAGGCCATCTTTTGATACATATGCAGCTAGAGTCAAGAGCTCCGGGGTACTGGTTAGCTCATAATGTTGTTCCACCTATAGGGTTGCAGATCCCTTTAGCTCCTTGGCTACTTTCTCTAGCTCCTCCATTGGGAGCCCTATGATCCATCCATTAGCTGACTGTGAGCATCCACTTCTGTGTTTGCTGGGCCCCGGCATAGTCTCACAAGAGACAGCTACATCTGCGTCCTTTCAATAAAATCTTGCTAGTGTATGCAATGGTGTCAGCGTTTGGATGCTGATTATGGGGTGGATCCCTGGCTATGGCAGTCTCTACATGGTCCATCCTTTCATCTCAGCTCCAAACTCCGTCTCTGTAACTCCTTCCATGGGTGTTTTGTTCCCAAATCTAAGGAGGGGCATAGTGTCCACACTTCAGTCTTCATTCTCCTTGAGTTTCATGTGTTTAGCAAATTATATCTTATATCTTGGGTATCCTAGGTTTGGGGCTAATATCCACTTATCAGTGAATACATATTGTGTGAGTTTCTTTGTGAATGTGTTACCTCACTCAGGATGATGCCCTCCAGGTCCATCCATTTGGCTAGGAATTTCATAAATTCATTCTTTTTAATAGCTGAGTAGTACTCCATTGTGTAGATGTACCACATTTTCTGTATCCATTCCTCTGTTGAGGGGCATCTAGGTTCTTTCCAGCTTCTGGCTATTATAAATAAGGCTGCTATGAACATAGTGGAGCATGTGTCCTTCTTACCTGTTGGGGCATCTTCTGGATATATGCCCAGGAGAGGTATTGCTGGATCCTCCGGTAGTACTATGTCCAGTTTTCTGAGGAACCGCCAGACTGATTTCCAGAGTGGTTGTACAAGCCTGCACTCCCACCAACAATGGAGGAGTGTTCCTCTTTCTCCACATCCTCGCCAGCATCTGCTGTCACCTGAATTTTTGATCTTCGCCATTCTGACTGGTGTGAGGTGGAATCTCAGGGTTGTTTTGATTTGCATTTCCCTGATGATTAAGGATGTTGAACATTTTTTCAAGTGCTTCTCTGCCATTCGGTATTCCTCAGGTGAGAATTCTTTGTTCAGTTCTGAGCCCCATTTTTTAATGGGGTTATTTGATTTTCTGAAGTCCACCTTCTTGAGTTCTTTATATATGTTGGATATTAGTCCCCTATCTGATTTAGGATAGGTAAAGATCCTTTCCCAATCTGTTGGTGGTCTTTTTGTCTTATTGACGGTGTCTTTTGCCTTGCAGAAACTTTGGAGTTTCATTAGGTCCCATTTGTCGATTCTCGATCTTACAGCACAAGCCATTGCTGTTCTGTTCAGGAATTTTTCCCCTGTGCCCATATCTTCAAGGCTTTTCCCCACTTTCTCCTCTATAAGTTTCAGTGTCTCTGGTTTTATGTGAAGTTCCTTGATCCACTTAGATTTGACCTTAGTACAAGGAGATAAGTATGGATCGATTCGCATTCTTCTACACGATAACAACCAGTTGTGCCAGCACCAATTGTTGAAAATGCTGTCTTTCTTCCACTGGATGGTTTTAGCTCCCTTGTCGAAGATCAAGTGACCATAGGTGTGTGGGTTCATTTCTGGATCTTCAATTCTATTCCATTGGTCTAGTTGTCTGTCTCTATACCAGTACCAGGCAGTTTTTATCACAATTGCTCTGTAGTAAAGCTTTAGGTCTGGCATGGTGATTCCTCCAGAAGTTCTTTTATCCTTGAGAAGACTTTTTGCTATCCTAGGTTTTTTGTTATTCCAGACAAATTTGCAAATTGCTCCTTCCAATTCGTTGAAGAATTGAGTTGGAATTTTGATGGGGATTGCATTGAATCTGTAGATTGCTTTTGGCAAGATAGCCATTTTTACAATGTTGATCCTGCCAATCCATGAGCATGGGAGATCTTTCCATCTTCTGAGATCTTCTTTAATTTCTTTCTTCAGAGATTTGAAGTTTTTATCATACAGATCTTTCACCTCCTTAGTTAGAGTCACGCCAAGATATTTTATATTATTTGTGACTATTGAGAAGGGTGTTGTTTCCCTAATTTCTTTCTCAGCCTGTTTATTCTTTGTATAGAGAAAGGCCATTGACTTGTTTGAGTTTATTTTATATCCAGCTACTTCACCGAAGCTGTTTATCAGGTTTAGGAGTTCTCTGGTAGAATTTTTAGGGTCACTTATATATACTATCATATCATCTGCAAAAAGTGATATTTTGACTTCCTCTTTTCCAATTTGTATCCCCTTGATCTCCTTTTGTTGTCGAATTGCTCTGGCTAATACTTCAAGTACTATGGTGAAAAGGTAGGGAGAAAGTGGGCAGCCTTGTCTAGTCCCTGATTTTAGTGGGATTGCTTCCAGCTTCTCTCCATTTACTTTGATGTTGGCTACTGGTTTGCTGTAGATTGCTTTTATCATGTTTAGGTATGGGCCTTGAATTCCTGATCTTTCCAAAACTTTTATCATGAATGGGTGTTGGATCTTGTCAAATGCTTTTTCTGCATCTAACGAGATGATCATGTGGTTTTTGTCTTTGAGTTTGTTTATATAATGGATTACATTGATGGATTTTCGTATATTAAACCATCCCTGCATCCCTGGAATAAAACCTACTTGGTCAGGATGGATGATTGCTTTAATGTGTTCTTGGATTCGGTTAGCGAGAATTTTATTGAGGATTTTTGCATCGATATTCATAAGAGAAATTGGTCTGAAGTTCTCTATCTTTGTTGGATCTTTCTGTGGTTTAGGTATCAGAGTAATAGTGGCTTCATAAAATGAGTTGGGTAGAGTACCTTCTACTTCTATTTTGTGAAATAGTTTGTGCAGAATTGGAATTAGATCTTCTTTGAAGGTCTGATAGAACTCTGCACTAAACCCATCTGGTCCTGGGCTTTTTTTGGTTGGGAGACTATTAATAACTGCTTCTATTTCTTTAGGTGATATGGGACTGTTTAGATGGTCAACTTGATCCTGATTCAACTTTGGTACCTGGTATCTGTCCAGAAATTTGTCCATTTCGTCCAGGTTTTCCAGTTTTGTTGAGTATAGCCTTTTGTAGAAGGATCTGATGGTGTTTTGGATTTCTTCAGGATCTGTTGTTATGTCTCCCTTTTCATTTCTGATTTTGTTAATTAGGATTTTGTCCCTGTGCCCTTTAGTGAGTCTAGCTAAGGGTTTATCTATCTTGTTGATTTTCTCAAAGAACCAACTCCTCGTTTGGTTAATTCTTTGAATAGTCTTCTTGTTTCCACTTGGTTGATTTCACCCCTGAGTTTGATTATTTCCTGCCGTCTACTCCTCTTGGGTGAATTTGCTTCCTTTTTTTCTATGGCTTTTAGATGTGTTGTCAAGCTGCTAGTATGTGCTGTCTCCCGTTTCTTCTTGGAGGCACTCAGCGCTATGAGTTTCCCTCTTAGAAATGCTTTCATTGTGTCCCATAGGTTTGGGTACGTTGTGGCTTCATTTTCATTAAACTCTAAAAAGTCTTTAATTTCTTTCTTTATTCCTTCCTTGACCAAGGTATCATTGAGAAGAGTGTTATTCAGTTTCCACGTGAATGTTGGCTTTCCATTATTTATGTTGTTATTGAAGATCAGTCTTAGGCCATGGTGGTCTGATAGGATACATGGGACAATTTCAATATTTTTGTATCTATTGAGGCCTGTTTTGTGACCAATTATATGGTCAATTTTGGAGAAGGTCCCGTGAGGTGCTGAGAAGAAGGTATATCCTTTTGTTTTAGGATAAAATGTTCTGTAGATATCTGTCAGGTCCATTTGTTTCATAACTTCTGTTAGTTTCACTGTGTCCCTGTTTAGTTTCTGTTTCCACGATCTGTCCTTTGAAGAAAGTGGTGTGTTGAAGTCTCCCACTATTATTGTGTGAGGTGCAATATATGCTTTGAGCTTTACTAAAGTGTCTCTAATGAATGTGGCTGCCCTTGCATTTGGTGCGTAGATATTCAGAATTGAGAGTTCCTCTTGGAGGATTTTACCTTTGATGAGTATGAAGTGTCCCTCCTTGTCTTTTTTGATAACTTTGGGTTGGAAGTCGATTTTATCCGATATTAAAATGGCTACTCCAGCTTGTTTCTTCAGTCCATTTGCTTGGAAAATTGTTTTCCAGCCTTTTACTCTGAGGTAGTGTCTGTCTTTTTCCCTGAGATGGGTTTCCTGTAAGCAGCAGAATGTTGGGTCCTGTTTGTGTAGCCAGTCTGTTAGTCTATGTCTTTTTATTGGGGAATTGAGTCCATTGATATTAAGAGATATTAAGGAAAAGTAATTGTTGCTCCCTTTTATTTTTGTTAGAGTTGGCATTCTGTTCTTGTGGCTGTCTTCTTTTTGGTTTGTTGAATGATTACTTTCTTGGTTGTTCTAGGGCGTGATTTCCGTCCTTGTATTGCTTCTTTTCTGTTATTATCCTTTGAAGGGCTGGATTCGTGGAAAGATATTGTGTGAACTTGGTTTTGTCGTGGAATTCTTTGGTTTCTCCATCTATGGTAATTGAGAGTTTGGCCGGGTATAGTAGCCTGGGCTGGCATTTGTGTTCTCTTAGTGTCTGTATAACATCTGTCCAGGCTCTTCTGGCTTTCATAGTCTCTGGTGAAAAGTCTGGTGTAATTCTGATAGGCCTTCCTTTATATGTTACTTGACCTTTCTCCCTTACTGCTTTTAATATTCTATCTTTATTTAGTGCATTTGTTGTTCTGATTATTATGTGTCGGGAGGAATTTCTTTTCTGGTCCAGTCTATTTGGAGTTCTGTATGCTTCTTGTATGATCATGGGCATCTCTTTTTTTATGTTTGGGAAGTTTTCTTCTATTATTTTGTTGAAGATATTAGCTGGCCCTTTAAGTTGAAAATCTTCATTCTCATCAATTCCTATTATCCGTAGGTTTGGTCTTCTCATTGTGTCCTGGATTACCTGGATGTTTTGAGTTAGGATCCTTTTGCATTTTGTATTTTCTTTGACTGTTGTGTCGATGTTCTCTATGGAATCTTCTGCACCTGAGATTCTCTCTTCCATTTCTTGTATTCTGTTGCTGATGCTCGCATCTATGGTTCCAGATCTCTTTCCTAGGGTTTCTATCTCCAGCGTTGCCTCGCTTTGGGTTTTCTTTATTGTGTCTACTTCCCCTTTTAGTTCTAGTATGGTTTTGTTCATTTCCATCACCTGTTTGGCTGTGTTTTCCTGCTTTTCTTTAAGAGCCTGTAACTCTTTAGCAGTGCTCTCCTGTAAATCTTTAAGTGACTTATGAAAGTCCTTCTTGATGTCCTCTATCATCATCATGAGAAATGTTTTTAAATCTGGGTCTAGATTTTCGGTTGTGTTGGGGTGCCCAGGACTAGGTGGGGTGGGAGTGCTGCGTTCTGATGATGGTGAGTGGTCTTGATTTCTGTTAGTAGGATTCTTACGTTTGCCTTTCGCCATCTGGTAATCTCTGAAGCTAGCTGTTTTAGTTGTCACTGTTAAGAGCTTGTTCTTCAGGTGACTCTGTTAGCCTCTATGAGCAGACCTGGAGGGTAGCACTCTCCTTAGTTTCAGTGGGCAGAGTATTCTCTGCAGGCAAGCTCTCTTCTTGCAAGGCAGGTACCCAGATATCTGGTGTTCGAACCAGACTCCTGGCAGAAGTTGTGTTCCACTCACTAGAGGTCTTAGGATCACGTGTGGAATCCTGTGTGGGCCCTTGCGGGTGTCAGGCGACTCAGCTGGCAAGGTAGCCGGGGCTCGAGTGGAGTGGAAGGGGTTTGTGCCCCAGATCAAGCCCGGGTAGCCTGCTTCCCTATGTACCGCAGTCTCAAGTTCCGCGCGATTGGATTGGGGCAGGCACTGTGGTCCACTCACCAGAGGTCTTAGGGTCCCGTGGGGAGTCCCGTGTGGACCCTTGCGGGTGTTGGGCAAGACTCTGCTGGCAAGGTAGCCCGGGGCTCGAGTCTTGAGTCGAGAGGAAGGGACTTGTGCCCCAGATCAGGCCCGGGTAGCCTGCTTCCCTATGTACCGCAGTCTCAAGTTCCGCGCGATTGGATTGGGGCAGGCACTGTGGTCCACTCACCAGAGGTCTTAGGGTCCCGTGGGGAGTCCCGTGTGGACCCTTGCGGGTGTTGGGCAAGACTCTGCTGGCAAGGTAGCCCGGGGCTCGAGTCTCGAGTCGAGCGGAAGGGACTTGTCGTGTTTTGCTTTTATTTTCATTTTGAACTAGAGAAAAGTTTTAGTATTTTGTGACTTCTTTTTTAAAAATTTATTCATCATTCAGTAACGTGTCACTTAATATTCATGAATTTATATAATTACTAGAGCTTTGTTTGCAGCTAATTTTAAATTTTTGATGCGTATATTTATATAGAATGCACAAAGTTATGCCAGTTTATCTGAATGTGTTAAAATTTGCTTCATGTTCTAAGATATGGCCCATTATAAATAGACTAAGTAAATGTATATGTTTTTGTGTATCAAAAAATATTCTATAGAAATTTGTTAGGTCCACTGTCATATATGATGCTATTTAGTTCTGATGTTACTGTCTATTATTTTTCTACATGACTTTTCTTATAGGAGAAAATGGAGTAATTATATCACCTATTATTTTGTTGGTGTTAATTTGTGTACTTTATTTCCACTAGGACACTTTTTAAAGTCTGTATATAACTTTTTATTAATGTTATGCTTAACCATTGGGTATTGTTGATGCTTTAATAAAAGTCTTATTTTCAAAATATAGATAAAATAGGGGGCTTGATATTTTTCTAGTAGACAATGTTTTTAAGACACTGGCTCAAGTGACAGAAAAACAGGAGTTTTAGATCTTCACCAGAATGCTATAAACATGCATTGGGTATACACATTCCTAGGGATCAAATATATGATAATCTATATCTCAAAGAGCCTGTTCTGAAGGCATTTGATTGGTTGATTGATTGATAGATTGCAAGTGAACAAGTGGAGATCACATGGGAGGGACTGGAGAATAGAAGGAAGAAAGAAAATAATTTAAAATATAGTAATACCCTTTTGATGAAGCTTGATGCCTGAGCATTTGGTTCATATATGTTTAGGAGTTCAATCTCTTTTGCTTAATTGTTCCCTTGTTTAGGATGAAGTGTCCTTCTTCAGTATGATTTGTTTTATTTTAATGTTTGCTTTGTCTAGTACAAGGACAGAGGCACCTGATTGCTTCCTGGTCCTTGGAATACTTTTTTTTCCTTCATATTTTCTCCTTAAAGTAGTTCTGTTCTTTAAAGGAAAGATAAGGCTTTGTAGGAACAAAAGGATGCATTTTGTTTCTTAATTCATTCAACTAACCTGTCCTTTAGATTGTAGGATAGAGGCCATAACTATTCAGTTTGTTTTTGTTTTTTTGTTTTTTTCCCCAAATACCTGTGTTGATAGTTGTCCCTTTGATTTTTCTTTCTTTTTTCCTTTCCTTTTCTTTTCCTTTCCTTTCTTTTCTTTTCTTTTCTTTTCTTTTTTATTCTCTCCTTTTTCTTTTCTTTTTTTTTTCTTTTATTTTCTTTGATAGTCTTTCTGTGTTACAGTCCTGGTTGTCCTGGACTGGCTTTGTAGACCTGGAATTGAATACACAGAAACTTCCTGTCTCTACCTCCCCAGTGCTGGGAATAAAGGCATATATCACTTCTTTCTTTCTTCTTTCTTTTTCTCTTTCTTTCTTTCTTTCTTTCTTTCTTTCTTTCTTTCTCTCTCTCTCTCCTTCTTTTTCTCTCTCTCATATTTATTTATTTGTTTATTTATTTATATAATGTACATTAGTGTTTTGCCTGTACGTTTGTTTGTGTAAGGGTATCAGATCCCATGGAACTGATGTTACAAACACTTGTGAGGGCTATTTGGTTGCTGTGAATTCAACACAGGAACTCTGGAAGGAAACTAGTGCTCCTAACCACTGAGAAATCTCTCTGGCCCCTTCTTTAAAATTTTATTTTAAGTATATTCTGTTTTGATTTTATTATCGTTCTCCTCCCTAAGATTCTTCCAATTCTCTCTGATTCTCTATCCACTCAAACCTCATATTGTTTCTTTCCCTGTCCCCCCAAAAAGACAAAGATCATAGAGAAAACCAATTTTCTCCAGTGGAATGTTACTGGATGTATCAACTGCAGTCTGGCACAGGACACATATTCAGAAAGTACTTGGGAAACACAAAATAGACACAATGTTCTTGGGAGGAGGGTAACCATTTTGTTTTGTTTTGCCTTGGTGTTTTTGATTGTTTGTCTTTTTCCTTTGGTTTTGTTGTTGGTATTCTTCTTGCTGTTGTTTGTTGTTGCTATTGTTTGTGTTCTTAGTTGTAATTTGTTTTTCAGTAGTTATAATTTCATCTATTCTCTTTTTATTACCACTAATCTTTTCTTATTCTTCTCAGTCTGAAGTATTATTTCAAGCACTCTCTCTAGGTCTAATTTGGTGGGCATGAATTCTTTTGCTTTATCATGAATTTTTATTTCTTTTTTAACTATTGAGATATGTTTACTGAGGACAGGAATCTAGGATGACACTCATAGTGTTTTAGAATATGAAATAAATTGTTCCAGGCTCCTCTCAATTTTGTGGTTTCTATTGAGGAATAACCCAATCATTTGATGAGTTGTCTTTTATATTTGATCTAGGTTCTTTATTTTTCAGCTTTCAGGATTCTCTCTATGTTCTAAATATTGAGTGCTTTAAATATACTATTTAGTGAGTATCTCACTTCTGCTTTTATCTACTTGGAGTCATGTGTGCTTCCTGTGTCTGTATAAATATGCCTGTCCTTAATTTAGAGTCTTTAATCTTGTTGAAATTATAGTCTATGCAATGGATTTGTGATTTTTCTCTGTCTTCAATGCCTATGATTCCAAGATTTGTTGTTTACATAGTACACAAGTTTCTTGCATGTTTCTTTCATCTATGTGTGTGTGTGTGTGTGTGTGTATTTAATTTCCTATATTCTTTGCTTGAAGGACCTAATTCTTCAGTGTTTTTTTCTCTAAGTCCTGACATTCTGTCATCTATCTAATCCATTCTACTTTCCTTCTCCTGAGCTTTTGTTAGTTTCTTAATCCCATTATAAATTCAGGTGGAGTTTCTTTCTCTTACTGAATATAGTTTTAAAATCCTGAATTATCTTCATTTCATTTGTCAGAATATTCGTTGGTTTGCTTGCTTGTTTGTTG
This sequence comes from Mus musculus, assembly GCF_000001635.26. NCBI lineage: Eukaryota > Metazoa > Chordata > Mammalia > Rodentia > Muridae > Mus > Mus musculus. The sequence goes on from NC_000083.6 coordinate 40,221,189, forward strand.
GGTTAGTTGGTTTTGACATGTTTGTTCATGTCTTCTCTAAAATTCTCAAGGTTTTTTTTTTCTTTTTGATTTTGTACCCTTAAGAAATTCTTTTTGGGAAATATTTCTATAAGACTAGTGGCTCTGGGGGGATAGGGTGTTGGTACTTAGGCTGCACATATTTTGCTTTTGCATTGAGACCAGGGAATGTAGATTACTTTCATTGGTTTTATGTCTGATGTTATATTCTATGGTACTTCAGAATTAGCCCAGGCCACAGGATGTCCAACTAGGATAACTGAATATGAATGTTGAGAATTTATGAATGAGCTAAGCTCCACAGTGCTCACCAGATTGTATAGAGCACATGTGACCTGGCATAGGTCTATACATTGTATATAGCATAGTAGAGTAATGTGAGAAGTATTTGCCAAACTGGATTCACTATTGATTATTAAATGAGGTATACATTGATTAGAATAAACACTTCTGAAGGCTGACAACTTTAATGTAAATAAATAATTAAGTAAAGGATATCATAAATATTAAAATGTCATATTGGAGTAAACAAACCACAAATAACCAGTCTAAATAAATACAAAGAGAAGATTAATAAGCCAAGATTAAGATTTATTTTTTTTCTAAAGCAACAAAGGTCATTGTCCCCTGAACAAGCAAATTCTTCTCATTAAGGTACATTTTATATCATTCTTAGAAAAAAAAACAACTAAAATGTAAATGGTATTTTAGAATTTAAACCACTGATTATGTTGAATGTGAAGAATAATGAATAGTGAGAAAAAAAAAAAGACAATGTGAATTTTCTTCAGAGAGACTTAACTAGGTAGAGCTACAAAAGATGACTGACCATTACACAGGAACTATATGTTTTCTATTCCCTTACTTCATTGTGCTCTTGGAACATTAGTCATATGAGTTTTAGTGACTTTAGTCATACAGACAATGTATAGTCATTGGCTAGATTTGACTTCATGAATGTGTCACAGATTTCAAATGTCAAGGTCCAAAGGTTATTATCAATTTTGTTACTTTAAAATATTTGGGGTAAATGATATCTGCAAAATAGAAAGAAATAGAAGAAGAAACAGAATCTTTACCATCTGGAATTGTTCCAATGTATTAAATCTATATATTCTTGGTGGGATGTGATAAGCCTGACTAGAGAGTATGACCTTTCTCTACTTGGTCCTGGCAGCCTGGACAGGAAATTTAGTGAATTTTGCCTTAACATTGGCATGTAGCTAGGCAACGTTTTTTAAGACCTGGATGTTTACAGACGTATTCCAGACGTTTACACCAAAAAGACATATCCTTATATTGACAACTCTTGGCTGAAATAAAGAAAAAAAATATTCATTACTTTATTTTTATTTTCCTCTGTTAATGTCAACAAAATAATACTTATATGAATTGGAACAGGTGATTAAGCAAATGAGTGGATATCTTTTAAAGTGCAGCTTTGTGTAATTGATTTCTTCACTCACAAAAGCTCAAGAAAATTAAATTGAGTGGTTTTTTGTAGAACTGGGCTATCTAGATGTTGTAAAGATGGATTATTGATTAGGAGTCTTTGATATTCTTATGGAAAAACTGGTTTTGGTATTCACCATCCACGTGGGAGCTTATGACCACCTGTACTTTCAGTTCCAATGCCTGTTTTTGGTCTCCAGGGTCAACAAGAATGAATGTGGTACACATAAACACATGAACATAAATGCAACCAAATATTCATAATATGACATTAAAAATAAGCATTAAAAAGAACATCACAAAAATGTGATTATTATACAAGTACTTTTAAAAATTAATATTGTTAATATTTATACTATTTAAATATTTAAATATTCTCAGCAAAAGAAGTTTCATTAAAATGTTCTTTATTAACTGTGCCTAGTGGCCTCTTTCTATGAATATACTAGACATATTTTATGGGCTGCTTTTTGTATTATCTTCTCCCTCAAGATGAGTGCCTAGAGGTGGAGTATATCCCATACTCAAATGATGTAAGATATAATCTTAAAGACTAAAGCCTGTGATTGGGCAGTGGAAGGAAAGGCAGAGCTGAAAGTTTTAGAGAGGGGAGAGAAGGAGGAAGAAGAGAAGAGCAGTGTGTGGACAGAGAGAGAAGATGATGGAGGAAGAGGTATAAGTTGGAGCAGATTCACGTGGCCTGGAGGAAGTGCAAGTAGATAAGGACTTCATAGCTGAATAAGTGTGTAGGGCATATTTGCCCAATATAGGCATGCTGCTTGGATTTATATTAACTGAGTTGTGTGCTCTTTACATGGGTGTTTTTTGGGTTGGAGATTTACTGTTATAAATCTTCCTAATATAATATCAGTCTTTAGTGTTTTTATTTCATGGGGCTAAGGAGATCTGAGTGAGTAGAAGCTGGTTTTCTGCAGGCCAGCCATAGGGGGTGGATGTTCTGAAAAATGTGAACAGTAGCTTCAAGCATTTTGGGTTAAACTGGTTTGGTTAGTTTAGGAAGCTAGCCTAGGGATCCAGGAGACAGTACATAGGACTAGCCATAGGGGGAGTGGGGAGGGCTAGGCAAAACTGCTGAGGCTGGCCCCTAAATCAACATGCTACAGACATTAACTACAATCTAGGATGTTCTCTTTTTCATGTCAGAGGAGGTAATATGAATACAGATTTGGAAAGGTATGTAGTGGAGAAGGTTGATCTGATTATTAGACACTTATATGCAGATATTCACCAATGGCTACAAACTCAAAAAAAAAAAAACTTATTCTAAATTATTTAACCTATAATCTTTGTCATGTCTTTGATATGTATCCAAAGCTCACAAATTTAAATTCAGCTCATACACTATCAGAAAATTGGAAACTCCCAATTACCAAAGAATTCAAAATAAGATCTTGTTTATCTTCTGGACCATTGTATTTATGGAAACAAACTCCTACAATCAGGTTACTGCTAATGTCATACCACAAGAAGTATTACTACAGGCACATGCACAATCCTCTTTCCAGTCCCACATATATGATATATTCATCAGCATTAAATAAGTACAATTAACAAAATATATTATCATTCTATGTCATTTCTCTCTGCAATCAATTTTCATAACTTTTGAAATAATAGTGTAAAGATGACTGTATGATTCTGAATCTACACCTCATAGTTGGCTCTTTCATTATGCTCTTTCTAAGAGCTTTTAATAAAACACAATTTCCATAACACTTGGGAGATAGGTATAGGAAGACTAGGAGCACTGACTTCTAGGTGAGCTTTGGTTATATAGTGAGAACCTATTTCAAAACTAATAACAGCATAAATCACAAATAAGTAAATTTATAAATAGCTAAAATAAAAAATAAGAATTTTTAACTTTTCTATTCTTGTTTAAAGTCCTTCAATTGGCTGTTACTAATAGGATGGGGTGTTTTATAAGCACAAAGCAAAGTTGTGAATGTATGAATCTCTCTTCTTTAGTTTACATTATTGATATCATTAGTACATAGAAAATATTATCTATACAAATCAATCATGAAGGATTCCCAAATTCATTCAGAAATGCACAAAAATTCTAGCAAGTTTCCACCAGAATGTAATATATTAATTTTGGTACCATATTCCATTTTTATAAACACTTTGTTGCTGGGCCAGGGAAATGGCTCAGGTTAAAGCTCTTGACACTAAGCCTGGTGATTTGCTGTCAGTCTCCCATATTCATACCATGGAAGGAGAGAACAATTCCATATAAAATGTCCTCTAACTTCAACACATAATCACACATATGTGCCATGACACACATGTGTATGCCTGGACTTTTTAGAAAGACACAAATACATTCACAAGTAAATAAAATTAAATTTAATAAATAAAAAATCCATTGATGCTCTGGAGTAGCCTAAAAATTTTTTGGGCTAAGCTCCTTGCTGTGCAAAAAATTTTAGTATCTGTTTTCTTTCTCTGTGCTGACTCTGGTTTTATTATTTCAACTCCGTAAATTTGTACTGCAACCTCTTTTTAAAATGCCAAGTTTGAGAATAAGAAACTTCACTTTAAATTTTATTAAATTAAATCCTCAGAAATACTTTTGTAGACTTCAGTAGCAAAAATTCCAATATAGTTACAAGTGTTCACTGATTTTAAATGTTACTTTACACTAACTTAAATATTACTATTTTGTATGTCAAAAGTACACACATCTTAAACAAAAGAAAATCTGTCATTCAAAAAAAATGATGTTAACATATGTAGGAGATGTACAACTTAACTTTTGTAGGTATCCAAAACCACTGGAGGGGGTCTTATGCTTAAACTGTATCTCCTTGCTGATCTTGTTCCCTTTGCCTGGCCTCAGTAGGAGAAATTGTGCCTAGTCCTGCTGTGATTTAGTGACTTAAGCTGCCACAGTGGGCTGGTACCCAGGGGGTTACCTCCTACTTCTCAGAGGTGAAGGGGAGGGGTGGAGGAGGGACTGTGTGAGGGAGGAGGAGGAAGCTGTGATTGAGATAAAAAGGTAGTAAATAAATTAATTGAAAAAATTTAAATGATGTTAAGTACATTTTTGTCTCTTGTAAGTATTAAATCTTAAAGCAGATTGTCATTCTATGTTGTTATATTGGTATGTTAATAAACTTACTGCACAGTCCATCTTCACAGCGATCAGGACAACTGGCACATGGTGCTCTTGCTGTGTAAGCTAGGTATGGCCTGCTTGGATAATGGCCACTGTAATTCAATCTGCAAAATCATCAGATGATTTTAATTTTTCTCTTTACACACTGTTTGCATATATCATCAAATTATAGATAGATAGATATATAGATAGATGATAGATAGATAGATAGATAGATAGATAGATAGATAGATAGATAGATAGATTCATAGATTTAGACATATAATCATATATATACTTGGATTACTGTTACAAACCTTCAATTGAATACCATAACAAAAACCTAAGATTTCCTAAGAGAATTCTGACATAGATGTATAGTAAGGAAGTAATTAATCCATGCACATTTTTTTCATCAACCATTATCTTAGAAATTGAGAAACTGAAATAAAGTCTAAAAGTTAAGAGAGATTTTAATGTTAAAATACCCTCTTCAATACTTGATAAGCCTGGAAAATTCCTAAGGCAGTGCAATATAGGTTATGTGGAAAAGCTACTTTTATAAATTAGGTAGGTATAGAAAAAAGCTGTAAATCCTGTAATATAGAACAGATTACCAAGTGACAGGTTGAGTTTCAAGAACTTCAATGATTGTGAAAGGCCCCATGCATATGAAGGTTTGATAGTGTCTAAATGTAGCAGGAAGGTATGAGACTTTATGCTTATCAAAAATGAGGATATTAAAACAAGAGATTTTATAAAAATCTTCTAAACATAGCAGTACTCTCTGATTGTGGCTACACTGCCTAATTAGGACTATCACTTTACTGATTGTCATAGGAACATTCAGATTCTTCATTGAATCAAGTTGTGTATGTGTGTGTGTGTGTGTGTGTGTGTGTGTGTGTGTGTGTGCAGTCCAAGGGCTTTTAGCATAACCACTACTCTATATGCAGAACACAGCATATAGAGTCTATGAGCAATCTCAGAGAAAAGACAAAGTATTGCACAACCTGTGTCACTTGCTTCTCTTTATTCATATCTGACTCTCCTAGGTTCAAGATGCTTCTTATTTGACCTGACAGCTGGATGGATTCCAGTAGCTTCTTTCCTTGTATTATACTTAATAACAGAAACATGCTTGAAAATTCTTTGATAATCTTTCTCTTGAACTGACATGCTTCACCATCTGTATTACCTACAGTATACAATTGAATCATTTTAAAAATTGATATAGAAAGACCTTCACCCTCCTCTTGTATAGGTTCCCTATACGAAAAGATACAAATAAAGCTGGGGAGATGTCTCAGCACTTAAGAGTGCCTATTTCTTTGGGCAATACATGGAGTTTGATTCCCAGTACCCATTTCAGGTGGATTACAAAGGTCTGTGATGCCAGTTCCAGGCAATCTGATGCCTCTGGCCCCCAAGGGCATCTGCACCAATGTGCACAAACCACACATGGACAGAGAGACATGCCAATGTCATTACAATCTTTTAAAATGAAAAACGTTGGCATGTTATGAATATACATTCGTCCTATTCACTGGAATTTTTGGAAGAGTTCAAATGGTTTATTTCTGTTTCATTAGTAAGTTTTTAATTTTAAAATCAAGATCTGTATGAATGCATTTTTTTAGTATTTTTAGGAAATTCTGAGAAAGAAAGAGTTAAGATTTTTATCTTTATTAACTATTTAAAATATTTTAAAGACTTCTTAAAACGACTTTGAAGTCTGATTTAATAAATTCTTATAGGTATAAGGTAGCAACAAGAGGTTGGAAAGATGGTCCAGTGGTTAAGAAAATTTGCTCTTCTCACAGAGGATTCGAATTTGATTCCCAAGACCCATGGAAAATAAGTCATAACCACTTTGAACTCCATGTCCAGGGGATTTAATGCTCTTTTCTGGTCTTTATGGATATGTGCACATGCATAAATATATCCATAAACATAAGGCCTTGAAAAAATAGCAACTGGACTGGTCATTGTTATGGCTTTACAGGAAAATAAATTTGTTGATTATTTTCTCCCTTGGCAGTTTTCATAGCATATTCTAATACTACAAGGGATGGTCTACAGAAAGTAGCTTTCCAAGTCAGTTGAGTTCACTTCCTCTACCTCCTGTTTCTGAAATGTGTGATATTTTCAGTAAAAGGGTCTCAACTTCAAGTACTGAGTGGCAGTCAAAAGCTATATTGCTTTGGGTAGAGTTTTGCATAATCATGGATGTTGAGAAAGGGAATCTCCAGGGTGGAGACTCTTGATAGGTTATCCAGTACAAAGTGGTCAACCCCAAACACTTAAACATCAGAGCACTACTAAATTAACTCAATGGTACTATGTGTGTGCTATATATACATATATTTATAGATGTATGCTATAATATACGCATATATGTATAGAACATGTGGGTGTATAACAATATAATTTAAAGATGGCCTAATGAATTTGAGAGGGAATGTGGGCTTGGAAGATTGGGAGGAATAGTTGGAAGGGTGAAAATTATGCAAGTTTAGTACTCCTTTATGAAATTCTCAAAAGATAAATAACTATAAAAAACGATAACAGCCTATATAATCAGGTGTAGGACTACTTCAGTGGAAACTCTGTGATCACTATCCTGGGTTATTCACTAATGATCACACTTTTCCTAGTATTAACACATTCCTTTGTAAAGTATAAACTTAGCCATAACTGAATATTTGACAGTAACAATCTCTATATTTTGTGGTCACCATGAATCCAGAACACTCCAACTGAAGGGGAAAAAGAAAAAAAAAATTTAAGCATAGGGTGAAAGTTTCTGAGTGTGATTTATAGAACTGATGAGTTAGACATTTCATGAATTTTGTAACAGTAAGTTTCAACTAAGGGAAGTATTTAAAAGTTTGCATTTCCCTGTCATGTTTAAAGTATATCTTTAATCATTTTTTGCACCATGACAAGTAAAAATGTTAAATTGCATTTGATGTTGTTGAAAATGAGCTCTAAATTGCATACTTACACAGGACAATAGCGACAAACATAAAAGTATCTCAGTGGATTTTCAGGGCATTCAGCAACTCCACATGCAACTTGTAAATTTGATTTCCAAACAACCTGCATACCCAGGAATGAATATGGAGCATGTGTCAGAGAAAAAATAATGCAGAAAAACAAATAGACACTGCAAACTTAAAACACCTTTGGTATACTTTGTTACTATATGCTTTCTGGACTTACTTAAATGATTGAATCACAATACAAATGTTAAAAGAACCCTCAGAGCCTATTTTGATCAGCTATTCCAGTAAAGCTTACAGAAAGCATATAGGGGAGTTTAGGGAGGCTGGCAACTGTTCCAGCCTCATCTCAGAAACGCTGGTGTTCTTCTAGTGCATTTTTGATAGTTTCCAAGATGATGAGAAAGCAAAAGGCTGGGCTGAGGCCAATGATCTTCATGTCAAAATGAAAGATATCATAAAGCCATGGATACCAGAAAGACCCTGGGGAGATATAAAATTTCTCTGCTTCCTAACTTCTAGGAACATGACAATAAATTACAAGAGAGTAACCTGGATATTATGTCTACTCCTCGTCAGCCATCAAAGGGTCCATGAATTCCTCCCAGAATCACAGAAGAGGTGTTCAGTTGAATGCTAACACATGGCCAGGAGTATCTGCCTTCCCAATTGGACAGATTTCATGACTGACATGCAAACCTTTCTGGTCAAGACTGGACAAAGGCTACCACTCAGTAATCATTTATATTTCCTGATAGTTGTGTGCAGTGAGTGCTTCCGTGTAGAGATCTGATCTTGAATTTTCTGGTTCCTTCCTGAAACCAGGTTTCAGTTCCAGTATCTCTGATCAGATCAAGGAATTGGAGTTGCTTGCTGCTACATTAGTCAAGGATCTCTAGAGTCAGAGAACTTATGAAATGAATGTGTATGTTTATTGAAATGACTTACAGACTGCAATCCAACTAACCAAGCAATGACTAGCTGTGAATGGGAAGTCCAAAAATCTAGTAGTTGTTCAATACCACATTGATACATATTTCAACTGGTCTTGTGTATAACCCAGAATCCTAAAGAAGTAGACTCCAGTGAATATGCTGGACAAGAAAATATAAGCAGGTAAAGAGTGAAAGAAACTTTCCTTTTTTCATTGTCCTTATATAGGCCTCTAGCAGAAGATATGGCCCAGATTAAAGTTATGCCTCAAGATCTGGATTAAAGACATATGTTGATACAGATCAAAAAGTGTGTGTGTGTGTGTGTGTGTGTGTGTGTGTGTGTGTGTGTGTGTGTGTCTGTGTGTGTGTGTGTATGATCCCACCTCAGTATCTTCATCAAAAGCTTGTGTCTTCCAAACTCAAAATCATGAAAAAAGACATATTGTCTTTTAGCCTTCAGATCCAGAAAACAGGTATGTGTTCTTTTTTGGTTATAGTTCATTCCAGATATGATCATGTTGGCAACCAATCATAATCTATCCCTTGTCATTTTGACACAAATCATATTTCAGGTCCAAATGCAAACAATAGCTAGGTGATAATAATGCCTAAAAAGATATGACTATCCTTTGTAGAATCACAAATGTATAAACAAAAATTAGGTCACAATAATGTGTAATATGATATAGCTACCCCTAATACATCCCTAAATGCATTATAAATTTAAAATAGGTAGCAGTATCCCTTGAGGTACATCCTTTTAGGATCTCAAATATAAATGTGAAAGAGACAGAGAGAGAGAGAGAGAGAGAGAGAGAGAGAGAGAGAGAGAGAGAGATTGATTCTATCCATAAGTTATGTGACTCTAGAGAACCCTGAATATATTGCAGATTTTGGTAAAAACCATAGTGCAGTATTGCTGTGACATCCCTGACCATATTTTAGGGAGGATTTTGAAAGGACTTTGGAACTTTGAGCTAGAAAAGCCATTGTATATTAAAAGATCTGAGGGAAGATTTAGGAGCTTGGAAGATAAGAATGTTGAACAGTACCCAAGAGGGAGGCCTGGCATGTGAAATTTCAAAGGGAAGATTAAAGACTGTATTAGGGTCATTTTCTATTTTGCTTTAAGATTCTGCAGTTCTTCTTAGCTAGAGCAAAAAAAAAAAAAAATCAGCTGTTACTAATTAGACACCAGAACTACTGAAGTAAACCTTTACGCTTTGGGGACAGTTGATGTTGGTCAGCTGGAGATAAGATTAGTGATGATTAAGAAGTGACTATCATTACTAAGGTGAAATCTGCTGGGAAGTGTTTCCCTGAGAGCACAGAGAAGCTGCATTCCAGATTATGTGGCCAAAGTTGTACCTTTGGCTGCCTACTAGACTTGGCAATGTTACTAATTTTGAAGGTATGGAAGATTCATGGAAAATATCTAAAGTTTGGCATTCTTAGAGGCCAGGAGAGGCCATTGATGAAAGTGAAACCTCAGTGGAAGTTGAAGGCCCAGGACTGAAGGGGTCATGCAATGAATTTGAGGCTTGGTACCAGAAAGAGAGCCTATGAAAAGCTATTCCTGAAATTACAGCCCAGTTGCAGCAGCAGACCTCAGCATTTTGGAAATTAAAATACCATTCCACCACCACCAATAACAGCAACATCAGTGAAATGGAGCCAGCATTAGCATAGAAGACAAGCTGCCTGAGTCACAGTGGACAGAGATGGAGAGGTGATCCAAGCCATTTGGAAGTGCCCAGAAGGTCATGTGTGGATCCCAGACACTGGGCATTGAGTTTTAAAAACTGTTGGTGTTTAGCAGTTGCTTGTTTCAGATTGTGATCATGCTGTGCTTCTTCCCTCTTGAAAAATACATTACATTTAACTTAGTTTTTTACCAGAATGGACTACTGAAAAACTTTGAACTTTTAGAAGAGATTTTGAATTTTTAAGGAGATTGAAATTTTAATGCTTTTGAATTTGTAGATACTGTGGGACTTTTTATAGTTATTTATATTTAAATGTGAGATCTTGGGGATAAATAACAAAAAAAGTTTGAGGCTTAAAAGTAATGCATATGGTTGTGTGTCAACTTGACAAGGGGACAGTTGTACGGGTTGTTTTGTGTAGCAACTTGACAAAGTTGGAGTCATCAGAGAAGAAGAAGCCTCAGGTGAGAAAATGCCTCCCTAAGATATAGATGTAAGTCATAGTTACTGATCAATGAAGGACTTCCCAGCTCATGGTTGTTGGGCCATCCCTGGGTTGGTGGTCCTAGATTCTATAAGTAAGAGGGCTGAGCAAGGCACAGGAAGCATACAAGTAACACCCTCCATAGCATCTGTATCAGCTCCTGCTTCCAGGTTCCTGCAGTGTCTAAGTTCCTGTCCTCACTTCCTTTGGTGATGAACAGCAACCTAGAAGTATAAACCAAATTAACCCTTTCCTCCCCACTCTGCTTTTTCTCATGATGTTTTATTGGACAAACAAACAAACCAACCCTTGACTTAGACATCTGCCTATACCATATCTGGATCTTCTTTCCAATCAGCCATTCAGAATCCCCTTAGCACTTTACTTTCTCTCTTAGCTTTGGTAGGCTCTATTTGACAGTGGCCTGAATGGAGGCACAATTGTATAATACTTGCTAATGCAGTCACCTCACTTGTCTGGCAATCAGCTGTCAGGGGTTCTGGAAAGAAAACTTTGGGAAATTGTTCTCATTCTCCTTCAGGAGCCAAACAAAGCTGATGTGCAGCCCTGATCAAGTAATTCAAACAATTTTTTTGCCTCTCATTTATAGAGAAAATATCGTTTCTTACCTGAGTATGATGTCCAACCACACTAACATTTTGCTTTGGGCCCACACCAAATATAAGACCTTTGGATTCATTATACCATCCTTGGATTACAGAAGACCATGGTACAAGGTAAGATGACATGAACAAATTCTCACCACATTTTAAATCTATGGGAAAGAAATAGACCAATCATTAAGGTAGCAGGAAAGAAAAAAGAAGAGAGAGAGGGGGGAGGGGCTATACAAAGCAGAATTCCTGCTCTTCAAAGACATTGCTCACAATGACTTTTGATTATTTCATTAGAGGCATGCTTCAGACTTGATCATTCGTCTGGACAGTAGCCACAGGCATGCAATTTGTGGGCTGAACAGCATATGAACTACATAGATACAGCAGTCTTATTTCTAAATAGCTTCTCTCCTTAAGTTGATTCATTGACACATTGAACTCTCCATACCTGTGTGAAAACGTGTGAGGGAGTGTGTAATATTGTATGTTTGTCTCATATGCAAGAAATGTTGATGTGGAGTCTTCAAAAAGACAAAAAACTAACTTATTTAATTTCTCTTCTGTTCTAACTAGAGATTTTTATGTGAATTGTTACATATTTAGCACGATTGTTTTGTGTAAGCCTTCTTTATAGTCATTACTTACAAGTACAAAACAATCAAAAATAGAAGGAACAATACTTTAACATTTATAGGTCATGCCTTAAGTTATAAATTTAAAATTTCATTAGCTAAATATTCTTCCAAGAATGGAGAAAAAAACAACTTCTAACACCCAATAAATAGATTAGTATTTTCTCAATCTCTGCAAATTCTAAATTACTTTATACTTTAACTGATTGTTAAAGCACTTAAAATAAAACTTTTTAAACACTACGTGATTAAAATGATAGCTAAGAAGTACAGCCTTAATAATGGATAATTAAATGATTTTCAAATTCATCCAGAGATTACCATTCCTAATGTTTCAAGAAGTACTATATCTCAAAGTCCATTTATTTATGTTCTCATACTTTCATTACTTCCTCATGTAAAGAGTATGTCTAATAATTTATTTTTAACTTAATATACTTATCAGCTACCCAGAATGTACATAAGTAGCTGTCACCAAAAATGAAGACAAAGTTTGGAACATACACATTGCTGTCTTACACAAGATTATGTATTTGAAGACATCTTGTACTATACAGTGAGATCTGTATTCCACCAAATCAAAAACAATAAAAGAAGTAATGAAAGATAATGAAAATATTTGGTATTTTCTGAGAAAAAAATGAAAATGAGTTGCTCAGATAAAATACTTTTTGATAATTAAAAATATATCTTATAAACATGAACAAGCCACATCATCAGATAAGCTACCACATATGTACATGTCTTTAATCTCAGCACTCTAGAAGCAAAGGTAGGCAGATCTCCATGAGTTCAAGGCTAGCCTGGTCTACAGACTCTGTTCCAGAACAACCTGGAATACAGAGAGAAACCCCGACTAAAAACAAACAAACAAACAAATAAACAATATAAAAAGAAAAAGAAAACAACAAAACAAGGTAGATAAGATACTGGCTTAAATGATCAAAATTTAGAAATTCTAATTACAGAAGCCTGCAAAAGAACCTGAACAGATAAGAGCATATCCTGTTCCTTTAGCACAATTGAATTCAACTTGTAGCATCCATAAGGGATGGGTTAAAACCACTGTAACTTCAGTTCCCAAAAATACAATGCCTTTTGATCTTTAGAGACTCTTCTGATTAAGCACATACATTCACAGGTTCATTGATATACCCAAGACACACATACCCATAAATAAAAACTAATAGGATAAAATTAAAAAGAGATTCTAATTTCAAGCCCCATCATGTTATTTTAATTAGTAGTTCCATCCTTCAATCTTTAAAGGAGAGAAAGAGATGATCCCTACCTTGTTTCACTTGTGATCTACTTACAAAACACAAAGTTGGCATGGTCAGAGACATTTTTTTATAAAATATAAAACAGCCAATTAGCATAATATGGAACCTCTCTGAGACATTCTGGTCCAGAGATGTTTAACTACTTTTAAAAGACAGTATCAAAATAGGTGTTTACTTTGAAAAGTTTTGTTAATACAATACAAGAAACTGGGCCCGCCTGTGTTATTCTCCATTCATACATAAGTGATTTTGAGTTCACATACTAGTTGTCCTGAGTTCTATAGGACTGTGACTGAATGTACACTTGTCTGCCCGTTGCTGAGCATTCACTTGAGCATCATAGTTCCATTCCTAGAGAGAGAAAAAAAAGGAGATAGCTATAAATAATAATACATCTTCAAAGGCACATTATCTTTGCAGGCAGGCTGGTAGAACTATCTTATATCACTGCAAGATTTCTGTAGGTACCATATGACCTTCATCATAATGAATAAACATAATAGTATATATCTAAAATTTTATGTTAGTGTATATACTACCAACTTTCATTGTGACATTTATAATAAGTTTATTTTTAAATGCTTTTCTCTCCCTTCTTCCAGCGCCTGCTCAACCTCCCATGCCCTCTCTCACATACCTTCCACAGTACCTTTTTCCTGTGTCATTGTCTGCTTGGTAGTTTCATGACCTATATCCAAAGTTCCTCCCACTTATGTATGCCATATTCTATTTCAAAGAAATACAAGTAGTCTGTCTTACCAAGATCATCAAAAATACTAAATTATTTAATAGGCTAATGACTTACTGAGATCACACCAGGAACCATAAAGACTTTACATAGTTGCTGTACTACAAGGAGCACTAACTATGGGGGACACACTAAGATTATTTTCACACCTGTAAAAAGTTACCTCATAAATACTAGTTTCTCTTTTTACACGTTGAATGAATTTAAAAGAAATATAGGCTTTAGATCTATATCCAAGTCAGACGACTTTTTAGATGAAAGGTTATGTTCTGACCCTAGATTAAGAGAGGGAGAGGAAATAATACAGTGCCTTATCACTAAAGAGAAAAGTAAAAAGATTTATTTTTGGTTCTGTGGCTGTAATTGATATAGCTCCATAATGCCAGTGAGCCACTGTTATAAAGGGAATTTAGTAAATGCTACTCTAATCATATCATGGCTGAAGACAAAGGAAAGAAAGAGCTCTGATCTTACATGCACGTCATAATATATAAACACATACATAGATACTCATGCACATGAACAAAACAATACATATTTTTAAAAAATAGATGCTAAAATAGTGGCAGACTCTTAGATAACACAGATGCTATCAGCAGGCTCCAAACACAGCTCTCCAAATGCACTACCCTGCTGTGAGCCCTCACCATATTTAGTAAGTCACTGCCAGATGGAGAAACCTTTCGTCTCAATTGGTTGTGCTTGCTTACAATCTCTTCTTGGACTGATTTTTTACTGGTTGAAAGTTTCTCAAGACTGTTCTCCTAAAGGGAAATAAAATGAAAGTCACATTAGTGTATGATAAGGTTACATAAAATGGTGAAAATGATGGCTAAGATGAATGAAGTTCATTATTAAAGTGCTCAGACAATATTAGGTATTGACCTTGAAACTAAAACTTAAAAACATCTGTTACTTTTCATCAGAAACATTTTAAACAGAAATTTTGAGAATAAAGCATGAATTCATGGCATGTCAAAGTAAAAGTAAAAAAAAAAAAGTAAAAACCTTTTCTAAGCAACAAATATCAAATTTTATTTAAGAAAATATAACGATAGTCATGCATGGTAGAGAACCTTAAGTCATTCCCACACAATTAGGCTATAGCAAATAAGTGTTAAGGAATAAAACACATAATTTATTATACATCTTTGAAAGAGATACCCAGACTTTGATACAGAATTTGGAGGCTTGTGAGACTATGGAAGTCTAGACACACTATATGTGTGGATTCAATTATCTATTACAGTAAGAAAAATTTTATATGTAATACGATTTTGTGATCACTCCAAAGGGTATTGTCTAATATAATATCTATGTCAATTTGTAGGCAATGGGTTTTTGAAATTCTTCAGTATTACTGGCTTTACAATTTAATGAACATAAATAAACCTGTTGTTAACTCAGATGCTGATATTTAGTTACACATTTTTGTGTTCGTGTGGGACAGGTAGGTTAAGTGATATAAGAATTGGCAGAGATATTAATACCCCTTGCTGATGGAAGTATACTTCAAATCCTCTCTTCTTCTACAGTGTAGACCAGGATGTTATTGCTTAATTATGAGTGGACAAACCTGCACATACATTTTATCTTACTTCTTGGATAAGTTGGTTCTCTTTCATGTAGTCCCTAGTTCCCTCAAATTTCTGCAGACATTTGCCACATAGATCTAAACATACTGTATTGCCAGTATTTGCAAAATGCCCACATCTAACTGTTGTTTTATGTTCTGAAAGCAGCAATGAATGCCTTGAGCCAAGGACTTTCTCACTGCTAGTGAATTCTTTTTTTTTCTTAACAAGGAGTGATTTTTAAGACAGAAAGAATGTATGTTTTTAAGTCATTGTTGGAAAATCCTCATATTTTATTATAAAGTAAAGTAACAATAACATTCAATATTTATTTATTAAGGAAAAGGCATAATTTTCTAAAAGTATTTATTTTTAACTAAGTGTATATGTTTGTATAGATGAGAAAAGTGCATGTAGAGGCCAGAGGAGCACAGTAGATCCTTTGGAGTTGGAGTTACAGATGAATTTAGGCAAATTGCGATAGGTAATAGAAACCAAAATATACTTTGCAAGAATAGTAAGTGTGCTTATCCACTCAGGAATATCTCCTTAGATATTCCATTTCAACTGAAAACCCTACTTAAGGTTGTTACCTTTCTAAAGACATAATATATAGTTTATGAAACCATTATTATTTTCTGCATTTTTCTACCTTCCTTGGTTACTGAAAGCTCCAAGAGACAATAAGTCTGCTTCTCTTTCCTTGACAGACAATGGTAATATTTTTTAAAGAGATACTATTAACACAGAAATGTAAGGATAAAAACTAGTTAAAAGGTTTATATTGGGTAGGTAATATGACCTAATAATTACAACAGCACAAGTTTAAGACAGGAATGGAAATGAATGTCAGAGAAATCAGTTCTTCATGATAACTCTCAAAGAAACCTTCATTCATCAAAGGTGACTCTGAATTGCTCTGCTATTTGTATCTTGAAATTCTCTGAAGAGATATCAGTAGACTAAAGAAAAAGGTGAGGTGTTAGGAAGGAATGGAGGGAGCATAGATAGTTCAAAGGTGCAATAAAACAGAATCAGTTTAAGAAACTAGCAATACCAACAACATCAATAAACACCTAGATCAAAAATAGTCTCTAGATTTCTAATTTGGATATGGTAAGAAAAAATCTAAACCATAAAGCTTATATTCCAAAACAAGTTTGTCCAGTAATTGGCACTCCCTATTCTTGAAGAGTTTCAGTTGTCTCCAATGCCCAGACCAGAGAAGAGTACGAGGGTTACAGCAATGTGCAAGGCTTTTAGCTTTTAGTAGCTTTCTAACAAGATCGGGAATATCTTTGCTAGTCCCACATACTCCATCATTTAAAAAAATGGCTAATCCTCACTGGGAATATCTAAATGAAGGAACATATTATAAATACTTAATATTTGGCTCATGTTTTTTGTTTGCATTGTAGATGTACTTAACAGCTCTGTGTGAAAATGAGTGTGTGTGTGTGTGTGTGTGTGTGTGTGTCTGTGTTGCTGAGGATCAATCCCAGAGATTTGTGCATTTTAGGCAAGTGTTTTTAGTATCATCCCTAGCTATATTCTAGCAAACTGTTAAAATTGAAAATAGACAAATAATCTTTCACACAATATTTATGAAAATGAGATTTTATATATATATATATATATATATATATATATATATATATGTTGAAGTTGTGTTATTTGAAATGTAATAAGAAGTTTCTGTGAGGACCACACTGAAATGGATTAAATAAATCAATAACAATTCTTAAAAGAGAAACTATTAGGAAATAAATCCAGAGACATGAAAAATCCAATAACAATATAGTTCAAATATTATGTGTAAGTTTTATCTCTTGACCACATTAAAAAGGAAAGGGTATTTTAAATTAATATCAATATTTATATTAAAACTATATTGCAAAAATACAACTTAATGCTTCTTTATACAAAATTTATTATGATATATTTATCTCTAGCCATTTCTTTGATAATAACTTTGTGTAATGAATGCATGCCTGTTTCTTTAGATATTGCATAAACATAACAATTTTAATTTAATCAATTTAACTAACCATGTTTAATATTCACTTGTAATTAGGGTGACAAGTTCTTTTGCCACAACTTTAAAATAATGTCAACTGTTCTGAACTATCAATGAGTACTTTGTGATTACTACACACTCTGGTCTTGTAAAATTTTGAAGACTGAGCAGTTTTGGCACAAACCTTTAATCCCAGCACATGGGAGGCAGGGGCAGGTGGATTTCTGAGTTCAAGGCCAGCCTGGTCTACAGAGTGAGTTCTGGGTCATACAGAGAAACCCTGACTCAAAAAATCAAAAGGAAAAAAAATTGAAGAGTGATGTAGTTGACTAGTTGCTTACTTGAATAGCCTTCATACCAGCATAAATTGTTCTGAGAAAATAATAAACTTTACCCATACCTGAGAGTTATCTTGAAGAAGGGATGGGGGCAGTACAGCAGCCAGGAAGAACAGCACAAGCATTAATGCCATGGCTAGAGAACAAAGAAGAGAACAAAAACATGCATTATGATGTTTAGTACATTGTGTTCTGAGAAACACACCTACAAATTCTCTGAGACGAAATCAATGTAGGTCCTCTTTTCAGGTACTAGGAGTCTAGTAATTCTTTTTATGTCCTTCAAAGAATATCAAGGGCTTCCAGTTATTACCATGACAGGGCACTAACATGGTATGACTAAGCCCTTTCTGTATAAGTGTTTCCTACCCCATTATAAATATATTGTTAGGAATACATCTTCCAATTAGAAGTGAGAATGTGTCATATCACTCCTGTCAGAATTTTTTTTCCAAAAACCTGGGTAAGTCTATGTCTTAGTTCTGGTTATTATTGCTGTGATGAAACAGCATAACCACAAACAACTTGGAGAAGGTTTATATGCCTTATATGTCCCAAAGCACATCTCACTGAGAGAAGCCAAAGTGGGACCTCAAACACAGAAGGAAGCTGGAGGCAGGTTTGATGAAGACACCATGGACATGTCTTGTTACTCACTTGTTCCCAAATATTTGCTTAGCTTGCTTTCTTATAGAGCTTTGGGCCACCAGCCTAGAAGTGGCACTACACAAAATGGAATGAGGCCTACTTCCTCAACTAGTAATTGAGAAATTTTCCTAAAAATTTGCCTGCATACAGCCTGATCATTTAAAAGTGTTCTCTCAACTGGGGTATCCTCCACTCAAATAACACTGGCTGTATCAAGTTGACATAAAACTACCAAGAATGTTCTCTATTGAGGATATGATGTTTATTTGTTTGTTATTTATTCACTAAAAGTTTTTACTCTTCCTTTTGAAAAAAAAAAAAGAATTCTGAACACATCCTCTTAATCATGGTATAATGCAAAACACCCTGCCACACACACACACACACACACACACACACACACACACACACACAAACACACACACAAACATTTGAATGTATGCCAGTATACAAGTATATATGCATGCTTTCATATAGAGATCCGAGGCAATTGCTTTTCACTCTGTAAGTTGAGACAAGATCTAGCAGAGCTCTCAGATCTCACCATTTCAGTTGGTTTGACTCCATAACTTGTTCCAAATACATTCTGCCTCAGCCTTCTGCCAGATATGAATAGTATGTAGCCACACCCATCTGGATTTTTGATGGGCTTGGTGATTTGAACTCTGACCCCGAAGCTTGTATACCTGGTGCATTCTCTACTGAGCCATCTTGACAGCACTCACACTTTACTTTTTAATTTTTTTAGGCTAATGGTTTCCCCTAACCAGTAAGAAAAGTTTTTCTTACTCTACAATTAATAAGTAAAGATCTATGTGGAATGAATACAATGCATAAATAAGTAATTTTTATGAAATGTGTCAAGGCACTCCTTGCCATAACTTAGGCACTCACAATAACATAGATACTGTGACTATGGGCTTGGTGTCACTTGTCATGTGACTCTCTATGGGATTCATTTCAAACTCATAAAAACCTAGTTGGAAGACACTGTG
Organism: Mus musculus; assembly: GCF_000001635.26. Taxonomy (NCBI): domain Eukaryota; kingdom Metazoa; phylum Chordata; class Mammalia; order Rodentia; family Muridae; genus Mus; species Mus musculus. The sequence continues at coordinate 40,240,762 of NC_000083.6, forward strand.
ACTAAATATTCCACTCTACACATGAGCCATCTCAGTATTAGAGATTTAGTAATGAGGTGTCCCATAAAATCTCAGGTAACAGAAGTGAAAGAGAAGCACCATCTTAAAGCCTTCAGTTCTGAAAGCCAGAAATTGCAATGATTTGAAGGATATGTAGACATGGAAATATGTCAATAAAACCCCTGCAGAAGTACACAGGATGAGCACATTACAGGAAAAATAACATGATTCTAATTGATCATATTCTCCCGATTATCTACTGTAATATTTTCTAAATTCCAATATAATATGGTAATTGTCACTCTTGATTGCTTTGTCATGTTTCTCTGAGGTACGAATTAGACAACAGAGAACATATGTTCTACCAAACTGCTAGAAATCACTATGGGCAGAAATGTTGCAAAAACACTCTTGTAAATTCCTACAAAATAATTTTTTTTCAAGAAGAAATGTTCTTGCTTCCTTGAATTTGCTCAGTAGTAGCACTGAAATTCTGAACTGGGCCTGATGTACAATTCTTAAAATTTCTAACACTCATTTCTGTAATCCACCCTTTGTCTCATAAATTTGCATCCCTTTATCTAATAGCTTTCAGGATTTATACTTATTGTAACTTTGACTACTTATTATCCAAATTCAGAAGTTTAGATACATTGATGGACAGGCACTGTAGGTTCAAATATAAAAAAGCAGAGCGCATGATGTAGGCACATGGAAGAAAACATCCTTAAATGTTCTTTGGAATTATTATCTTCTGCAGTAGCATAGAATTTCTTTCTGATAGACATTGAATAGTTCCATGAAATCCTAAAATTTTCCAGAAACATTTTTGTTTGCCCCAAACACAAAGTTCTTATGTGCTCTGTCATATAAGATATATACACAATTTATACATGTAATTAATCTTTAAGCTACCAGAATATGTTCACCTATGACCAGAAACAGTATATGTTTTGATTTTTGCTTGTCTTGAATGTATTTTATGGACAACTTATATTTTCAACAAATGATCATCAATAGCACATTTATTTCAAAGTCACTGCTATAATATTCTTTTGATAAATTTAAAATCAGTGGCAAGGATACCTTCATATCCATCTTCTAAAAGCATTTATATCACTGTACAGAAATAGATTTTAAATTAAATCCCTACACTCCTGAATCATTGTCTTAGTAAAGATACCACTAACAGTTCTGCTTGGAAAAAATTCTGAGACATTATTTCTGATTTTAGAGTTTAAAAGTTTCACTCCCATTATCTCTGTACAAAATTATTTTAAAGAAAACAAATAAGCTATAAAATCATGTATATCACTTTATATGAATAAATATAAACAATTGTTCTCAATAAAATTATCAGTATCATTGTGATAACAACCACACATGCAGTAATTAACTGTAAAATTTCACTGTTGTTTAGTTGTAAATGTATTCCATTAGGAACTTGATCTCATAATAAAGGAGGACTACTTACTGCTGGCTTCAGAGTAGAATGAGGTGTTGTCCTGCAGGAAGAAGAAAGGTGACATCAGACAAGAGTCTCAGCTGTCTATTTATACTCTACATAGTTCCTGTTTTGGCACAATCTGCTTATGCAAACTGGTCTTGGTTAACCAAGTATGACACAGGATTTGACATGCCAGATTTTATTGCTGGTCATCTAACTGACATTTTGACATCATGTGATGACTGTATATTAGAAACAAATTTTACTGGCTCTTTCATGCTCTTCTAGTGAATACAATGTATGTATATATTTGCCAGGAAATGCTTCAAAAACTTTTAATCAAATAATTTTTATCTTATCAGAGCTGTGAGGATTTTTTTTCTTTTAAGGGGGCTACAAAGATAACTTGGATTTAGAGTACTTCATGCTCTTACATAGAACAATGAGTTTTGTTTCTTCTAGCTATGTATGATGTGTTACTATTGCTTGTAATTGCAGGGGATTAGACAATTTCTAGTCTCCATGAACACATATTTACATGAGCATAACTTTACTCAAAGGCAAATAGATACACATACATGCACAATTTAACACTAATTGTCCCTTTAGGAATGAGTGTGAAATTATACATTTCATGATCTCTTGAGAATTTAAGATTTCCTCACATAAAGTGAAGTGTCCAAAGCTAATTGTTGAAATTAGGAAATTGTTGAATGCGTTGGAAAATAATTGTTTTCTGTACCTTTGAAAATTTAATGTGATAATGCCTTCAAGAGTATATTGATAAAGAACTCCAGTTACCTTTAAATCCATCAGCATTGGAATATACTTTCTGGTGGAATGGTTTTACACATAATATTGAGCAACTTATTAAATTGCTTTTATTGAGTGTGTAGATCTACACAAGGTTTCATGATTTCTTAGCTTTTTTTCCATGTTACAAAAATGAAGCAGGATAGAATACTGACCCCAAATACCCTGGGCAATGATGTTAAGAATTGTGTTTTGCTAAATAGGAGAGAATAATTTACCAGTCTCAAGTAGTACATACATAGTCTTGAAAGGCATTTCAAGAATCTCTTGCTGCTTTCAGATGAGGGGCTAAAAGTGAAAGACTGCAGTATCTGGCCTCAGAGAAACTCAGGCAGGTAAGCTACATCAGGAAAGTGATTAAGACTGAAGAGAGGTAAACATTTTATTATTGAACAGCAACCCTGCCCCTGCAGATGCTCTTTCTGCTCCACAACCTCAAGAGGAACCAATAATTAATAATTAAGGGCAAATGATGACCTCCAGCAACACATGACAAGAACCCCTCACTTGAAAATGCTGTCTTTTTTTCACTGGATGGTTTTGGCTTCTTTGTCAAAGATCAAGTGACTATAGGTGTGTGGGTTTATTTCTGGGTCTTCTATTCCTTTGATGTTCTCTGTACTAATACCATGCAGTTTTTATCACTATTGCTCTGTAGTACAGCTTTAGGTCATGGATGGTGATTCCTCTGGAAGTTTTTTATTGTTGAGAATGTTTATTTTTTCTATCTTTTTGTTTGTTTGTTTGTTTGTTGTTCCCAATGAATTTGAGAATTGCTCTTTCTGTTTCAGTGAAGAAATTAGTTGGAATTTTGATTTTCAACAAATGGTTCTGGTTCAATTGGCAGTTGGCACATAGAACAATGCAAATTGATCTGTTCTTATCTCCCTGTATAAAGCTCAAGCCCAAGTAGCTTAAGGATCTTCATATAAAATCAGTTGCACTGCATCTAATAGAAGAGAAAGTGGAGAATGTCTGGAACACATGGGCACAGGGGACATTTTCCTGAACAGAACAACAGTGTCTCATGCTCTAAGATCAACAATTGACAAAAGTGACATCATAAAATTGAAAAGCATCTGTAAAGCAAAGGACATTGTCTATAGGAAAAAATGGAGAAAGATCTTTACCAACCCTACATTGAATAGAGGGCTAATATCCAAAATATACAAAGAACTCAAGTAATTAGACTCCAGAGAGTCAAATAACCTTACTTTAAAATGGCGTACTGTGCTAAACAAAGAATTCTGAATTGAGTAATCTCCAATCGCTGAGAAGCACTTAAACCCATTGGAAAAGTTAGAGAAAGGACTGAAGGACCTGAAGGGATTTGCAACTAAATAGGAAGAACAACAATATTACCCAACCAGACCTCAAAGATCTTCCAGGGACTAAACCAAAAACCAAAGAATAAACATGGAGGGACCCATGGCTGCAACAGCATATGTGGCAGATGATGGCCTTGAAGGACTTCAATGGGAGAAGAGGCACTTGGTCTGGAGAAGGCCAGATGCCCCAATATAAGGGAATTCCAAGTTAGGGAGGCAGGAGTAGATGGGTTCAGGAGCACTGTCATAGATGCAGGGAAGGAAGTAATGGGATGGGGGGTTTCTGAAGGGGTAACTAGGAAAGGGGATTACACTTGAAATGTACATAAATATAATACCCAATAGAAATTCTTTAACATACTAAGACATCAGGGAAATGCAAACCAAACGACCCTGAGATTCCATCTCACACAATTTAGAATGGCTAAGATCAAAAACTCAGGAGACAACAGATGCTGTCAAGGATGTAGAGAAAGAGGAACACTTCTCTATTGCTAGTGGGACTGCAAAGTCTAAAACCACTTTGGAAGTCAGTCTGCAGATTCCCCAGAAAATTGGAAATAGTTCTACTTGAGGAACCAGCTATCCCAGTCTTAGTTAGCAAATGTTGAACAACTGTCTGACTGTTGTAAGCATATTTAAAATAATAATGCATGACAGGTACAAACTGGTTTATGTAATTTATTTTATATTAAAATTGATGCATAAGATGATGTGTTTCTTGAAAAATAATTATGAAAAAGCAAGTTGATTCATTAAATAAGAAATTGACAGGTTTCACCGAACGCTGAAGATTTTTATTTTGTTTTAGCTTTTTCCTTCAATTTTTTTAACCTTTTCCCTCAACAATTATTTCTTATGCTACAGAACAGAATTCAGTTAAAAGTTGTTGAGCTACATTTCTATTACATGTTCTCTTTAGTGAATATGTCTTGCCGTTCTGCTGTGGCCTATGAGTTTGGCTTTTCCTAAAAGTCTCTCACAAAAAAAATATAGAAAAATTGTTTTTTTTAATTTTCAAATACTATTTTATGTATTGTTAGTTCATTGCTACCAGAGTATGTAAAGTTATAGGCACGCACATACACACACACACACACACACACACACACACACACACACAAACACACACACACACACACATATATATATATATATACATGAATATACATGTGTATATATATATATATGTTCCAATTTGTTTGATTACAGAAGTTCTCTAGCTCTGTATAAGAAATTGTACTTAATATCTCATAAAGGCTAACGTCAAGATAAATCATCATAATGAGCAGTTTTCCCATTAGTTATGAAAGGAATTATTGGCAACATGTAGATACTAAAGATAATCAGTAAAAGAAACTATTTATGTACAGGAAAAGGCAAAGGATAACAGAAGAGGAAAATACAACAGCTTCTAGTCCTCCATTAGACATTTTCATATATAAAATTGCTATTATTGAGTGCATGCTTTCCTTAACACACATTTACAGCTTATAATTATCAAGCAGTGTATACTTTAATAATTCCCTATGCCTAATATAATTGAAATTATATACTGTGATGGGACTTCAGGAATACTCAGAAAACATAAATGGGGCGTATAGTAATTTACACATTGATTTCTTAATGCTGGAAATTATCTTTTTAAAAATTCTATGTGAGATCAAAGCAGTTAAAAAGATGGGGCTTCTGGTAGGTCTATTGTGCTTCAGTGTATGGATACACAGGACAAATATATAGGAAAAACACTAATATGACTTGGTGGGTTTACATAGACATAGAGTTGGATAGATATAAAATGCATCTAAGCTGCGAGAAGATTAGAGAGAAAGATAAATATCAAAATTTTATATATGCAAATTTCAAAGAATAAATGAAATTCATATTTTAAAATAAGCTCTTGGTGATTAAATATTATAATATGGATATCAGAGATATACTATGATTGGGGTATATTGAATCTTAAAACAACATTCATTCTGTTAGTTATATTAGTAACATTATTTGTTCTACAAGGTAGTGTAAGGCCAAGAAAAGTTTTTGAAAGTAGTTGTCTAATAAAATAATACAGTCTCAAAACAGATAATGTTGAATTCTCTGGAAAAGGTTATGTTTTAGTGGACAAAATTTTTTCACTGAGAACAAAAAAGTAGAGAAGTTTTCACTTAAAATTGGTTAACTAAAGCAAACTTTACTAAGGAATAGTTTATGATATTATGACTCTTATTGTTAATACTAAAATATTATAGAATCATGATTGAGCTCTTCATATTTTCTATTCTGTATGAAAATCTTTACTGTTTATCCTTCCTTCATCAATCTTAGAGTCTATGAATTCCAAGTCATATAAGGTAGAATCCTGGGATGAGCTGCAACATGAAAGTTTGCAGTGGCCTTCATTACGTTGTTCGTACATTCGAAGGCTGACTAAAAACCACAAAAATAGGATATTTCATGTTTGCTATGAGTAATACCTTGTTGCATGTCTTATCTCTGATATCTATCACTTTTATTTATCATTATATAGTTTATAAGTAGTATCAACATTTAGGCCCTCTTGTCCAAATCAACTTTTGCTGTCTATAAGGCTTCACAATTCCTTCTGTTACTCAGCAATGGCCTATGCCCTATTTGCAAGATCACCATGGGTTTTTCTTCAGCTAGCCACAGTTACATCAAGGATTTTTTTAGTAGTGTCATTCTAGAGAGAGCTGAATTAGAATAATCAACCATTCTGAGCACTAGTGTATATGATGTACAAGGAGTGCAATATTTGGACTATATTCACTGAGAAAAGTCTCCTTTTATTTTGATTTTAACTTAAAATTTTAAATTAAATGCTTTTGATAATTTTATACATTAATACTGCACTTATCTCATTCACACCTCTACTTTCAGAGCTAGGTATGAGCTGTCCTTAGAGTTCCATTCTCTGGCTAATGTTCTCTTAGTCTCCTCTAGGCATACAATACATGGAATATCTGGAACTGCTACCCCGAGAACATCCAGTCTGAAGCTTACCACCAGAGTGCTGCTTAACCAGAAATATCCAGATTAGGCTCACCTCCCTGACATTTGCTGAACCAAGAACATTCTTGGACAACCAGATGGCTGAAGGCCTGTGTAAAAACACAATCAATATGAACCAGGAAATATGTGGCAATTTCAAAAAAAAAAAAAGGTATCCATCGTCAGCAAGTCTTTCATATTCTAACAGAACTGAAGCACAAGGAAATGACCTTGAATCCAACCTTATAAAGATAATAGATTCCTTTAAAGAAGAAATGAATAAATCCCTCAAATAAATACAGGAAAATACAATTAAACAGATGAAGAATATTAATAAAATGATTCAGGAGCAGAAAATGGAAACGGACCCCATAAAGAAAAAACAATCTGATAGAATCCTGGAGATGGAAAACCTAGAAAAGAGAACAGAAAACAGATGCAAGCATCATCAACAGAATATAAGAGATGGAAGAGAGAATTTCAGCTGTAAATGATACTATAAGAGAAGTTGATAACTCTGTCAAAGAAAACTATATATATATATTCTTTACACAAAATATTCAGGAAATATGGGAAACTATTAAAAGAGGTAATCTCACAATAATATAAATAGAAGAAGGTAGAGTCCTAGCTCCAAGGCCCTGTATTCGCAACAAAATCATAGAGGAAAATTGCCCTAACCTAAAGGAAGAGATGTCTATAAACATTAAAAGAGTTTACAGAGATTGAACCATAAGAAAATCCTTTCACAGCATAATAAGCAAAAACAATCTTCAAAACAAAGACAAAATATTCAAAACTACCAAGAAACATACAAAAGCAAACTTTTCTGAATAACTCCTCAATTCTCAACAGAGACTCGAAAACCTAGAAGAACCTGGACAAATGTTTTACAGCCTCTAAGAAACCACAGGAGCCAACCTTCACTACTGTACCCTGAAAAACTCTCAATCACTATAGATGGATAAAATAAGATAAAAGAAACAAACTTAAATAACATCTATCCACAAATCTAGCCCTACAGAAAATACTTGAAGGAAAATTCCAACCCAAATAGGCTAGCTATACACAAGAAAGCAAAAGAAATAAGTAATTCAACACTAGCAAAAACAAAATAAGGAAAACATGCATATGTATGTGTGCATATGTTGAGAACAACATAAAGGGAAGGGGCCCGGGGTGGGGAGGACCTGGGAGAAGAGAGGAGAAGAGAGGAGAGGAGAGGAGAGAAGAGGAGAGGAGAGGAGAGGAGAGGAGAGGAGAGGAGAGGAGAGGAGAGGAGAGGAGAGGAGAGGAGAGGAGAGGAGAGGAGAGGAGAAGACAAAGAGAAAGGGAAGAGGAGTGAGAATTAAAGGGACAAAGGAGTAAGAGTAAGAGAGCAAGGAGGGCTGAGCACCCCCTTTTATGGTCTTCACTGTTGCTAGGTAACTGGGGAGGAGTTTAGCCTGAAGGTCAGAAGCTTTGGCCATTGCTTACATGACTACTAACCATGCTTCTCTTGTGGGAGTTGTTGGAGGTGGTATCTTATGCAGGGTCCAGAGTTCCAGGAGCATGAGGGAACTCTTACCATGTCCTGTAGGTGACTTATAACCATCAGAGTCCAGACATCAGCTCAACTGGAAACCAGCCTGCAATTCTTCACATGCATGAATACAGACACACACATACACACACACACACTCACAAAACCAACATTAAAATAACAGAAATTAACTATCATTGGTCATTGATATCTCTCAACATCAAGGAACTCAGTTCTCCAATTAATAAAAACACAGGGCTAACATTTCTCCTTTCCCCATTTCTGCTTCACCTAGTTTTGTCTTCCAAAACTCCCTGTCAAATTCATAACCTCTTCCGTTATAATTACTACTGTTACACACTCACTGACAAAAAATCTTCTGAATTCATTGAATATTACCCTCTGTATGTATTTTTAAGACTGATCACATGAGATTTGGTAGCCTATCAGAGAGTGCATGCCTAGAGAAAACTGATTTTTCCACCTCTCATTCTCACTGATTGCTTGTAGCTCTTCATCTAGGAGTGAGTCTTGAATTTCCCCATTCACATTTTCATGTTGACTGGTGATATCATAATGCTGGTATTCTTCTGTCAATAATTGTTTTTAATATTTATTTCTATGAATTTGGGTATTGCTTGGGTGTATGCTTGTATATTATGTGTGCAATGTCTTCAGAGGCTGGATGGGGATTTCAGATCTTCTGGGGACTGTACTTGGGGATGGTTGTGAGCTTCCATGTCACTGTTAGAAACCAAACCCAGGTCCTCTGCAGGAGTGTTGTTAAGATATTATGGGTTCATCTTTCATGTTGTGTAGCAATAGGTTCTCACAGTAAGCATGCTGGACATTTGGCTTTTTAAGTCTTTGTGCTTTCTCTGAGATATTCACTGAGCATGGTGTGTAAGCCTTACCTTGTAGATATAACATTATAGCTTAGGTATCTCATGGTCAATAGTGTCCTGAGGCTCTAAATTGCCATTTAGAGGAAGAAATTTCTTTGTGGCCTGGCTTCTTCTGAATTCATCCATACTATAATCCATATCTTTCATTTTCTTTTGTCAAACCTCCTTATTTTTGTAGCTACTTACAAATTAACATGCTTAGGCCATTTTTTCCTGACCCTAAATTCTCACTCAAACTAACTTGATAGTCTTCCCCACTGGAATTTTATCCAACTCCTAAAGGAACATATGAATATTTAACCTATATTTATATTTTATTTTATTAATGTCTTTAACTCCATGGTCTTTAAAAAAATTCATTATGATACATGTGGGCCAGAATGAATTATGATCACCAGGATCATGAAGAAGCTCACAAAGGCAAGGGAAAGGCATCAGATCTCAAAGACATGGAATTATATGCAAATGTAAGCCATTCTATTTAAAATATATCAATTAACTTAGCAAAGAATACCTATTTAGATTGATACATTGGTGAAAAATACTTGGTTACGAATGTTTAGATAAAGTTAATGAACATAGTATGGTTCACATTGAATGCAATAGTTTTCATGACAGATTGGAGATAAGTTTGGTTCTGATCCTCCAGAGGGAAAAAATAAATTCAAACACAGGACTGTAATGACAACACTGGCATTACAATATCAATATTTGGTTAGTAAGTAGATGAGTCAGAAGTAAGAGAACTATTTTCATCTTCTTTATTATTTTATCCCAGTATAAAGAACTTAGAGCAACACACTGGAAACCACTAAACCCAGTCTTTCTAGCCCCAACACAAAAGCTGAGTTTTGTATAATTATCAGTTTGCTTTTCCTTGGGCTTGGTTCCAAACTACATAACATTGAAGTATGACAAAAGATATAAATCCCTGCTGAGTTCTCACTAATTTCCTTGTGCCTATCTCTACCTGTTCACATAAAGGTCAACCAGTGACTGCTTTGGCATTCAGTTTTATTATCATCGACTGTTTCTTCCTACAATTGATCATGCATTAAAGAAACACTTGACTTATTTATCTGAATATTGCTACAGCTTCCTCGAGTATCTGTTTGATATTTGACTGTGATCTCGAATAACTCACAAATATCTAAATGCTATGTGACTCATTAGGAGGCAGTCCTTTCCTCTTTGAAATTAACGTTTACCAAATTCCAAGAAGTCCCCTTGGTTTTAAGTATGAAGCTTGAGGATTAAATATAATATGACTAAAACTTATCTCTAAAATACTTGTCGTCAGGATGAGAAAAAACATTCAGCCATCACTGGATTATTAACATGGCCTAGAATTTTTTTTATTTATTCCAGTGTTCACAAAAACATAAATATTTAATTGTAGTATTTTAAAAATGATCATCTGCCTATATGAATTCACTGACTGTGAATATATTTTTTTCATGCTATAAAATTGGATGAAGTCAGATAATATTAGATAATCAAGTGATATCTTTGGCCAATGTTTCTTGTGAAGAAAGGAAAATTCTTTTGAGTACAGAGCCTTCTGGTCTGTAATGACCACTTACTCTCTGCCTGGCCTCAAAATCTTCTTGTCTTCAACTGGGTGTCTTCATACTCCTGACTATTTTGCTCCATGGTTCTATGGTTTTAAGCATGATTCCCATCGTAAGGAGGTTCTTGAAAGCAATTACTCCTATAGAGTATGTTCTTAAAATTACTTCTAACTTAGTTTTCATGTAATACACTGCTGATGTTTATTTTATGCCTCACCCTATTTGGGGAGAGGGGTGCTTACTTTACATTTTCTTTGTGATGCATCTACTCTACAGAAGAACCACTGTTCACTAATACCACCTTATGTTGCTCAGGCAAAATGCAGCCTGTTTTTTCCCCCAAAGAAGCTGTTTCAATCACTCATTCCACTTTGTACACAGTGGAAAGTCATGCTGACACAAGTTGCTCACTTTATGGTATCCAGAAAATGAGAGAAACACACATGTGCTAAAATGGCTCCTTCTATCTCCATTATTTGTTTTAGATTTTAGGATTCTGCTGCCTGCATTTTTCTTGAAATGCAACCTGTTTGTGTATCTCTTGACACTTCCTTACAGAAGTACATAGTTGTGTGGTTTATCAATTTCCCAAATGTCCTTTAGCTCAATCAAATTGAGAAGTAAGGTAAACCCTAACAGGTCTTTGTAAGAAACAATTCTAGTACAAATGACTGGATAATTCTCACCTTAAACATTTTTTATGGGAGAAAATGGAATGGTGTTCTGGCACACAGAACATACATATGAATGAGAAGAGAAATTTGGAAATAGATACCATTTTATTATGCAAATTTTCTTGGTATCTAATGACTTGCACACTAAATCCATATATGTTGTATATTTGAATGTTCCTTCTGAAAAAAACTTGTCACTACATTAATGCTCTAGACTTGTAATATATATTAATCTCCTATGGGAAAAATCAAAACTATAGTATTATTTCCAAATTGTGTGATATATTCTGTTTCACCTTGTAAAAGGTATAACCAAAGTTGCAAAAATTAGATTATTGTGCATATATAAAGTATTTCTTATTAATGAATTGGATTTTAAACACAGAATCCAATTAAATATTAATTTACATTTATAGAAACTTTAAAAAAATCTTTACATGTTTTTACTTTGTGTCACAGCATTTTCAAAGACTAGTTCTAGCCTTAAATAATACCTTACTGATTTGTGTTTATCTTCTCCAATGTAAGGAAAAATAACTTCCAACATGATTGTTAGAAAATTTCAAACTGAGTAAGCTAGCTTCCCAGGAGTGCAGACAAGTCGGTGAGTGCAGATAAGACCACCACTGCTGCTCAGAGGAAACCACATAGTTCCCTCTGAAATAGGACCAGAGGAGATGCCTTGGTCAGTGGCCTTCCTGTTTCCATCTGCTCCTAGATCTGATCCTGTACCACAGAGCTACATACAAAAAACACTACCAGGAAAAAAATGTTCTCCCTGGAGCACAGAGAAGCCTGGTAACACAGGTAAGACCACCACATCTCTTCAAGCTCCTGGACCAAGAGGGACATTCCCTGAGCCATCAAGACACAGGAACCAAGGATCAGTTGGGACAATATCTTTCTAGTTTCTGTCTGCACCCCAGAGCTGAATATGTGCCTCATTTATCTATATAAAAACTCTTCCCAGAGAGAATGTGTCTGCTAGGAGTACTGATACTGGCTTGCTCGAGGAAAAAATCACAGACAGAGACAGCAAGACCAGCTAACACTAGAAATAACCAGATTGTGAAACACAAGCTCAAGAACATAGGCCACAAAAACCAAGGCACTGACATCATCAGAACCCAGTTTTTCCATCACTATGACCCCTGGTTAACTCAACACACCAGAAAAGAAAGAATCTGATTTAAAAATCACATCTCATGATGATGATAGAGGACATTAAGAAGGATATAAATAATTCCCTTAAAGAAATACAGAAAAACACAGGTAGACAGGTTGAAGCCATTAAAGGTGAAACACAAAATTCCGTTAAAGAATTACAGGAAAACAGAACCAAACATGTGAAGGAACTGAACCAACCAGTAAGTAAAAATGGTAATAGAAACAATAAAGAAATCACAAACAGAGACAACATTGAAGATAAAAAACCTAGGAAAGAGATCAGGAGTAATAGATGTAGGTATTACCAACAAAATACAAGAGATAGAAGAGAAAACCTCAGGTGCAGTAGATACCATAGAAAACATTGACACAACAGTCAAAGAAAATGCAAAATGCAAAAAGCTCTTTAAAAAACATCCCAGAAATTCAGGACACAATGAGAAGACCAAACCTCAGGATAATCGGTATAGAAGGGAGTGAAGATTCCCAAGTTAATGGGCCACTAAATATCTTCAACAAAATTATAAAAGAAAACTTCCCGAACCTATAGAAAGAAATGCCCATTAACATACAAGAAGCCTACAGAACTCCAAATAGATTGGAATAAAAAAGAAATTCCTCCCATCACATAGTAGTCAAAACATCAAATACACAAAACAGAGAAAGAATATTAAAATCACTAATTTAAAAAGATCAAGTAACATATAAAGCCAGACCTATCAGATTTACACCAGACTTCTCAACAGAGACTTTGAAAGGTAGAAGATCTAGGGCAGATCTCATACAGACCCTAAGAGAAAACAAATGCTAGTCCAGACTGCTATATCCAGCAAAATCCTCAATTACCATAGACAGAGAAACCAAGGTAATCTTTGACAAAACCAAATTTACACAATATCTCCAAAAACAAGCCATACAATGGATAATAGATTGAAAACGCCAACACAACTCCTAGAAAAAGCAGGAAAGTAATCTTTCAATAAACCCAAAAGAAGATAACCACACAAACATAAATATAATAACAAACATAGCAAGAAATAACAGTCACTATGTCTTAATATCTCTTAAAATCAATGAATTCAATTCCCTAGTGAAAAGACAGAGACTAATGGCTTATTGACAGGATACATAAACTGGACCCAACATTTTTGCTGCATACATGAAACTCATCTAGTGTCAAAGACAATACCTTACAGTAAAGGGCTGAAAAAAAAATTTCCAATCAAGTTTTTCCAACAAACAAGAGGAAGTAGACATTCTACTATCAGGTAAAGTCAACTTCCAACCAAAATTCATCAAAAAAGATATGGAAGGACACTTCATACACATCAAAGGAAAAATCTACAAAGAGGAGCTCTCAATTCTCAACATCTATCCTTCAAATGCAAGAGCGCCCATATTCATAAAAGAAACTTTACTAAAGCTCAAAGCACACATTGCACCTCACACAGTAATAGTGGGAGACTTGAACAGCCCATTCTCATCAATGGACAGATTAGGGAAATGCAAATTAACAGAGACACAGTGAAACTTACAGCAGTTATAGACCAAATGTATTTATCAGATATCTATAGAACATTTCATCCTTAATCAAAACAATATACCTTCTTATCAGAACCTCATGATACCTTCTTCATAACTCACCATAAAATCAGTCACGAAACAGACGTCAAGAGATGTAAGAAGATGAAATAATCATATTCCTCCTATGAGATGACTATGGATTAAGGCTGGTCTTCAACAGCAACAAAACAAACATAAAACCCACATTCAAATGGAAGCTTAACATGTTCTCCTAAATGATATCTTGGTCAAGGGAGAAATGAAGAAAGAAATGAGGTTTTAGAATTTAATGAAAATTAAGGTGCAACATACCCAAAATTATAGGACTCAACGAAAGTAGTGCTAATACAGAAACTCATAGCTCTGAGTGACTCTAAAAAGAAACTGGACAGAGCATACACTACCAGCTTAACGGCAAACCTGAAAGCTCTAAAACAAAAAGAAGCAAATACACCCAAGAGGATTAGATGTCAGGAAATAAACAAACGCGGGGCTGAAATGAACCAAGTAGAAACAAATAGAACTATACAAAAAATCAACAAAACTAGTAGCTGGTACTTTGAGAAAGTCAACGAGATAGATAAACCCTTAGACAGACTAACGGGAGGGCACAGAGATTGTATGCAAATTAACAAAATCAGGAATGAAAAGGGAGATAGAATAGCAGAAACTGAGGAAATTTTTAAACATCAACAGATCCTACTACAAAAGCATATACTCAACACTACTGGAAAATCTGGAAAAAATGGACAATTTTCTATATAGATACTAATTACCAAAGTAAAACAGGATCATAAATACCATCGAAACATTCTCACAATCCCTAAAGAAATAGAAGCAGTCATCAAAAGTCCCTCAACCAAAAAAAAAAAAAAAAAAAAAAAAGCCCAGGACCAGATGTGTTTAGTGCAGAACTTTACCAGACCTTCAAAGAATACCTAATTACAATACTCTTCAATCTATTCCATAAAATGGTAAGACAATGAACACTTCCAAATTTTTTCCATTAAGCCACAATTACTCTGATACCAAAACTACATCAAAACCCAGCAAAGAAATAGAACTTCAGATCGATTTCCCTTATGAACATCGATACAAAAATACTCAATAAAATATTTGGCAAAGGAATCCAAGAATACATCAAAAGGATCATTCACCATAATCAGGTAGGCTTCATCAGAGGGATGCAGGGATGGTTCAATATATGAAAATCCATCAATGTAATTCCACTTCATAAAAAACTTAAGAAAAACACCACATGATCATTTCATTACATTCTAAAAAAACGTTTGACAAAATTTAGCATTCCTTTCTTGTTAAAAGTCTTGGAAAGTTCAGGAATTCAAAACCCATAACTAAATCTAGTAAAAACAATATACAGCAAACCAGTAGACAACCTCAAACTAAATGGAGAGAAACAAACTTGAAACAATCCCATTAAATCAGGGACTAGAGAAGCATGCCCTCTCTCTCATCTATTCAATATAATACTTGAAGTTTTAGCTTGAACAATGAGACAACAAAGAGGACAAAGGGAAATAAATTGGAATTAAAAAAAACTTGCAGATGATATGATAGTATACTTAAGTGACCAGAAAACTCCACCAGAAAACCCCTAATATTCATTAACATCTTCAGCAAATTACCTATATGTAAAATTAACTCAAACAAATCAGTGACCTTCCTCTACACAAAGGATAAACAGGCTGAGGAAGAAATTAGAGAAATGACACCTGTCACAATAATGACAAATAATATAAAATATGTTGGTGTGACTCTAACTAAACAAGTGAAAGATCTATATGATAAGAACTTCAAGTCTCTGGAGAAAAAAATGGAGAACTCAGAAGATGGAAGGATCTCACATGCTCATGGATTGGCAGAATTAATATAACAAAAATGGCCATCTTGCTGAAAGCAATCTACAAATTCAGTGCTATCCCCATCAAAATTCTTCATATTAATTCTTCATAGAGTTAGAAAGAGCAATTTCCAAATTCATCTGGATTAAAAAAAAAAAACAGGATCAGAAAACTATTCTCAACAATAAAAGAACTTCTGGGGGAATCAGTTACCTGTACCTCAAGTTGTACAACAGAGCAATAGTGATTAAAAACTGCATGGTTTTGGTACATTGACCAGCAGGTAGATCAATAGAATAGAACTGAAGTCCCAGAAATAAACCCACACACTTATGGTCATTTAAACTTTGACAAAGTAGCTAAAACCATCCAGTGGGGGAAAAGACAGCATTTTCAACAAACTGTTCTGGTTCAACTGGAGGTCATTATGTAGAAGAATGCACATTGATCCATTTTTATCTCCCTGTACAAAGAAACAAGTCCAAGTGGATCAATCACGTTCATACACAGCCAGGGAGGGAGGATGGGAGTGGGTGGGTAGGGGAGCACCATCACAGAGGCAAGGGGAGGGAGAGAGGGGATGTGATAGGTGGTTTGCAAAGGGGAAATGTGGAAAGGTGAAAACGTTTCAAATGTAAATATAGAAAATATCCAAGAATAAAAAAGTAAAGAGAACACATTCAAAAAATATACAGTCCAAATGTTGAAATTCATTTTAGTTTTTGTAAATAAAAAATTTACACATGAAGGAAAATAAAAACGAAGTTTCAAACCCAGATATAAACATGTGAGTTCAAGTAAATGGAGTATATTACATGGTCCCTTAGTTATTTATTCCATTTTTCATGATGAACATGGTATTGGTAAATTAGAATATAGCAAGAAAGTTAATGCTGTTCAGGCAAAACAAGCCTATGTTGTTATTACATGGTGAATTGTGTGATAACTATTCCACATATATAAATAAGTTCTGGTTAACACTTATTGCCCACATATTTGCTCTTATAACTTTTATCAATAATCTAGGCTCTCTGATGATTTAAAATCAAATTATTTTTATTTTCATGTTTACACAAGATCCATTTTTTAGCCATTAAGCAGGTTATAATATCAGCATTAAAATCATTAGTCTTTCTATGCACAAACAAAATAATATACTGGAATAGATATTATGGACACACTCTAATTTACAATTTTATCAAAGAAAATGTCTATCTAGCTCAAAAATCTGTCTTGGTTTTTCTGAAATTGACATAAAACTAGCCAGAACAGTTGACACCTTGTCAATTTGACACACGAGTACATCACTGCTAAGCCATTCATAATCTTTCCTTTCTTAATCATCCCCAAGATCATACACTGATATCTACAATACAATTTAAAACATTTTACAACTTTAAAATGTCCTACAAATGTATATACTTTAAAAGTTTTCTCCCTTTAAAAAAAAACTTAGATCTTATATTTTGATTATGAGTCTAACCTTCTCCCTATATAATAAGATGGCTAAGACTGTTCTTTTCTAATGAAAGTCAGAAACATATTGGATCCAGAGAGGAGGGAAGGTAGGTAGAAATGTGAGGAGATGAGAGAGAATGAATTGTAATCAGGGTATAGTGTATTAAAATAATCTACTTTCTTTTTTTAAAATTGACATTTTCTTTCTTGACATTTCAAATGTTATCCCATTTCAGAAAGGTGGAAGGGGTTAGGGGATCTTTAGAGGGGAAACCAATTTTTAAAATAATATAATTAAAAGGTTTAATTATTAAATAGACAAAATGTCATTTTAATAGATTTCATATATTCTACAGCAGACTCTCTCTCTCTCTCTCTCTCTATATATATATATATATATATATATATACATATATATGCAACACATTATATATGTACCGTATTTTAATAATATATTTCTATGATATGGAGGGAGAATTCAACCTTCTCTGTACAATCAAGAAAGAAAAATTTATACATTTGTTTGTGGGGAATGAAAAGTATCACAAAGTGCAGATGGTTTCAGATCAAACAGAAGCCTGGACTCTAAATAGAGGAATCAACCCTGAAGGTAGGAATATTACACTTCATAGGTTTTCTGTAGTTTTAACAATAATGTCACATGTGATATATATATATCACATATAGAGAATATATATTTAAATTTTGATATCATGAGAACCAATTTTACAAATTAGATTTAAAATTGATATTAAATATTTTAGAACATTTTATAATGTGAAACTATTGTTTCAGTTGCTTACAAGAAAATAAAACTGCAAAATTACTATTATCTGAACTGAACATTCCAACAATTAATTAGATCCAATTTTGAGATAACCCAGTTTTTGAAATATGCAACACATTATATTGGATAATGTTTGTTTTTTTAAAAGAGTATGTAGCTGGTAAATTTGTTGTGTTTGTCATCCAGGCCAAAGCATGACTGTATTTTGTACCGTATTTTAATAATATATTTCTATGATATGGAGGGAGAATTCAACCTTCTCTGTACAATCAAGAAAGAAAAATTTATACATTTGTTTGTGGGGAATGAAAAGTATCACAAAGTGCAGATGGTTTCAGATCAAACAGAAGCCTGGACTCTAAATAGAGGAATCAACCCTGAAGGTAGGAATATTACACTTCATAGGTTTTCTGTAGTTTTAACAATAATGTCACATGTGTATATTACAATCATTAACTATATATAAAATGACATATATATTATTGTCATTATTTCATATATAAACATATATAAAAGTGCAGGCAATTCATGTGACTAAGCAATTGTACAATGAATCCAGTTTGTGTTGCAAAATTAATAAGTCATTTTTATATTTTTTCCATTTAAAACTCCAGATTTTATTGCTCTTCTGGTCTACCCTCTGACTGTTCCACATCCCATACCTCCTGCCCACCACTCTGTCTCCATGAGGAAGTTCTAACCCTGACCCCAACCCAATCAAACCTCTAAACTTCCCGTGGTCTCAAGTCTCTTGAGTGTTAGATGAATCTTCTCTTACTAAACACAGACCTGGCTGTCCTCTGTTTTATATTTGTGTTGGGGGACTCATATCAGCTGGTGTGTGCTGCCTGGTTGTAGTTCCAGTAACTGAGAGGTCTCAGGGGTCCAGATTAATTCAGGAAGGAATGGGATGGGGGGTTTCTAGTGGAAACTAGGAAAGGGGATACCATTTAAAATGTAAATAAATAAAATATCCAATAAAAAATGTTCAACACCATTAGTCTTCAGAGAAATGCAAACCAAAACGACTCTGAGATTCCACCTCAAGCAAATTAGAATGGCTAAGATCAAAAACTCAGGAGACAACAGATGCTTTCAAGGATGTAGAGAAACAGGAACACACTCCTCCATTGCTGGTTGGACTGCAAAGTGTAAAACCACTTTGGAAGTCAGTCTGGAGATTACCCAGAAAATTGGAAATATTTCTACTGGAGGACCCTCATTCCCACTCTTAGTTAGCAAATGTTGAACAAATATCTGACTGTTATAAACGTATTTAAAATAATAATTCATATGTGCAAATGTGCTTATGTAATTTATTTTATATTAAGTGGATGTGTAATATGATATGTTTCTTGAAAAATAATTATGGAAAAGCAAGTTGATTCATTAAATAAGAAATTGACAGATTTCACCCAACACTGAAGATTTTTGTTTTCTTTTAGTTTTGTCCTTCACTTTCTTTTTATCCTTTCCCTCAACAATTATTTCTTATGCTACAGATCTACAGATCAGACTTCAGGTATCAGTTGTTGGCTACATTTCTACTACATGATCTCCTTAGTGAATATGTCTTGCAGTTCTGCTGTGGCCTATGAGTTTGGATTTTCTTAAAAATCTCTCATGATAAAAATAAAGAAATTTTATTTGTTGTTATTTTATTGCTACCAGAGTTCTCCCATTAGTTATGAAAAAATTATTGGCAACATGTAGATACTAAAGTTGATCAGTAAAAGAAACTACTTCTGTACAGGAAAAGGCAAAAGATAACAGAAGAGGAAAATACAATATCTTCCAGTCCTCCACCAGTCATTTTCATATAAAGGTTGCTATTACTGAGTGCATGCTTCCCTTAACACACATTTACAGCTTATACTTTAATAATTCCTTATGCCTAATATAACTGAAACTATATACTGTGATGGGATTTCAGGAATTCTCAAACATAAATGGGGCTTACAGCAATTTACACATTGATTTCTTAATGCTGGAAATTATCTTTTTGTAATTCTACATGAGAGCAAAGCAGGTCAAAATGATGTGACTTCTGGTAGGTCTATAGTGCTTCGGTGTATGAATATACAGTACAAATATATAGGAAACACTAAAATGACTTGGTGGGTTTAAAAAGGCACAGAGTTAGATGGACATAAAATGGATGAAAGCTGGGGGAAGATTAGAGAGAGGGATACATATCAAAATACTATATATGCAAATTTCAAAAAATTAATAAAATTCATAATTTAAAGTAAGCTCTTGGTGATCAAATATTATAATATGATGTCAGAGATGTACTATGAATGGGGTATGTTTGATGCTTAAAACAACAACCATTCTGTTAGTTATATTAGTAACATTATTAGTTCTACATGGTAATGTAAGGCTAATAAAAGTTTTTGACAAGAATTGTCTTATAAAATAATACAGTCTCAAAACATATAATGTTCGATTATGTGGGATAGGTTACTTTTTAGTGGAAATTGCCCTATTTGCAATATCACCATCAGTTTTTCTTCAACTAGCCACAGTTATATCAAGATTTTGTTTAGTAGTGTCTTTCTAGATAGTGCTTAATTAGAATAACCAAACATTCTAATCACTAGTGTATATGATGTACTAGGAATACAATATTTGGATTATATTCACTGAGAAAAAGACTCCTTTTATTCTGATTTTTACTTAAAATTTTAAATTAAATGCTTTGATAATTTTATACATAAATACTGCATTTATTTCATTCACAACTCTCCTTTCAGAGCTAGATATGAGCTGTCCCTAGAGTTTCATTGTCTGGCTGATTCTCTGCTAGTCTCCTATAGGCATTCAATACACGGAACATCTAGGCCTGCTATACCGAGAACATCCAGTCTGAAGCTTCCAAACAGAGTACTGCTTCACCAGAAATATACAGTTTAGGCTCACCTCCCTGACATTTGCTGAACCAAGAACATTCTTGGACAACCAGATGGCTGAAGGCCTGTGTAAAAACACAATCAATATGAACCAGGAAATATGTGGCAACTTCAAAAAAAAAAAAAAAAAGCTATCCATCATCAGCAAGTCTTTCATATTCTAACAAAACTGAAGCACAAGGAAATGACCTTGAATCCAACCTTATAAAGATAATAGATTCCTTTAAAGAAGAAATGAATAAATCCCTCAAATAAACACAGTAAAATACAATTAAACCGATGAAGAAATTTAATACAACACTTCAGGACCAGAAAATGGAAACAGACCACAGACCCCATATAGAATAAAAACAAAACAAAAAACAAAAGAAAAACCAAAACAAACAAACAAACAAAAAAACCAATCTGATAGAATCCTGGCAATGGAAAACCTAGAAAAGAGAGCAGGAAAACAGACGCAAGCATCATCAACAGAATACAAGAGATGGAAGAGAGAATTTCAGCTGTAAATGATAGTATAAAAGAAGTTGATACTTCAGTCAAAGAAAACATTAAATCAAAAGAAAAATATTCTTTACAGAAAATATTCATGAAATCTGGGAAACTATTAAAAGACGTAATCTCACAATAATAGGAATAGAAGAAGGTGAAGTGTCATAGCTCCAAGGCCCTGTATTCTCAACAAAATCATAAAAGAAAATTTTCCTATCTAAAGGAAGAGATGTCTATAAACATACAAAGAGTGTGCAGAACACCAGGTAGAATGAACCATAAAAAAATCCTCCCACAGCATAATAAACAAAAACGACCTTAAAAACAAAGACAATATTCAAAACTACAAGAGAAAAAGGCCAGGAAACACAAAAATGCAAATTTTTCTGAATAGCACCTGAATTCTCAACAGAGACTCTAAAACCTAGAGAGCCTGGACATATATTTTACAGCCTCTAATAAAAAACAAAAGCCAACCTTCAATACTGTACCCTGCAAAACACTCAATCACCATAGGCGGATAAAAATAAGATAATAGAAAAAAAAAACAGAAATAATATCTATCCACAAATCTAGCCTTACAGAAAATACTTGGAGGAAAACTCCAATCCAAGGAGATTAGCTATACACAAGAAAGTACAAGAAATAAGTAATTCCACCCAAGCAAAACAGAATAAGGAAAACATGCATGTGTGTGTGTGTACATGTACACACACACAAACTCACACACACACACACACTCACAAACAACATTAAAATAACAGAAATAAACAATCATTGTTCATTAATATCTCTCAACATCATGGAACTCAGTTCTCCAATCAATAAAACCACAGGCTAACACTTCTCCTTTCCCCTTTTGTGCTTCACCTGGTTTTGTCTTCCACAACTCCCTGTCAAATTCATGACCTTTTCATTCCCCTCTGTATGCATTTTGAAGACTGATCACTTGAGATTTGGTAGCCTATCAGAGAGCACATCCCTAGAGAAAACTGATTTTTCCACCTCTCATTCTCACTGATTGCCTGTAGCTCTAGGAGTGAGTCTTGAATTTCCCCATTCACATTTTCACATTGACTGGTGATATCATAATGCTGGTATTCTTCTGTCAATAATTGTTTTTAATATTTATTTCTATGTATTTGGGTATTGCTTGGGTGTATGATTGTATATTATGTGTGCAATGTCTTCAGAGGCTGGATGGGGATTTCAGATCTTCTGGGGACTGTACTTGGGGATGGTTGTGAGCGTCCATGTCACTGTTAAGAAACCAAACCCAGGTCCTCTGCAGGAATGTTGTTAAGATATTATGGGTTCATCTTTCATATTGTGTAGCAATAGGTTCTAACAGTAAGCATGCTGGTCATTTGGCTTTTTAAGTCTTTGTGCCTTCTCTGAGATATTCACTGAGCATGCTGTGTAAGACTTACCTTGTAGATATAATATTATAGCTTAGGCATCTCATGGTCACTAGTGTCCTGAGGCTCTAAATTGCCATTTAGAGGAAGAAATTTCTTTCTGGCCAAGCATTTTCTGAATTCATCCATACTATATTCCATACGTTTCATTCTCTTTTGTCAAACCTCCATTTTTTTGTAACTACTTACAAATTAACATGCTTAGCCAATTTTCCTGACCCTAAATTCTCACTCAGACCTAACTTGATAGTGCCCCTCCCCACTGGACTCTTATCCAGCTCCTAAAGGAAGATATGAATATTTAACCTACATTTACATTTTATTTTATTAATGTATTTATCTCCATGGCCTTTAATGAAATTCATTATGATATATGTGTGCCAGAATGAATTATGTGCACCAGGATCATAAAGATTCTGGGTTCATATTTTGGTTTAAAGGCTATTTTACTATATACTAGAATGGCTTCACCACCTAATTTCTTGTGTCCATTTGCTTGGAAAACTTTTTTGTCACTTTCAGGGCTCAATCAGCCTTCCTCAATCTGCAGAAAAAAAAATTGGGATTCCCAATTACTAGCAGGCACAGAGTTGGCAATGAAAAAGGTGACAAACTCACAAAGACACAAGGAAGTGCTACATTTGAAAGTATTTTCTCCAAGCAAACACCAGGCTTTTAATACAGAAGAAAAACAAGAAGGCTAGGAGAATACATCCATCAAGGTACACTGTTTCTAAACACAAAACAAATAAAATATATACATAAAAAGATGTTGGAGCCAGTCCTTGTTTACAACTGAGAATAGAAACAACCCAAATTAAGATCAGCTAAACACAGGAGCCAGGTGAATGCTCTGATACAATGCTAGTCTATTGTTAAACCCACCACCAGGGGTCATTTAGTAAATACCTGATTATGCATTTCCTCTGGGCTTAGGGAAAAAACCTGCACAAGGGGAATTCCCTTCTACTAACCCTTTCATGAATAATACTACAACCCACCTATTTCCTAGGCCATTGTGTATTCCTGTGTTTGGGTGTGACTTGGCTATTGTCCTAAGTAATTACTATGTAGACTAGCCCTGAGCTTTCTAGCTCTATTCAAGTAAATTGTAATGCCTGATCAGTTTCACTGTCTCTACTATAAGAAAATTTGAGTGTTACTGAATAGGTAACATTCTTACTGAATCCCAAGCTCAAAGTTGGCTTCAAGCACTTCACATTGGTGAAGGACAGGGAGTAAAATTCAACCTGATTTAAGTATTTGTAAAATCATTACTTGGAAGCACCTATAATACAAGAAAGCAAAAAGATCCATACACCAGATTAACTCGGGAACAGAGTTTGAGTATGTGGGCTATGGGGAAGTCAAGGTTCCAAGAGGCTAAGTTTCCGTGAAACTATTTGCCTCATGACTGCTTCCAAGTTTTAGGTCTACCAAGCAGATTTCACTGGAGTGGGTGTGGCAATTTTTCCAGTCCTTTACTGTGAGGTAACTTTTATCTTTATTGCTGAGGCTTGTTTCTTCTATACAGAAGAATGAAAGATCCTGTTTTTACATCCATCTTATTAGCCTCTGTATTTTATTAGGGAATTGAGTCCTATGATGTTGAGAAATCAACACCAGTGATTGTTATTTCCTGTTATTTTGATTTTGTTTTTGGTCGTAGTGGTGATGGTGGAGTGTACGCGCCTGTGCACTCTTGAATTTGCTGGTGATCAAAGCACATTATTATGTTTTGTGGATGCTCTAACCCTGACTTGCACTCCCACACCATCTTGATTTATCATAGTACTACATCATAAATTTGTTATGGAAATCCAATGAAGAAAAAAGATAATATGCATGTATATGTTATTCTTTGTTCATATATATTTATACAGTGAATTTAAGTTGTTTCCAATGCATTTCCTTTTCTCTGCCCCTTCTTCTGAAACCCTTCTTGATCCCCATAAGACTCCATCAGCTTGTGTGTGTGTGTGTGTGTGTGTGTGTGTGTGTGTGTGTGTCACAAAAAGTTTAGTTATGATTGTACACGTAAGCATGGATGGGAAGTAGTTTGTTCAAGTGTACCCTACTTTGCAGTGGCTACACTTCTGAAGAAAATAAAATTCCATTCCCACTTCTAGCTTCTCTTAATTGATAACAATACCTCATAAAGGAGGGCCCTCATGAGCATTTTCCCCATGAAGATGGATATGGTCCAGACAGAATTTTGTAGAAGTCTTATGCTAACAAGTATATTTCAACATGTGAGAACTAATGGATGTAATAAACTGTGATAGTGTTAACTGTCAACTTAACGGACTCTAAAATTTCCCAGATGATAGACCTCTGTGCATGCCTGTGTGACAATATTTTAGCTACATGATTTCGTATAAAGACACCGATTTTGATTATGGGCATGACCATCCCTTCAGCAAGGGATTCAGGACACCATGTAGTAGAGAAAGCAAGACTATCACAAGCTTGCATCTGTACTTCATTGTTTCGTCTTAGTAGATTTGTTGTGTCCAGTATGTTGAAGTATTTTTTTTCCTACTGGAAAAGGAATTATTTTAAATTATTTTCTTTAAACAAAACTGGGTATATTGGGGTTTTCAAATGCATAAATATGAGAGATGAAAGAAATACCCAGCTTCAGTCTCTTTTAGTTCTTTACATTGGAAAAGAAAAACATATGAGTGGTGTGTAACACTTTGCTATTCGGCATTTCCAAAAGAAGAACTTGTTGAAAACACAGGCACAATCACACAATCACACAATTACACACACACACACACACACACACACACACACACACACACACACACACATACTACAGTGGATAAACACTCACTAAAAAATACTGACCCAGAAGCAAAAAATGACACTAAGTGTAATAGATATACAAGAGTGGTAGAATAATTGGGTGAACATGTGAATAATGATGGTCACATCCCTTACACAAGTTCATTCAAATCAAATCACAAAATAAACAGCATTAGAAGAGCTTTAAGAAGCCATGGGAGGAGTCCAGAAGTGTCTAGCTTTTTTGGTTAAAAACAAAAAGTAAACTCTCAGGAAAAATATTCTTGATTATCATGTCTTCACCAAAGGAAATCTCTGTGCAAAAGATTATTTCAAAATCGATAGGAAGACAAATTTTGCACTAAAAATATGTGTAATATACATTTTGATAAATGATTGCTACTGCAAACACAGTCCTCACACACCATTGAAATAAATGTGGAGCAGACTGCCCAGTAACTAAAAGTGTTTGCTTCTAAGTAAGTATGACAACCTGAATTTATATGACCAGAACTCACACAAAGGAAGATTCAGCAGTATGAGTATCTTTATCCAAACTGTGCCCCTCCTAGGTAAAGGGAGAAGAATACATAGGAACGTCTAAAAAGTAGGTGGTCAGCTACCTTGGTTGCGTCATCCGGAGGATAACCCATCTCTAACAGTGCTAGGACTGACACCAAAAGAAAGCTCTTCTCTCACTTCCATATATATACTATGTCATATAGGCATTTGGACCCAAATGAAGGAAGATGCACATAAACACATACTCAGCTTTATGTAACACACACACACACACACACACACACACACACACACACACACATACATACATACACAGGGGCAAATTTTGAAATGTGATAAAAAGATGGAACAAAATACACATATAAATGGAAATCATAAAAAGGCATCCAAGGAAAGGAAAACATTATCCCTAACAAATTTCTAATAAAATATATCAAGGTAGTCTTAACATATGAACCAGTAAGCACTCCTCTTGGAAGACACCCAAGGAATTTTGATACCATAGCCACATTAAAGCCTCTTTATGGATATTTATAAAATCCTGGCTAACAACTGACAAAATTTGAAAGTAGTCCATATATCTCTGAATAGGCAAATGGTTTAATGGGCTATGGTTAGTCTAAACAATTGAATGTTATTCAATACTAAATCAAATTGACTGCTCAGGCTGTGAAAATTGAGGAAATTGGATATGATAAAAGAGAATTAATCATGCATGTTATTAAATGAAAGATTCTAGTCTGCAGAGGTGACACATTTCTAGCATATATGAAAAACCTGTAGAAATTGTAAATGAAGAAATAAATAAATTAGAGAGGTATTTAAAAGGAGAGATAAAAAGGCAGAACTTATGAGACATTACAAACAATGAAAATATACATCATGATAATTAGCACATATCTAAAACCAGAGACTTATGAAACCAGAGTAAATAAGATACATAAGATAGGGACTTTAAATGACAGCAGTGAATATAGCCTCATTACACTAATATTAAATTTGGAGAAGACTATTGATCATTAGGAACATGTATCAGTAAGCAGGACCATATAAAATCCTTATATTATGAATGTTCACATACACCTAAAATAACCTAATAATTAAATATATATGTATATATATATATATATATATATATATATATATATATATATAATTTTAAGAAAGAAGGCAGATATAAGTTCTAGCATGGATACAATCAGATTTTCATACAGGTGCTATGGATTTGGACAATGTACCTAGACAAAGAAACATTCACATGTACACACACACTCATACAAACACAGACACACACAGACACACAGACACACACACAGACACACACACACACACACACACACACACACACACACACACACATACACCACATACAAATATACCATGTACATACACATGCAAACACACTCACACACACATGGATCCATTAAAAATTATTGATTTACCAGAGGGGGATGGTCTCCCCCTTATCAGAGGAAAAGGAGAAATGGAGTAAGGAGCTGTGGGAAGGGTACTGGGAGAAGGAAGGCAGATATTGAGATGTAGATTGAATAATTTAATTAATTAATAGGAAAATTATTATTCTGGGTACAGCTGCTAGAACCCCAGCCAGACAAACCTGGAATTTCTATGTCTTCCACTGTTCATCTAGATCTGCTAACGTGTGGAACAGAAGTAAGAGGTCTGGATGGTGAAGAGAGAGATACCTGTATCAAAGGTTCCAACCTATCCCTGTTCTGTGCTCAATCTTCATGCACAACTCTAAATATAATTCCAGGTGCCTGCAGCCATTAGAGATGACCAGGCAAGACTCCTACCCCTAAGCCCTGCCTGCTCACTACTCTGGGCAAACTCAGCAGCAGCAGGAAGCTCTTCCCTGCTTTGCCCCCTGCACTCCATTATCAGGGTCACAACTCCACCTGCATCCCTGCTGCCACCCATGAATACCAGCAGATTGAACTCATCAGCGACTAACAACTCTTGGTGCATCTCCGGAAGCTTACTGCTTCCACAGGTAACATTTAGCTGTTTAGTGGCTTATGGTTGAGCAGGGATCACCTGAAAGGAAGGCTGGGAATGAAAATGACAGAGGGCAAGAGAAAATGAATCCAAGACAATGTTCTGATCAAGGCTCAAAGTTTAATTCTTCAGCTTCAGTTTATAAGCACTTCAGCAAACAAAGTTCTTCTTTAGAAAGTTTCTCTAAAGGCTAAACATAGATAGGATTTCCTCTTGGCTGCACACACTACTCTCTGACCTTGGCTACACAGAATGATCTCATTGCACTGGCTAAACAGACTGCTTTCTTGACAATATTCTGGCTTTTCACAGTCCCCCCTTTTATATTTTATTTAATAAAGGATACTCCAGCTGAATATACCTGTCTTAGGTTGGTGTCTATATTGCTCCTTCTTACTCATTGTGGAAGCATACATAGCATTCATGTTTGTTATCTCTTAGGTTGATAGGATATCAAGAACATTCTTAACTATTATTGGCCATATTCAGTCAAACTGGAGAGGAGGATGTGTCTTTTTTGTTTGTTTTTTGTTTTGTTTTGTTTTTTTGTTTTTTTTTGTTGTTGTTTTGTTTTGTTTTTTCAAGACAGGGTTTCTCTTTTAGCTCTGGCTGTCCTGGAACTCACTCTGTAGACCAGGCTGGCCTTGAACTCAGAAATCCAACTGCCTCTGCCTCCCGAGTGCTGGGATTAAAGGTGTGCACCACCACGCCCGGCTGAGGAGGATGTTTTTAGATGGTAGTCATGTATCTAACTCTTCAGATGTAAATATTATGACATGTACCAAAGGAAACATGGTAGCAGTAAATAGAAGAGCAATACTATAACAAGTGTTACAACAGCAATGTTGTGTTGTAGTAGTGCAGGCCAAGAAGGAAACCAATGCTGTGATTGTCCTAGTAGATTTCTGGCTGCTTGAGCTGCATCAAAATGTAGAGGCTCTGCTTTTTCCAAATGAAGAACTTTTTGTCTAATTTGGATAAGATAAATTTGGATGATTCCAAACACCTTTCAAGTGGAATTGCACACTCTCCCAAATATATATAGCAACACTTAAACTTTTTTGGTGTACACAAATTCATTGAAAATGAGCATGACATCAAATTCTAGTTGTATTTTTAACCCTTGTATATCTTCTCCCAAGAAATAAACCACCTCAAGTAAGGCATCCAATTTCTATTGCATCTTATCATCTATATCCACCTAAGTAGGCAATGCCATAGAAACATTTATGGATAAACCATGTTCAAAATGAGCTGTTTGAAAACTTCAGGATAGGACAATAGCAACTGTAGTAGCAATGGTTATTAAAACAATCAAAACTACAACACTATATTGGGTTATTATTGCTATAATAAACCAATCATGCATTTAGGCCTGGCTAATGCTTTTGTTAACTCTTCAGTTACCTGTAAACCTTTGTTATCAAACCAATCATCAATAAAATTTACAAGAAACTTCACAAAAGCAGGTTGTAAATTCATTACAGAATGCATAGCATAGGCTTTTAAAACACAATCAATCAAATTAAATCCAACAGAAGATATATCAAAAGTTGTATTCAGAATGTAGAATAATGCTAATATTTCCTACTAACAGAACGTAAGGAACTTGAATAAAGGTTGCAATAGGCCCTTCCATCAAAGTTGGACTTGATCTTTTAAGCTGAACACTCAAACCATCTAAGAAAACACCCAACATATCCTTGCTGATAATCAGAACAAGTCCACCAGAGGCTAGCAGACAAAGTTTAGGAGAGGAGGCTAAGTGGATACAGCAAGCCAGTAGCATAATTGGTCTTGATAGCCACTCGTCTATATTCCAACCAGTCCAAAATCTTGAGGTCAGTCCCATGAGGCTGATAAAGTACAGATTTATTCGTGCACAACTTTTCCAGGGAATTGTGATATTTGTGTGTTCCCTTATTCCACAATGCAGAAAATTCTGTGATGCCTGGTATCTTTCAGTCTCTAGGCCTGTAGGTAAAGTAACTCAAATGCCATTTAAACTATCCTTGCATGAGTCAAGATCATTTTTCCTTCAATGTAGTAGGAGATACTCCCAGATATCCAGTAGCATTCTGGTTTAAAAAGCATATGGAGACACGGGTTCCCTATTCTTGGTAATTAATTTCTCTACTGATAGTGAAATTTCCTCCAGCAGTCATATCCATCAACTTGGTGTTGTTTGTTTACCATTACCACAACTTCTGGGCCTTTCCTTACCATCGGATGTAAAAGGGATGGATCAGGGACATAGGCT
The DNA here is from genome assembly GCF_000001635.26 of Mus musculus. Classification (NCBI taxonomy): domain Eukaryota; kingdom Metazoa; phylum Chordata; class Mammalia; order Rodentia; family Muridae; genus Mus; species Mus musculus. The sequence continues at coordinate 40,271,278 of NC_000083.6, forward strand.
CAATATAGCTTCCCTATCATCATTATCAGGGCAATCTACAAGCTCACAATCAGCATCATTCTCTGTCCCAGCATCAGAATGTCTCACTAACTACTCTGACAGCTGCCATACTCCTTCATCATCCTGCAGAAAAATTATAAACCTGCCCTCTCTCCAATATTAATGCCTGAGTGGGATCATGCCACATGCCAGTAAGTAGGCTCTTTCATTTCACTTAGACATAGGAACTCAGAGAGTTCCTTGGCATCTAAATTTTAAAATTTTAAAATAAAAAGAGCATGATTTAAATCATTTGTGGAGTACAGGGATTGTGGGAAGCCACATGTGCCATTGCAGTGTGGCGCTGGCTACCACTGGCCACCACGCATACATAGGCAGTAAAGTTTTTTTGCCAAGGTGAGGTTTTGAGAATTAACCAAAATTAACCAATCAGATGAGAGAGAAGTTAACCAATCAGATCTAGGCATGCAAATGAGGTGGTAAGCATAACCCATGCATAACCAATCCGGGTGTGAGACAAGCCTCTCCTAGGCCTATATAAGCAGCACCAGTTCTGGGCTTGGGGTCTCTTCGCCTCTGCAATCAAGCCCTCCCAATAAACGTGTGCAGAAGGATCCTGTTGCAGCGTTCTTGCTGGCAAGTCAGTGCTCTCGCAAGAAGGGATATAATTCCACTTTTTTATTTTTTAAAGATATTGTTTTAAAGTTCAACAATACCTGACTGACAATACCCTGTTCTTGAGGAGTATTTGGAATCTCAGTATTAAATCATTATTAAAACATCTCAAATGCCTGACTTCAATATCCAGATCCATCATCGATTTTAATCTGATTTGGAACACCCAGTATAGAAAAACAGCAAAGGCAATGACTAATTTCATTTTTTGTTGATTCTCCTCTTAAAGCAGTTGCAACTAGAAAGCCTGAGAAGGTATCAATAGTTACATGTGCATTTTTAAATTTTCAAAATCAGAAATATGAGTCATATCCATTTGCAACAATTGATTAGGTATGAGTCTTGAGGATTAACACTATTATATGGTACATGAAGAGATTGAGGACACTAAGGACAAGTCCTTACAATATGTGCATATACTCTAGAAATACTAAATTTTGTCTCAAACTATTACTATTTTGATGATGTACAGAGTGAGATTGTTTGGCTAATTGTTCCTTTGTAAACCCTATAATCTACCGGGTTGCAAACCTGCTGTGGCATTGCCCAGGGGACCAGGCAATCCAGAATGAGTTCTTAAATGTCTTCTAAAGTAAGGAGCAGTTCATTCTCTTAAGTTATGTTGTGTTTGCATAAATAGTTGCAAAATTTGAGAATTAGCAGTACCCAAAAAGGGAACAAGTTCAAGTAATTTTGAACCCTGAACTCTATATTGACTAGCAGTATATAAATAAACGTTTGATTTTTCAACATTTCAAAAACAGTGGCTACAGCAGTAATTCAATTATTTGAGAAGATGGGGGGAAAACTTGAGGGAATAAATATTTGATAAAATTATACATGCTTCCTTCCTATTAGATGAGCTATCTATAAAACAGCAATTGCCTTCATTATGAGTTGCTTGCATAAATTTACAGGAAATACGTAACTATGTGTAGAAACAAATTTTGACAACTTGTTTTTTGGATAATGTTTATCAAATTTGCCTGAAAAAAATGCACAAGCAATAGGCCAAATATCAGTATTCTTCAATAAACAATTTATTTGCTGTTAGGAATAAATATTTCATCAGGTTCTTTCCTAAAATACTTTCATGATTCCTTCCTACAATTCTGTATGAATAGAGCAACAGCTTCATAATAGTGTGTTCAAAGCTTACTTGGAGATGAAGAAAGATGAATCCACATTAATGGTCCCTTTTGCCGAAGGACTGTTGTGAAACAGCCAACAAGTGATCATAGTCTATGTACTGTTGTTGGCTAAGCTAGTCATCCCTCATCAGGTAATTGTCTAGGGAAATTACGGTTTCCATTCCTCTTGAGAAATATCAGCGTTTTAAGTGCGCTGTGGCAAGCTTAGGGTTAGGTCTTAGCCAGTAACAGCTTTTGAAAATCATTTAAAGTAAGTAAATTAACTTTTCTTATTTGAATTTTCTGTGAAACAATTTGTTTAGAATATAATTGATATCCCAAACATTGAAAAGTATATTTTCTTTGACACTTTTCCAGAGTAACAACTAATCCCCAAGATTTTAAAGCTTGTTGTATAAGAGCAAAGACTTGTAGTAAAACTCCTTCAGAACAACCAGCTAATAAAATATCCATATAATGAATAATATACACTGAAGGATTAAAAGGCCTAACCTCACGTTAAAGCAGAAACCAATTTTAACATAATGTAGGGCTATTGGCCATCCCTTGAGGCAAAGCTTTCCAATGATATCACTTCATAGTTTCTCTAAAATTAGAAGCAGACACGCTAAATGCAAACCTTTTACAAGCATCAAGATCGAAATGAATAGCATAAAGGAATCTTTCAAATCTATAATAACTTTATACCTATATTTTCGAATGACTGCTACAGTAGGTAAACCTGGTTGTAATGGCCCTTTAAGTTCATAGTTTCATTAACCTTTCATAAATCATGCAATAATCTCTACTTGCCTGATTTTTTTTCCTAATTACAAATATTGTTGAGTTTAAAATCTTCAGCTTGTGATCAAATTATAAACTATAGATAGTGGAACATTGGCAGTTTAACTATATTTTTAAGTTTCTTTTTCAATAGTAAAGCATAACTATAATTTTGAAAAGTAATGCCCAATGTTTAACAGTGTAAACAATCCGTTCACTCTAAAATCAACACCAAGTGCATTGCTTTCATGTTACAGAGTTTGGCCACTCCTACTTGTATATGAAGGCTTGACACTGTAGTTTTCAATACCTCATTAAAGAGACATTTTTAAAATCCCATCTTGTTTCTAAGATACAAATTACATAAAATATTATCCCAATTTAAAAGTATCTTTAGAAACCTGTTTTTCTGGGTTGGCTCATGGCACTTGTTGTTGTTTAGAATGACTCCAATCCTAAGTTACCAATTTTAAGCTAACTGTCTGTTACCAATGCTAGAAATTTTTAATAATACTCAATAACTTATAATACAATATTCTATAACTATACATGCAAAACACATTAATAATTTTAAAACAGAATCAAAAAATCAGTGGCTACACCCATATTATATATTTAGACCAGACGAAATTTTCATATTCTTTTTAGCTGTAATTTCAAGAGAAGAACATCTTGTCATTAGCAGAACACAATGAACATGGTCACAGAGATTTTTCTAGGAAAAACACCATCAGCTCCCTTACCATAGAAGCCAATAAGCTGCAGGGTCCTTTAAGAGTGGCTCCTGCAGACAATCAACCCCTAGCAGGGCTTCTCTAGCTGTGCTTGACACCCAGCTACAGGTGCAGGTAACTTATCAGTTTTTATTCTGCAAAATGAAACCTTTTCTTTTTTTCTTTTTTCCTTTTTTTTCCTAAACAATTTAAAACTAAATCAAGGGGTGGACAACCAGCAGATAGAGTTTTAACCAATTTTTTCTTTTGAACATGAAACAAAGAACAACAATCATTCAAACAACAAAGCAAAATCAGACATAAATTAACAGATATGGACAGATTGGCATGTCAAGGACAAACACTAGACAGTGAGGTAAGAGAACTAAGTATCCCAAAGAGACCCAGATATCCTACTTAAGAGAACCAGAATGAGAACTAAGCATTTCTCCAGTAGGAGGCAGAGAGTAAGCAGGACATATCCCTACTTCCTCCTGTCCCTGGGAGAGCTCTGAAATGGGTTACATTCATTTTCCTTCTCTTTTGCCAAAGCATCCCAGACAGGGCACAACTGCTTTTCTGAAACCTTTCTCTCATAATGAAGGTCTCACTCTTCATCTCCTTTTTCTGGGAAGTCTGCCAGAGAAGGGAGAGGAAGAACAGTGGCAGCTACTGGTAGTTGCTCTCCAGCACCCAGCTTTTTTAACTTCCCCAATTCCTCCTCAGCTTGTCTAATTAATTCTTTCATTTATTGAGACTCACGGTGAGGATCAAAAGCATCCCTGATTAAAGCCCACAAAGAAAAAGTATCTACCAGGATCTTTTCAGGTCTGTGAACAGTTTAATGATCCATTAAGCATAATCTGAATTATTTTCTTTTTCTTTTTCATTTTTTTTCTGAGTTAATATAGTTACCATTCCTTGCTCCTTGAACCAAGGAAAACATGAATTTACTTGAACTAAGAAATTTATTAACGTCTGGTTTGTTTGATTGGTTAGTTGGTTGGTTTGGTTTGGTTTGGTTTGGTTTGGTTTGGTTTGGTTTGGTTTTTGCTTTCTTTAAACACACTCTAGTCACTTGAAGCAGCCCTTTTAGGCTATGAACAAAAGCAGTTTTTGTATTTCCCCATCCCATTGAGCTGAAACTGCCCTAGATGAGGTGGTGCTGGGTAAGCACTCTCTCAGCCTAATTATTTCCCTAAGTACAGTCCCTACAACAGCAGGAAAATCTTATGCCCCATAAAATAAGATATGCTAATAGGCCAACTATAAGAAATAGTAATAATCCATATAGTTAATTACCAGGACTCAGAATTGTCATTTGCTTTCCCTTTGTTCTATAGAGTACTCTACCTAAAGCAGCATTTCTCATCAGGTCCTCCATTTTCAGGGTGCCTGTTCAGGTGCCACCTGAAGATGTTTAGCAGCTTATGGGTTGAGCAGGAATCACCTGAAAGGAGGGCTGGAAATTAAAAGGACAGAGGGCAAGGGAAAATGAAGCCAAGACAATATTCTGATCAAGGCTCAAAGTTTATTTCTACAGCTTCAGCTTATAAGCACTTCAGCAAACAAAGTTCTTTTTTAGAAAGTTTCTCTGAATTCTAAACATAGATAGGATTTCCTCTTGGCTGTACACACTACTCTCTGACCTTGGATACACAGACTGCTCTCATGGCAGTACTCAGACTTTCGACAGTAATAATCTCTATCTGCATCCCCAAAGGCCTGCTCTCATCAGGCACTACAATGCCTGTCTAAACTATAGGCAACAAGGTGGTTAAATGTCAATATAAGAACATAATCAAAAGCCAGAGCAATAAAGCACCACCAGAATCAGCTGTCCTACAACATCAAGCCATGAATGATCTAACATACCCAAATCTCAAGAAAATGACTTTAAATCTAATCTTATGATGATGATAAAGGCCCTTAAAGAGGAAATTAATAAACCCCTTAAAGAAATATAGAAAAATGTAGCCAACGAGGTAAAGGCCCTTAAAGAAGAAATAGATAAATATGAAGACAAACAGGATAATCCAACCAGACAGGAGAAAGAAATAAACAAAATTGTTCAAGACCTTAAAAACACAACACATCCAGGATATTTGGAACACTATAACAAACCTAAAGAATCAAAGAAAGAGAAGAAGGAGAAGATTCCCAACTCAAGGGACCCAAAAAAATCCTGAACAAACTCATCAAAGAAAAGTTCCCTAACCTAAATACTTACAAATACTCAAAACACTTGGAGAAGACCAAATAGAGTGGAGGGAAAAAAGACATTCCTGCTATATAATAATCAAAACACTAAATGTCAATAATAAAAAAATATTAAAAACTGAAACACATGAAGAAAAAGTAATATATAAATGCAAGTTGATAAAAATTAAAGCACATTCCTCAACAGAGGCTTTAAAGGCCAGAATGTCTTGGCCAACGTCAGAAATGACAGCCCAGGATACTACACCCATCAAAACTTTCAATCACCATAAACAGAGGGGGGAAAAAACTAAATTTAAACTAATCCAGAACAACTGAGAATACTAGAAGGAAAACACCAACACAGTCAGGGAAACCACACACAATAAAATACAAGAAATAAGTTACTACAAACCAGCAAAAACAAACGTAGAAACACACAAAAAGAGAGACAAACACACACAGAGGCAGAAAAAGAAACAGCCAGAGAACCAGCACCAACATCAAAATGACAGGAACTAACAATCATTGATCATTAATTTCTCTCAACATCAGTGGTCTTAAGTCCTCAAAACAGAAAAAAAAAAAAAAAAAGACACAAGCTAATAGAGTACATATGTAAATAGGATCCATAATCCTGCAACATATAAGAAATACATGTCAGCAACAAAGATAGAAATTATCTTTGTGTAAAGGGCTAGAAAAAGGTTTACCAAGCAAATGGACCTAAGAAATAGGATGGACAAGCCATTCTAATATCTAATATAAACATTCAACTAAAAGTAACCAAAAGAGATGGCCATGGTCTCTTGATACTCATCAAAGAAAAAATCCACCAAAAGGACATATAGATTCTGAACATCTGTATCCCAAATGCAAGGTCAAACACATTTGTAAAGAAAAATATATTATTAGTGTTTAGATCACACAATGAACCTTATACATTAATAGTGGGAAATTGCAACACCCCACTCTGACCAATTGGCAGGTCATTGAGACAGAAACTAAACAGGGAAAGAATGAGACTAACAGAGTTAATGAATCAAATGGACCTAACTAGTATCTAAAGAACATCTCAAAAAAAAAAAGATAACCATTTGGAAAATGGAACATATATTGGTAACAAAGCAAGGCTCAACAAATACAAGAAAGTTGCAATGACTCCTTGTGTCCTATCTGATCACCATGGATTAAGCTGAATTTCAGCAACATAAACCCTACAAACACATAGAAACTGAACAACCCTCTACTCATTGATCACTAGGTCAGGGAAGAAATCAAAATATTAAAACTTTTAGGAATCCAATGACAATAAAGGAACAACATGCCCAAACATATAGGATACAGTGAAAGTAGCGCTAAGAGAAAAGTTTTTAGCACTAAATTCCTCCATAAGGAAATTAAAAATTTCTTATACTGGTAATTTAAAAGGTCTAAAAAAACCTGAAATTATGGGGCAGAATGAAAGCATTTCTAAGAGGAAAACTCATAGCTCTGAGTGCCTCCAAAAAGAAACTAGGGAGGGCACAAACTAGCAGTTTGACAACACACACACATAAAAGCTCTAGAACAAAAGGAAGCAAATTCACCCAAGAGGAGTAGATGACAGGAAATAATCAAACTCATGGGCGAAATCAACCAAGTGGAAACAAGAAGAACTATTCAAAGAATCAACCAATCAAGGAGCTGGTTCTTTGAGAAAATCAACAAGATAAATAAGACCTTAGACAGACTCACTAGAGGGCACAGGGGCAGCATCCTAATTAAGAAAATTGGAGATGAAAAGGGAGACATAACAACAGATCCTGAAGAAATCCAAAACACCATCAGATCCTTCAACAAAGGCTATACTGAACAAAACTGGAGAACCTAGATGAAATTGACAATTTTCTAGACATATACCAGGTACCAAAGTTAAATCAAGATCAGGTTAATGATCTAAACAGTCATATATCCCCTAAAGAAATAGAAGCAGTCATTAATTGTCTCTCATTCAAAAAAAGCCCAGGACCAGATGGATTTAGTGCAGAGTTCTATCAGACCTTCAAAGATGATCTAATTCCAGTTCTTCACAAACTATTCCACAAAATAGAAGTAGAAGGTACTCTACCCAGCTCATTCTATGAAGCCACAATTACTCTGATACCTAAACCACAGAAAGACCCAACAAAGATAGAGAACTTCAGACCAATTTCCCTTATGAATATCGATGCAAAAATCCTCAATAAAATTCTCGCTAAAAGAATCCAAGAACACATCAAAACAATCATCCATCCTGACCAAGTAGGTTTCATTCCAGGGATGCAGGGATGGTTTAATTCAGATATCCATCAACGTAATCCACTATATAAACAAACTCAAAGACAAAAACCACATGATCATCTCGTTAGATACAGAGAAAGCATTTGACAAAATCCAACACCCATTCATGATAAAAGTCTTGGAAAGATCAGGAATTCAAGGCCCATACCTAAACATGATAAATGAAATCTACAGTAAACCAGTAGCCAACATCAAAGTAAATGGTGAGAAGCTAGAAGCAATTGCAGTAAAATCAGAGACTAGACCAGGCTGCCCACTTTCTCCGTACCTATTCAACATTGTACTTGAAGTCCTAGCCAGAGCAATTCTAAAACAAAAGAGATCAAGGGGATACAAATTAGAAAGCAAGAAGTCAAATATAACTTTTTGCAGATGATATGATAGTATATATAAGTGACCCTAAAAATTCCACCAGAGAACTCCTAAACCTGATAAACAGCTTCAATGAAGTAGCTGGATATAAAATTAACTCAAACAAGTCAATGACCTTTCTCTACACAAAGGATAAACAAGCTGAGAAAGAAATTAGGGAAACAACACCCTTCTCAATAGTCACAAATAATATAAAATACTTTGGCGTGACTCTAATTAAGGAAGTGAAAGTTCTCTATGATAAGAACTTCAAGTCTCTTGTGAGACTATGCCGGGGCCCAGCAAACACAGAAGTGGATGCTCACAGTCAGCTAATGGATGGATCATAGGGCTCCCAATGGAGGAGCTAGAGAAAGTAGCCAAGGAGCTAAAGGGATCTGCAACCCTATAGGTGGAACAACATTATGAGCTAACCAGTACCCCGGAGCTCTTGACTCTAGCTGCATATATATCAAAAGATGGCCTAGTCGGCCATCACTGGAAAGAGAGGCCCATTGGACTTGCAAACTTTATAAGCCCCAGTACAGGGGAATACCAGGGCCAAAAAGGGGGAGTGGGTGGGCAGGGGAGTGGGGGTGGGTGGATATGGGGGACTTTTGGTATAGCATTGGAAATGTAAATGAGTTAAATACCTAATAAAAAATGGAAAAAAAAAAAAGAAACTTTAAAAACAAAAGTGACCTTTAACTGTACACTTAGAGCTCAATGCAAATCATTTGGTTGGAAAAGAAGGCTGCTAGAAATTTAAATGAGAGGAGCAGATAAAGTGAGTTATCTCCATGAAAATGAGAGCCTGGAAGCAGTGTAGACCTGAGAGAGGCAGGGACTGTTGACCTAACTCAGAACTGATGTCAGATAACCCAGACCCCAGGCCTGGAAGGACTACAGAAGACAGCTTGATTTTGCTACTAGCTATTCTTATATTAATAGTACGATAATTAAGCCTACACTTTGTATTCTTCCCTCCCTTGTATGTTTATAATAAATTTATGGTTATGAAAAAAAAAAAAAAAAAAAAAGAACTTCAAGTCTCTGAATAATGAAATTAAAGATCTCAGAAGATGGAAAGGTCTCCTATGCTCATGGATTGGCAGTATCAATATAGTAAAAATGACTATCTTGCCAAAATCAATCAACAGATTTAATGCAATCCCCATCAAAATTACAACTCAATTCTTCAACGAATTAGAAAGGGAAATCTGCAAATTCATCTGGAATAACAAAAAACCTAGAATAGCAAAAACTGTTCTCAAGGATAAAAAAAAACCTCTGGTGGAATCACCATGCCTGACCTAAAGCTTTACTACAGAGCAATTGTGATAAAAACTGTATGGTACTGGTATAGCGACAGAGAAGTAGACCAATGGAATAGAATTGAACACTCAGAAATGAACCCACACACCTATGGTCACTTGATCTTTGACAAGGGAGCTAAAACCTTCCAGTGGAAAAAAAGACAGCATTTTCAACAAATGGTGCTGGCACAACTGGTGGTTATCATGTAGAAGAATGCAAATTGATCCATTCCTATCTCCTTGTACTAAGGTCAAATCTAAGTGGATTAAGGAACTTTTCATAAAACCAGAGACACTGAAACTTATAGAGGAGAAATTAGGGAAAAGCCTCGAAGATATGGGCTCTGGGGAAAAATTCCTGAAAAGAACAGCAATGGCTTGTGCTGTAAGATCGAGAATCAACAAATGGGACCTCATATAATTGCAAAGCTTCTGTAAGGCAAAAGACACTATCAATAAGACAAAAATGCCACCAACAGATTGGGAAAGGATCTTTACCTATTCTAAATCAGATAGGGGACTAATATCCAATATATATAAAGAACTCAAGAAGGTGGACTCCAGAAAATCAAATAACCCCATTTAAAATGGTGCTCAGAGCTAAACAAAGAATTCTCATCTGAGGAATACAGAACTACCTGAAAAAATGTTCAGAATCCTTAATCAACAGGGAAAAGCAAATCAAAATAACCCTGAGATTCCACCTCACACCACTCAGAATGACTAAGATCAAAAATTCAGGTGACAGCAGATGCTGGCAAGGATGTGGAGAAAGAGGAACACTCCTCCATTGTTGGTGTGATTGCAAGCTTGTACAACCACTCTTGAAATCAGTCTGGCAGTTCTTCAGAAAATTGGACATAGTACTACCGGAGGATCCCGCAATACCTCTCCTGGGCATATTTCCAGAAGATATTCCAAATGATAAGAAGGACACATCCTCCACTATGTTCATAGTAGCCTTACTTATAATAGCCAGAAGCTGGAAATAACCCAGATGCCCCTCAACAGATGAATGGATACAGAAAATGTGGTATATTTACACAATGGAGTACTACTCAGCTATTAAAAAGAATGAATTTTTGAAATTTCTAGCAAAATGGATGGACCTGGAGGGCATCATCCTGAGTGTGGTAACCCAACCACAAAAGAACTCACACAATATGTCCTCACTGATAAGTGGATATTAGCTTCTGAAGCTTAGAATACCCAAGATATAAGATACAATTTGTGAAACACATGAAACTCAAGAAGAAGGAAGACCAAAGTATGGACACTTTGCCCCTTCTTAGAATTCGGAACAAAACCTCCATGGAAGGAGTTACAGAGATAGTTTTCGAGCTGACAAGAGGATGGACCATCTAGAGAATGCCATATCTGGACATCCATCCCATAATCAGGCTCCAAACGCTGACAGCATTGCATACAATAGCAAGATTTTGCTGAAAGGACCCAGATATAGCTGTCCCTTGTGAGACTATGCTGGGGCCTAGCAAACACAGAAGTGGATGCTTACAGTCAGCTATTGCATAGATCACAGGGCCCCCAATGGAGGAGCTAGAGAAAGTACCCAAGGAGCTAAAGGGATCTGCAATACTAAATACAAATTGATTCCAAGAACACATCAAAGATATCTCTTGTGGTAATTTCTTGCCCAAGTAAGCCTGTATAAAAACATACACAACTCAGTTATTATATTTATAAGCTATATGCCTAGATTGGGATATATATATATATATATATATATATATATATATATATATATATATATATCTGACTTTATTTCCCAGCTATGAGAATATTATAGTTATTATATTTATAATCTTATATGCCTAGATTGTACATATATATATATATATATTTATCCCTTAGCTATGAGACCCCTTGCTACTTGAGGCTTCTCTAGGCTATGTGATTCGGCTCCATCTTCCTTCCACTTCCTCCTCCTCTAACTCTGAGACCTCAAGCCCAACCTTTTCTTTCTTTCCTCTGCCCAAGTATTGGCTCTAGCCTTTATTTGACCAGTCAGAATGGAGAAAAGTTTCAGTGAAATCACCAGAGTATATTAAAAAGAAAGACATCATGAATTTTAAAGGCAAGTGGATACAACTAGAAAATATCATCCAAAATGAGGTAACTGAGGCTCTAAAAGACATGCATGGTATGTACTCACTTACATTATAAGTAGATATTAGTCTTAAAATATAAGAAAACCATACTACACTGCACAGACCCAAAGAAGCAAAATAAAAAGAGTGGGCCCACTTAAGGATGCTTAAACCTTTCTCAGAAGGAAATAAAATAGATAATGAAAGTGTATGGAAAGAGGAAAGTGGGAGACAGAGAGGATGGGTAGGGGACTAGGGTGAGGAAGGGTGCTCAGATGTAGTAAAAACAGAGGAGAGAGAATGAAAATAGGCTGAGGGCAGGTAGTGAGGCATTTATAAGATGCAACAGAGACCTGCACGTGTGGAACCCTCAGAGAGTGCATGGGGTGAAACTAGATGAGACTTAGCAGTAGAACATATGGAGCCTTAAGTCATCACCTACTGTAGCCAGGACTTTCAGTGGAGAAATAAGGACAGCAACCCACCTACGAAACCTTTGACCCAAAATGTTTTCTGCCTACAAGATGTGCAGGCACAAAGATGGATCAGAGACTGAGATAACAGCCAAACAATGACTAACCCAAATTCAGACACTTCACATGAACAAGAACTAATCCCTGACATTATTAATCATACTCTGTTTTGCTTGTAGACAGGAGTCTAGCATGACTGTCCTCTCAGAGTATCCACCAAGCAGCCAGTGGAAACAGATGCATGGACCCAAAGCCAAACATTAGAATGAACTCTAGGGTTCTTGTGGGAGAGTTGGGAAAAGGAATGAAGGATCCTAAGAGGAAAGGGACTCCACAAGAAGATCCATCCCATAATCAGCTTCCAAATGCTGACACCATTGCATAGACTAGCAAGATTTTGCTGAAAGGACCTAGATATAGCTCTCTCTTGTGAGACTATGCCAGGGCCTAGCAAACACAGAAGTGGATGATCACAGTCAGCTATTGGATGGGTCACATGACCCCCAATGGAGGAGCTAGAGAAATTACCCAAGGAGCTAAAGGGAACTGCAACCCTATAGGTGGAACAACAATATGAACTAACCAGTACCCCAGAGCTCTTGTCTCTAGCTGCATATGTATCAAAAGATGGCCTAGTCGGCCATCACTGGAAAGAGAGTCCCATTGGACTTGCAAACTTTATATGCCCCAGTACAGGGGAACGCCAGGGCCAAAAAGGGGGAGTGGGTGGCTAGGGGATTGGGGGGTGGTGGGTATGGGGAACCTTTGGGATAGCATTGAAAATGTAAACGAGGAAAATACCTAATTAAAAAAAAAAGAAGATCAACAGAGTCAGCTAACCTGGCCTCTTAGAAGCCCCCAGATTTTGAACCATCAACCTAAGAGGGAGCATAGCCTGGAACCCCACAAATATGTAGCAGATGTGCATCTTGGTCTTCATGTAAGTTGCCCAAAAACTAGACTGGGTTATGTCCCTTATCCTGTTGCCTGCCTGTAGATCTTTGTCTCCTAACTAGGCTGCCTTGTCTGTCCTAAGTAGGAAAGAATGCAGAGAGGATGCATCTAATACCCTAGATTTGGGGTCTGGTATTAGGATGTAATATGAATGAAAAAACAAGTATTAAATACATAAATAAATAAATAAATGTTTGTATGTTAAAATATTGGGAAAATGACAAACTAAAATTCAAATGCAATTACCTATCACTTAAATGTGTCATAGAAGAACTATTGATTTCAAATATTTGAATTTTCACTTGAGATAAAGGAGGAATGGCAGGGACCAAGTAGAATATCTCTAAAACAACTGAGTAGATGGCTGATATTTAGGAAACATGCTCAGAGAGATGAATAAAAATGAGCTTAACCTTGCCTATTTGGACTCCTGGACAAAAATCTCCTGTTCATGGGGATGAAAAGGCCACTTTTGTGGACTTTGTTGGTTCTGAAGATGGAACATGAAAATCAAAATATTTTCTGCCCATATCAAAGTACAGAAGCTCTTCCAGTTTTCCATATTCTAAGCATTTAGCTCTCACTCTTTACAGTATCTTTCCATTTCCTGCATCACTAGTTTAACATGTGCTCATATTGGATTGAGGATTTCTACCTGGGCCTGAATGAAAATAAAACTGTAATTCATGTAATGTATGTCAAATAGCCCAAAGAGTTGTTTGTGAGCTTTGAAACCTGGGGCTGAGAACATAGCAGAACAGACCAGGACATACCCGGGCAGGCCCATAGCCTCCCTATCTCCCACCCCTCTGACCTAAGTTAAATGTTACAGGCTGCTGATGTTTAAATGGACCAATCATGTGAAACCATGCCAATTCCTCCCCCAGCCCCACTCCTTTTCTATAAAAACCCCTAGCTTCCAAGCCTCATGGTCGAATCCACTGTCTCCTGTTGTGTGAGATACGTTTCGACCCGGAGCTCCGCCATTAAAATACCTCTTGTTGTTACATCAAGGTGTTGTGTTCTATTCGTGATTCTTGGGTGCACGCCGAATCGGGAGCTGAGTGGGGGTTTCCCCACTGAGTTCTTTCAGGCCACCACACTATTTAGAATATTCTTTACAGTGATAAGAAAACACCCGAATGTAAAGACAGAACCTTTTTTAAATTTCATATACACCTTCTTTGTCTAATGTTGTACAAATATATTTTTAATATGGATAACATTGCTTCTTGTGTATAAAAAATTAATGACCAATCATAAAACTGAAGTAAAAACTAAAGTAAAAACTCAGTTAATTGGCATCAGGAAAACTGCCTCACACAGTGAGCAATGTTGCCACCTTGTGGTTACATGTTAATTTCAATTTTTCAATACTTTCCTTGAACTCATAAAAAAACTGAATAATTAATATGTACAAAGTGTACGTTGTAATTTTATAACTAGTATTATTATGCAAACTGTTACAAATAAACATGAGAAAATCAGACAACTTTAATATATTCACAAATAACTTTCATAAACAAGCAATGAATTATGGTTTATTTGGCATTTTTTATGTCAATTTCTAAATGCGATAAGAAAGATATTATTTAAATGTTCTTTCCTTAATGGGCTAGACTGTGTATCATTATATTGAGGTATTTTCTTTTTAAAAATTTTTTATTATATATTTTTTTATTTACATTTCAAATGTTATCCCCTTTCCTAGTTTCTCCTCCGAAAATCCCTATCCCCTCCCATCTCCCCCTGCTCCCAAACCCACCCACTCCCATTCCTGGTTTTGGAATTCCCCTATACTGGAGAATAGTCTTCACAGGAAAAAGGGCCTCTCCTTCCATTGATGACCGACGAGGCAATCCTCTACTACATATATAGCTAGAGCCACAAGTTCCATCATGTGTTCTCTTTGATTGATAATATAGTTCCAAGGAGCTCTGAAGGCACTGGTAAGTTCATATTGATGTTCCTTCTATTGGGCTTCATTTCCCTTCAGATCCCTATGTATTTCTCTGGCTCCTTCATTGGGAACCTTGTGCTTCATTCAATAGATGACTGTGAGCATCCACTTCTGTATTTGCCAGGCACTGGCAGAGCCTCACAGGAGACAGCTATATCAAATTACTGTCAGTACGCTCTTGTTGGCATTTGCCTAGGGTCTGGGTTTGGTGACTGTTTATGGGGTGAATCCCCACGTGGGGCAGTCTCTGGATGATCATCCCTTCAGGCTCTGCTCCAAACTCTGTGTCTGTAACTCCTTCCATGGGTATTTTGTTCCCTATTCTAGGGAGGAACAAAGTACCCACACTTTGGTCTTCCTTCTTCCTGAGTTTCATGTGTTTTGCAAATTGTATCTTTGTTATTCTAAATTTCTGGGCTAATATCCACTTACAAGTGAGTGCATATCAAGTGACTTCTTTTGTGTTTTTTTTTTTTTGTTGTTGTTTTTTTTTTAACCTCACTCAGGATGATATCCTCCAGATACATCCATTTGCCCAAGAATTTCATAAATTTTCACACAAAGTTAATAAGAAATTACAGGGACTAGGTACAAACTTACCTAACAACTACAGAAAAGATGGCTGAAACTTGTGAATTATTATCAGACAAGGCGAAATAAACATGACACTACACTTGCCCTTTTGGCTTCTCATAGACAAATTCTATGTCATGAAGGAGAAAGGGCCAATTCAATGGACTTCCTGGGCTCCTAGGAGAGGACATGTCAATCCAAATAGTTTCTGCTTATATCAAAGTAACAAGGGCTTCCAGTTTGTCATCGTCTAAGCAATCAGCTTTCATTTTTATCATATATTTCATGATGCTGTAATCCTAGTTATATATTGAACTCTATTGGTTTGAAGATTTGAATCTGAACCACCAAATTATCTAGAATGCTTCCTACACTGCAGGAAAATAAATCATCAAAAGTAGAGCCAATGGACAGAGAGAGGATGCAGTTTTCATCCATCTTCGTTTAATAATACTGCACAAGTAATTATTTTAGTTTGTAATTATTTTAAGTGTGTAAAAAACAAATGAACAATCATATTCAAAGGGATGCAAAAGTGAGTTAATTACAAGCAGGACAAAACGACTCCACACGCTGAAAGTAATGTTGCCATCTTGTTGCTACATGTTAATTGCAACTTGAAAACCGTTTTTTTTTCCAATTTTTATTAGATATTTTCTTCATTTACATTTCAAATACTATCCTGAAAGTCCCCTATACCCTCCCCTGCCCTGCTCCCCTACCCACCCACTCCAACTTCTTGGACCTGGTGTTCCCCTGTACTGGGGCATATGAAGTTTGGTAGACCAAGTGGTCTCTCTTCCCAATGATGGCCAACTGGGCCATCTTCTACATATGCAGCTAGAGACACGAGCTCTGGAGGATACTGGTCAGTTCATACTGTTGTTCTACCTATAGTGTTGCAGACCACTTCAGCTCCTTGGTTACTTTTTCTACCCCCTACATTGGGGGCCTTGTGTTCCATCCAATAGATGACCATGAGCATCTACTTCTGTATTTGCCAGGCACTAGCAAAGCCGCACACGAGACAGCTATATCAGAGTCCTTTCAGCAAAATCTTCCTGGCATGTGCAATAGTGTCTGCGTTTGGTGGCTGACTATGGGATGGATCCCCAAAACCGTTTTCTTTAGTTGATTTAATAAATCCAACTAAATACTTTAAATATGCATAATTATAATCTGTAATTTAAAACATAGCACAATTATGCAAACCATTTTCATAAATCTATACATAATCATATCAAGTAATATTAATATACTCACAAGTATTTTTCCTAAATATGCCTTGAATTTTGGTTTAGTATTTTGGGGTTTTTTGAAACAAATTTATGATTCAGGCTACTGTTTGTGTTTTGTTTCTCTGTTTTACATGGAGTCATTTTATGTAGCTCAGGGTGATCTTGAAATCCTATTCAGCTTACTGAGTGCTATATTCCCTTGCTCAAAGTTCTCATTGTTCTAAAGTGCCATTATTTTAATTACTCCTTCTTACTATGTTTAATATGTTAATAGAAATCCCTTTTGTTGTTTCTTCCATGTCTGTCACATGATTTTAGAGATTACAGTGCTGTCACATTATTCCATTTTAGCTTCTTTCATACCCACACCCACACTGATATTTACTTGTTCTGTAGTTCTTTTTCTATGATATTGTAAATCCTAGGCAGAATATGTTTTCCATGTGTCTTCAAGTTTATATAATTTTTAAAGTTTCATAGTTTAAAAACATTTTGGTTGTGATCATTCTCTTGGCAACTGCTTTACATAGGCCTGTGACTTCCATCAAAAGAAAATTAGAACAAGCATACTTTCACTCTTAGATACATGCAATCTTAATCCTTAACTGAGCTGAAGGGCAAGTCAGCAAACTTTATGTGTATGACCATCTACTATTTTTCTCAAAGAAGAATTATCTAGACTGTTCTCTCTCTACCCACTTGGCTAGAATATGCCTAAACAATATATAATCCCTTTATTTCAATGGATACCCAGTGCTGATAATGGCTTGGATGTATCTTCACATGATCTTAGAATGTGCCTATATTCAAATGTTACAGAATAAATAAAATAATCTATTTCGTGGAGATGTCAAATTTCAACCATATTTATTACAATAGTTGAGTCAAGATAAAACATTTATTCAATTTACACTGGGTGATTATTTTTTCCTAGAGGCTGTATTATGTAATAGGGTTCTGAATACCACCCTTACCAAATGATGCTGCAAGTCTGTACCAAAACCCTCTATGGGATAAGTAAAATCTTGACGATCACTCACGTGGGATTAATCTATCCCTTCTACAGAACCACTAGTTCATGTAATAGTGTTCTGTCAATCATCTACACAGTTTGTAATGCGTACAGTATATAGTACAATCTTCCTCTAAGTATCAGGTAGAAGGTTGTAACCATGGCAACATAGAAAGTTGAAAAGTGGATATCACTCATCTTCCTATAGGTCTTACTAAAGCCTATAGTGCTGTACTTACCAAAATCTGTCACAAAATACACAGAACCAGTAAGAAAAGTGCTTAAAATAAAAATAATTTGAAGACCATTTTGTGCCAACAATTAATTTTCAAAAACTAAGGTGAACACCAATTGGAAACTCTAAATAACTCGCTGGGGGATATATATTACAGTGGTATATATTTTTTAATTGCTTATGTCTCTATTTTGAAATCATCCTAATATTGGTGATGGCCTACACTGTATTCTCAGAGTTGAAAAATCAACTTTGGCAAAACATAATGCACACACACACACACACACACACACACACACACACACACACACAGACACCATGAGAAAGAGCTTCTTCATTTTTCTAAAAGATCTAGACAGTGAAACAGCATGAAATATGGAAGCCAATGGAGAAAATACTCATGGAGATGTGGCCTTCGTACTGCTTAGGTACCTTGTTTCTTTGCACATGAAGGATACATTGATACTTAGACTACCACAGTGAAAGGTGGTCAGAAACTTCATTTCACTCAGATATTACTCACAAAACACATTTTGGTAACAGATTCTCTTAACTTTATTGTGAATATTTTATCTAGCTAGACAGAGTACATTTTTTATTTAATTTATTTAATTAATTAGTTTCTTACTTATTGACTTTACATCTGCTCACTGCTCCCCTTCCCTCCACCCTCTCCCAAAATCCCTCCTGCATCTTTCACTCCCATTCTTTTCTCATGGGTGACCCTGCTTGCTATTGCTCAAACCTGGCATTTAAAGTCAAAAGAGTACTTTTTTAAGCCTCCCATGTTATACAGGGGCAATCTCCCTACTGACAATAATGAGAATAAATGAAAATAATTCTGCAACTTGTGCCATCAAAACTAACCTGTGATTCACCTGATTCCTGTCTAAGTTCGATAATGTAATAGCAAATCATGAGAGGTGTCTCCTTGGTCTTAACTGTGAACTTTACAGTGCCACATTGACAGGCAAGATGTCCTCACCTGTGTGGTAATAGTATAATTGTTGTGGATGTAACTACATGCTCTCTGTTGGCATTTGATGTCCACTCCATGGGGATAAATTCATGCATCTTACTGTAAACTCAGTCAAAAAATTATATATGAAGAAGTCTTAAGCACTGATTGGTAGCATGATATTGCTCTATAAGTAAGTTGACATGGCCCTAGTGCCTTGTAAATACTTAATTTCTTACCATGGTCAAATGGGTCAGTACATGCTGTTTCCATCAGTGTTCCCTTTGTAATAAACACAAGATACTTATAACTGCTTAATATTGATAATAAATGATGACTGAGTGTACAGTCCTAAAATAGACATTTATACCATCTCTTCCAAGTTTCAGGAACATTGTGAAAAAACAGAAGAGAAAAAAACCTTTGTAGAACCCTAAATCAGGAGAAGCACTTCAAAAGGTTAACTTCCTTATTCTTTTTTCTTTTTTTTTTCTTTCCTTTTTTTTGTTTTTGTTTTTGTTTTTTATGGTCAGAGTACTTTATTACAGTATGGTAGGGAACAAATACACACTTTTATTTTCTTCTTTTTTTATTAGATACTTTTTTCATTTACATTTAAAATGCTATCCCCTTCCCTAGTTTCCTCTCAAAATGTCCCCTATACCCTCCCCATGCCCTGCTCTGCAGCAACCCTTTTTTCCAGACAGGGTTTCTCTGTGTAACCCTGGCTGTCCTGGAACTCACTCTGTAGACCAGGCTGATCTTGAACACAGAAATCTACCTGCCTCTGCCTCACAAGTGCTGGGATTAAAGGCCTGTTCCACCACTGCTGGGCCACAAAATGTTATCTTCTAGTATGTACAATCCTCTTGATGGTGACCCAAAGTAGTTGATGTTGCTTTCAGTTGGGCCTAGGCAAGAATGAGCTGGTCAGTCATATATCAAAGATGGGTCATAGTACCCTTTGCTCAACTTTGCTAAACTATTATTTACTAGTGTATTCTGGGGAAAGGACTTATTAGAAGACTTATACATGAAACCAACAGAGGTAAAAGGTCAGATCCAAACCTATTATGACACAGACTATTTAGTTAAAAAGAGTGTGTGATAAAAGACAAAGGTATACATGTAAGAAAAGTGGTTGTGAGGAAGGTATAAATGTGTCAAAGGGGTTAAACAGTAAATAGACAAGTGCAATGGCTTTGAAAGTCATTAGAATGCATCATCTAAGTATAGAAAATTATCAAAGAACACATGTAATATAAATAATATCAAAATAAAGGAAGTTGGAACAACAAAACATTTATAATCTCCGAGGAAAAAAAAGACAAAATATAAACTGGATTAAAACAGAGGAAAAATACAATTTACCAGATAATATTTCTGAATTTCTTAATTATTTAACAAAATAAAATTGAAGTCAAAGCAAAAACCATCATATTGTAATTGTACAAGCCAGGCCAACAAAAAAAGAGAAAGAAAGAAAATGAAAGAAAGAAAGAAAGAAAGAAAGAAAGAAAGAAAGAAAGAAAGAAGGAAAGAAAGAAAGAAAGAAAGAAAGAGAAAGAGAAAAGAAGAAAAGAGAAGAAAAAAAAAAAGAAAAGAAAACCAAGAGAGGCAAAGGAAATAGAGATCTAATCCTTTAGTGTATGTATATTAGAAACAAATTTTACTAGCTCTTTCATGCTCATCTAGTGAATATATGTATATTATATATATAATACTTATATGTATATATTTGCCAGTAAATGCTTTAAAAACTTTTAATCAAATAAAATTTTATCCTATCAGAGCTGTGAATGAAATAGACACAATTTTCTTGGGAGGAGGGCAGCCATTTTGTTTTGTTTTGCCTTGGTGTTTTTGATTGTTTGTCTTTTTCCTTTGGTTTTGTTGGTGGTGTTCTTCTCACTGTTGTTTGTTGTTACTATTGTTTGTGTTCTTAGTTGTAATTTGTTTTTCAGTAGTTATAATTTCCTCTATTCTCTTTTTATTACCTCTACTCTTTTCTTATTCTTCTGTGTCTGAAGTATTATTTCAAACACTCTCTCTAGGTCTAATTTGGTGAGCATGAATTCTTTTTCTTTATCGTGAAATTTTTTTATTTCTCTTTTAGCTATTCAGATATGTTTACTGAGGACTGGAATCTAGGATGACACTCATAGTCTTTTAGAATACGAAATACGTTGCTCCAGGCTCCTCTCAATTTTATGGTTTCTATTGAGGAATCACCCACTCAATTGATGAGTTGTCATTTATATTTTACCTATGTTCTTTATTTTTCAGCTTTCAGGATTCTCTCTATGTTCTAAATATTTAGTGCTTTAAATGTACTATTTAGTGAGAATCTCTCTTCTGGTTTTATCTACTTGGAATTATTTGAGCTTCCTGTGTAAGTATGAATATGTATGTCCTTAATTTGGAGTCTGTGATCTTGTTGAAATTATAGTCTATGCCATTGATTTGAGATTTTTCTCTGTCTTCAATGCCTATAATTCCAAGATTTGGTGTTTACATAGTACACGATATTTTCACGATATTTTTTTGCATGCTTCCTTCCTCTGTGTGTGTGTGTGTGTGTGTGTGTGTGTGTGTGTGTGTGTGTATTTAATTTCCCATATTCTTTGCTTGAAGGACCTAATTCTTCAGGTTTTTTTTCTCTAAGTCCTGACATTCTATCATCTATCTAATCCATTCTACCTTCCTCCTCCTGAGCTTTCATTAGTTTCTTAATCCCATTATTAATTCAGGTGGAGTTTCTTTCTTTTACTGAATATAGTTTTTAAATCCTGAAGATTCTTCATCATTTCATTTGTCAGTATATTTGTTGTTTTGCTTGCTTGTTTGTTGGGTTAGTTGGTTTTGAGTTAGTTGGTTTAGTTGGTTTTGAGATGTTTGTTCATGTCGTCTTTCAAATTCTCAAATTCCTTTTCTTTTCTTTTTCTTTTTTTTTTTTTTTAATTTTGTACCCTTAAGAAATTCTGTTTTCGAAATATTTCTGTAAGACTAGTGGATCTGGGAGGATAGGGTGTTGGTACTTAGGCTGCACATATTTTGTTTTTGCATTGAGACCAGGGAATGTAGATTACTTTCATTGGTTTTATGCCTGATGTTATATTCTATGGTGCTTCAGAATTAGCCCAGGCCACAAGATGTCCAACTAGGATAACTGAATCTGAATGTTGAGAATTTATGAATGAGCTAAGCTCCACAGTGCTCACCAGACTGTATTGAGGATGTGTGACCTGGCATAGGTCTGTACATTGTATATAGCATGGTAGAGTAAGGTCATAAGTACTTGCTAAACTGGATTCACTATTGATTATTAACTGAGGTATACATTGATTAGAATAAATACTTCTGTAGGCTGACAACTTTAATGTAAATAAATAATTAAGTAAAAGATATCATAAATTTTAAAATGTCATATTGCAGTAAACAAACTCCAAATAACCAGTTTAAATAAATACTAAGAGAAGATTAACATGCCAAGATTAAGATTTATTATTTTTCTAAAGCAACAAAGGTCATTGTCCCCTGAACAAGCAAACTATAAATTCTGCTCGTTAAGGTACATTTTATATCATTCTTTAAAAAAACTAAAATGTAAATAGTAGTTTAGAATTTAAACCACTGATTATGATGAATTTGAAGAATAAGGAATAGTGAGAAAGAAAATAAAAGACGATTAATGTGATTTTCTCCAGAGAGAGTAAACTAGGTAGAGCTAGAAAAGATGACTGACCATTATACAGGAACTATATGTTTTCTATTCCTTTACTTCATTGTGCTCTTGGAACATTAGTCATATGAGTTTTAGTGACTTTAGTCATACAGACAATGTATAATCATGGGCTAGACTTGACTCCGAAAATGTGTCACAGATTTCATATGTCAAGGTACAAAGGTATTATCAAATTTGTTATTTTAAAATATTTGGGGTAAATGATTTCTGTAAAATAGAAAGAAATAGAAGAAGAAACAGAATCTTTACTATCTGGAATTATTTCAATGTCCTAAATCTATACTTTCTTGGTGGGATGTGATAAGCCTAACTAGAGAGTATGAGCTTTCTCTACATGGTCCTGGCTACGAGTACAGGAAATTTAGTGAATTTTGCCTTCACAGAGGCATGTAGCTTTGCAACCTTTTTTAAGAAGTTCATGTTCACAGGATAGCATCTTCTTCAGATATTTACAGTTAGTATACTTATCTTCATGTCCACAACTATTGGCTGAAATAAAGAAAAAATATTCATTACTTCATTATCATTTTCCTCTGTTAACGGCAATAAAATAATACTTATATGAATTAGAACAGGGGATTGAGCAAATGAATGGATATCTTTTAAACTGCAGCTTTGTGTAATTGTTTGATTTCTTCACTCACAAAAGCTCAAGAAAATTAAATTGAGTGGTTCTTTGTAGAACTAGACTATCTAGCTGTTGTAAGGATGGATTATTGATTAGAATCCTTTGATATTCTTATGGAGAACCTGGTTTTGGTTTTCACCATCCACACGGGGGCTTATGACCACCTGCACCTTCAGTTCCAATGCCTTTTTTTTTTTTTTTTTTTTTTTTTTTTGGTCTCCAGGGTAAATAAGCACGAATGTGGTAGATATAAACACATGAACATAAATGCTACCAAATAGTCATAATATGAATTAAAAATAAGCATTGAAAAAGAACCTCACTAAAATGGTGGTTATTATGCAAGTACTTTTAAATTTTAATAGTGTTAATATATAAACTATTTAAATATTTAAATATTCTCAGCACAACAAGTTTCTTTAAAATGTTCTCTATCAACTGTGCCTAGTGGTCTCTTTCTATGAAAATACTAGACATGTCTTGTGGATTGCTTTTTTTATTATCTGTTCCCTCAAGAGGAGTGCCTAGAGGAGGAGTAGACCACATACTCAGATGAAGTCAGATATAATCTTAAAGGATAGAGCTTGTGATTGGGCAGTGGAAGGAAAGGCAGAGATGAAAGTTTTAGAGAGGGGAGAGAAGGAGGAAGAAGAGAAGAGCAGTGTGGGGACAGAAGATGATGGAGGAAGAGGTAGAAGTTGGTGCAGACTCATGTGGCCTGGAGGAAGTACTAGTAGATAGGGATTTCATAGCTGAGTAAAATAAGAGTGTAGGGTATATTTGCCCAATATAGGCATACTGCTTGCATTTATATTAACTGAGTTGTGTGTTCTTTACATGGGTGTTTTTAGGTTGGAGATTTACTGTTATAAATCTGGCTAATATAATATCAGTCTTTAGTGTTTTTATTTCATGGGGCTACAGGGAACTGAGTGAGTAGTAGCTGGCTTTCTGCAGGCCAGCCATGGGGGAGGAGGGAATGGTCTGAAAAATGTGAGCAGTAGCTTCAAGCATTTTGGGTTAAACTGGTTTGGTTGGCTTAGGAAGCTAGCCTAGGAATCCAGGAGACAGCACACAGGGCTAGCCATAGGGGGGAGCTGGCAGGGGTCGGCAAAACCGCTGAGGCTGGCCCTTAAAGTGATATGTTATAGACATTTTCATTCTAAGATGTTCTCTTTTTCATGTCAGAGGAGGTAATCTTATGAATACAGATTTGGAAAGGTATGTAGTGGAGAAGGTTGACCTGATTATTAAACACTTATATGCAGGTATTCACCAATAGCTACAAACTCAAGAAAACTTATTCTAAATTCATTACCCTATAATCTTTGTCATGTCTTTGATATGTATCCAGAGCTCACAAATTTACATTCAGCTCATACACTCTCAGAGAATTGGCAACTCCCAATTACCAAAGAATTCAAAATAAGGTGTTCTTTATCATCTGTACCATGGTATTCATGGAAACAATGTCTCATTGTTTTACTCATATGAAAACCAAGCTCATACAATCAGGTTACTGCTAATTTCATACCCCAAGAAGTATTACTGCAGGCACATGTCCAATCCTCTTTCCATTCCCTCATACATGATATATTTGTCAGCATTGAACAAATACAATTAATGAAAATATATTATTATTCTATGTCCTTTCTCTCTCCACAATCAATTTTCATAACTTTTGCAATAATATTGTAAAGATGACTGTATGATTCTGAATCTACACCTCACAGTTGGCACTTTCATTATGCTTTTTCTAAGAGCTCTTTATAAAACACAATTTCCACAACACTTAGGAGAAAGGTATAGGAAGACCAGAAGCACTGATTTCTAGGTGAGCTTTGGTTATGTGATGAGAACCTATTTCAAAACTAACAACAGCCTAAATCACAGATAAGCAAATATATAAATGGCCAAAATAAAAAAATAAGGATTTTCACTTTGCTATTCTTGTTTAAAGTCCTTCAATTGGCTTTTACTAATAGGATGGGCTGTTTTATAAGCACAAAGCAAAGTTGTGAATTTATGGCCCTTTCTTCTTTAGTGTATATTATTGATATTACTAGTACATAAAAATATTATCTAGACAAATCAATCATGAAGAATTCCAAAATTCATTCAGACATGCACAAAAATTCTAGCAAGTTGCCACCAGAATGTAATATATTAATTTTGGTACCATATTATACTTTTACACTTTATTTCTGTTTTAGTTTTTTTGTGTAGCCTGAGATGACCTGGAGTTTGATCCACATTCCAACCCTGGTTTGAACTTCTGATTCTCCATCCTCTGCCACCAAAATGGTGGATTACATTTATGTTTTGTATGTATTTACATAGTAAGACTAAAAATGGAATACTATGGCATCCATTTTACTCCATTTCTGTGATGAAATACTATAGTTTGTAATCTATGCATAGCTTTTATTTAGACTCTAAAACTACACAGAAAAGTTGTTTAAAGAAAAACATGTAATGATTGATTAAATGGATGGATTCAAATCATATCCTGGGCCAGGGAGATGGCTCAGGGTAAAGTACTTGACACTAAGCCTGGTGATTTGCTGTCAGTCTCCCATACTCATATCATGAAAGGAGAGAACGAGTCCATATAAACTGTCCTCTAACTTCAACACATAATCACACACATGTGCCATGACACATATGTGTATGCCTGGACTTTATAGAAAGACACAAATACATTCACAAGTAAACAAAAATGGAATTTAGTAAAAAATTCCATTGATGCTCTGGAGTAGCCTAAAAATTTATTGTGCTAAGCTCCTTGGTGTGCAAAAAAAATTTAGTGTCTGTTTTCTTTCTCAGGGCTGACTCAGGTTTTATTATTTCAACTCCATAAATTTGTGATGCTTCCTCTTTTTAAAATGCCAACTTTGAGACTAAGAAACTTCACTTTAAATTGTATTAAATTACATCCTCAGAAATATTTTTGTAGACTCCAGTAGCAACTATTCCAATATAGTTTCAATTGTTCACTGATTTTAACTGTTTCTTTAAACTAAATGAAATATTACTTTTTTCAATGTCAAAAGTATACACATCTTAAACAAAAGAAAATCTGTCATTCAAAAATAAAATGATGTTAACATATGTAGGAGATGTGCAACTTGACCTTTGTAGGTTTCGAAAACAACTGGAGGGGGTCTTATGCTTACACTGTATCTCCTTGTTTATCTTGTTACCCTTGTCTGGCCCCAGTAGGAGATGATGTGCCTAGTCCTGCTGTAACTTAGTGACATAAGCTGCCACAGTGGGCTGGTACCCAGGGAGTCACCTCCTACTTCTCAGAGGTGAAGGGGAGGGGTGGAGGAGGGACTGTGTGAGGGAGGAGGAGAGAGCTGTGACTGTGATGAAAGGGAATCAATGAGCTAATTGAAAAAGTTTAAATGATGTTAAGTACATTTTTGTCTCTTGCAGGTATTAAATCTTAAAGCAGATTGTCATTCTATGTTATTATATTAATATTATATTAAAAAACTTACTGCATAGCCCATCTTCACAGTGATCAGGACAACTGGCACACGGTTCTCCTGCAGTGTAAGGTGTGTATAGCCTTCCTTGATAATTGCCACTGAAATTCAAGATGCAAAATCATCAGATGATTTTAATTTTCTCTTTACACACTAATGTTTGCATATATCACCAAATTATAGATAGATAGATAGACAGACAGACAGACAGACAGACAGACAGATAGATAGATAGATAGATAGATTCATAGATTCAGACACATAATCATATATTTCCATAGATAGATAGATAGATAGGTAGATAGATAGATAGATAGATAGATAGATAGATAGATAGATAGATAGATGATAGATTCATAGATTTAGACATGTAATCATATATATATTTGGATTACTGTTACAAACCTTCAGTTGTATATCGTAACAAAACCCAAACATTTCCTAAGAGAATTCTGACATAGATGTATAGTAAGGAAATAATTAATCCATGCATACTTTTTTCATCAACCACTATTTTAAAACCTGAGAAACTGAAATAGAGTTTAAAAGTCCAGAGATATATTAATGTTAAAATACCCTTTCCATTACTTGATAAGCCTGCAAAATCCCTAAGACAGTGCAATATAGGTTATGTGGAAAAGCTACTTTTATAAATTAGGTAGGTATAGAAAAAAGCTGTAAATCCTGCAATATAGAGCAGGTTACCAAGTGATAGGTTGAGTTTCAAGAACTTAAATGAGTAATTGTGAAAAACCCCATGCGTATGAAGGCTTGATAGTGTCTAAATGTAAGAGGAAGGTATGAGACTTTATGCTTATCAAAATGAGGATATTCAAGTAAGAGATTATATTTAAAAACATCTAAACATAGCAGTACTCTGATTGTGGCTACACTGCCTAGTTTGGACTATCACTTTACTGATTGTCATAGGAACATTCAGATTCTTCATTGCATCAAGTTGTGTGTGTCTGTGAGTGTGTGTGTGTGTCTGTGTGTGTGTGAGTGTGTGTGTGTGTCTGTGTGTGTGTGCAGTCCAAGGGCTTTTAGCATAACCACTACTCTATATGCAGAACACAGCATATAGAGTCTATGAGCAATCTCAGAGAAAAGACAAAGTATTGCACAACCTGTGTCACTTGCTTCTCTTTATTCATATCTGACTCTCCTAGGTTCAAGATGCTTCTTATTTGACCTGACAGCTGGATGGATTCCAGTAGCTTCTTTCCTTGTATTATACTTAATAACAGAAACATGCTTGAAAATTCTTTGATAATCTTTCTCTTGAACTGACATGCTTCACAATCTGTATTACCTACAGTATACAATTGAATCATTTAAATAATTGATTTAGGAAGACTCTCACCCTCCTCTAGTATAGCTTTCCTATAAGAAAAGTTACAAATAAACCTGGGGAGATGTCTCAGCACTTAAGAGTGCCTATTTCTTTGGGCAATACTTGGAGTTTGATTCCCAGTACCCATTTCAGTTGGGTTGCAACTGTCTGTGATGCCAGTTCCAGGCAATCTGATGCCTCTGGCCCCCACAGGCATCTGCACCAAACCACACGTGGACAGAGAGACATGCAAAATTGATTACAGTCTTTTTAAATGAAAAAATTGGCAGGTTATGAATATACATGCATCCCTTTCACTGGAATTACAATCTTTTTAAATGAAGAGTTCAAACGGTTTATTTCTGTTTCTTTAGTAAGTTTTAATTTCAAAATCAAGATCTGAATGAACGGTTTTTTTTTTTTTTTTTTTTTAGAATTTTTAGGAAATTCTGAAAAGCAAAGAGTTAAGATTATATCTTTCTTAATTATTTAAAATATTTTAAAGACTTCTTAAAATGACTTTGATGTCTGATTTAATAAATTCTTATAGGCATAAGGTAGCAACAAGATGTTGGAAAGATGGTCCAGTGGTTAAGAAAATTTGCTGTTCTTGCAGAGGATTCTAATTTGATTCCCAACACTCATGTAAAAGAGGTCATGACCACTTTTAACTCCAGGTACAGGGGATTTAATGCTCTTTTCTGGTCTTTGTGGATATGTGCACATGCATAAATAGATCCATAAACACGAGGTCTTGAAAAAATAGCAACTGGACTGTTCATTGTTACGGCTTTACAGCAAGATATAATTGTTGATTATTTTCACCCTTGGAAGTTTTCATAGCATATTCTAATACTATGAGAGATGGTCTACAGGAAGTAGCCTTCCAAGTCAGTTGAGTTCACTTCCTCTACCTACTGTTTCTGATGTGTGTGATATTTTCACCAAAAGGGTCTCATCTTTAAGTACTGAGAGGAAACCAAAAGGCTATATTGCTTTGGATAAAGAGTTTTGCATAATCATGGATGTTGAGAAAGGGAATCTCCAGGGTGGAGACTCATGATAGGTTATCCAGTACAAGGTGGTAAACCCCAAACATTTAAACATCAGAGCAACACTAAATGAACTCAATGGTATTATGTGTGTGTTATATATACATATATGTATATATATGTAAATTAGATTATATACACACACATGTCCTATATACATATATAACTAGTCCTACTTCTGATTCATATACATGTAGAACATGTGTGTGTATAACAATATAATTTAAAGATGGCCTAATGAATTTGAGAGGGAATGTGGGCTTGGAAGATTGGGAGGAAGAGATGGAAAGGTGAAAATTATGCAAATTTTGTACTCCTTAATGAAATTCTCAAAAGATAAATAACTATAAGAAAAGATAACAGCCTATATAATCAGAAGTAGGACTAGTTTAGTGGAAACTCTGCGATCAATATCCTGTGTTATTCAGTAATGATCACCCTTTTCCTAGTATTAACATATTCCTTTGTAAAAGATAAACTTAGCTATAACTGAAAAAATGACTGTAACAATCCCTATGTTTTGTGGTCACCATGAGTCCAGAAAACTCCAACTGAAGAGGGAAGAGAAAAATAATTAAGCATAGGTTGAAAGTTTCTGAGTGTGATTTATAGAACTGATGAGTTAGCCATTTCACAAATTTTGTATAGTAAGTTTCAACTAAGGGAAGTATTTAAAAGTTTGCATTTCCCTTTCAATGTTTAATGTATATCTTTAATCGTTTTTTACACTATGACAATTAAAAATGTTAAATTGCAGTTGATGTTGTTGAAAATGAACTCTAAATTGCATACTTACACAGGACAATAGTGACAAACATAATAGTATCTCAGTGGATTTTTAGGGCATTCAGCAACTCCACATGCAACTTGGAAAGTTGAGTTCCAAACAACCTGCACACCAGGAATGAATATGGAGCATGTGTCAGAGAAAAAATAATGCAGAAAAACAAATAGACAATGTAAACTTAAAAGACTTTTGGTATAGTTTGTTACTATATGCCTTCTGGACTTACTTAAATGACTGAATCACACTACAAATGTTGAAAGAACCCTCAGAGCCTATTTTGATCAGCTATTCCAGTAAAGCTTACAGAAAGCACATAGGGGAGTTTAGGGAGGCTGGCAACTGTTCCAGCCTCATGTCAAGAACTCTGTTGTTCTTCCAGTGCATTTTTGACAGTTTCCAAGATGATGAGAAAGCAAAAGGCTGGGATGAGGCCAATGATCTTCATGTCAAAATGAAAGACATCATAAAGCCATGGATACCAGGAAGACCGTGTTGAGATGTATAATTTCTCTGCTTCCTAACTTCTAGGCACGTGACAATAAACTAAAATAGAGTAACCTGGATATCATGTCAACTCCTAGTCAGCCATCAAAGGGTCCATGAATTCCTCCCAGAATCACAGAACAGGTCTTCAGTTGAATGTTAACACATGGCCAGGAGTATCTGCCTTCCCAATTGGACAGATTTCATGACTGACATGCAAACCTTTCTGGTCAAGACTGGACAAAGGCTACCACTCAGTAATCATTTATATTTCCTGATAGTTGTGTGCAGTGAGTGCTTCTGTGTAGAGATCTGATCTTGAATTTTCTGGTTCCTTCCTGAAACCAGGTTTCAGCTCAAGTATCTCAGCCTGTAGGATCTGATCAGATCAAGGAATTGGAGTTGCTTGCTGCTACATTAGTCAAGGATATCTAGAATCACAGAACTTATGAAATGGATGTGTATGTGTATTTTAATGACTTACAGACTGCAATCCAACTAACCAAGCAATGACCAGATGTGAATGGCAAGTCCAAAAATCTAGTAGTTGCTCAATCCTACATTGATGCATATTTCAACTGGTCTTCTGAAGAACCCAGAATCCTAAAGAAGTAGAATCCTAAAGAAGTAGACTCCAATGAGCATGCTGGGCAAGAAAATATAAGCAAGTAAAGAGTGAAAGAACCTTTTCTTTTTTCATTGTCCTTTCTAGCAGAAAATAAGGCCCATATCAAAGGTATGCCTCAAGATCTGGATTAAAGACATATGTTGACACAGATCAAAAAGTGTGTGTGTGTGTGTGTGTGTGTGTGTGTGTGTGTGTGTGTGTGTGTGATCCCACCTGAGTATCCTCATCAAAAGCTTGTGTCTTCCAGACACAAGATCCTGATAAAAGACATATTGTCTTTTAGCCTTCAGATCCAGAAAACAGGTATGTGTTCTTTTTTGTTTATAGTTCATTCCAGATATGTTCATGTTGGCAACCAATCATAATCCATCCCTTGTCATTTTGACACAAATCATATTTCAGGTCCAAATGCAAACAATAACTAGGTGATAATAATGCCTAATAAGATATGACTATCCTTTGTAGTAATCACAAATTTGTAATCACAAATGCATAAACAATAATTAGGTCATAATAATGTGTATTATGATATAGCTACCCCTAATACAACCAAATGCATTGTAAATTTAGAATAAGTAGCATTATCCCTTGAGGTACATCCTTTTAAAGTTTCAAATATAAATGTGAAGGAGAGAGAGAGTGAGAGAGATTCGTTCCATAAGATATGCGACTCTAGAGAACCCTAAATATATTGCAGATATATTTTGCTAAAACTATAGTGGGGTATTGCTGTGACATCATTGACCATATAATAGGGAGGATTTTGAAAGGACTTTGGAACTTTGAGCTAGAAAAGCCATTGTACATTAAAAGATCTGAGGGAAGATTTAGAAACTTGGACGATAAGAATGTTGAACAGTACCGAAGCCTGGCATGTGAAATTTCAAAGGGAAGATTAAAGACTCTATTATGGTCATTTGGGTCATTTTCTATTTTACTTCAAGTTTCTGCAGTTCTTATTAGCTAGAGCAAGAAAAAAAAATCAGCTGTCACTAATGAGATACCAGAACTACTGAAGTAAAACTTCATGTTTTGGGGACAGTTGATGTTTGTCAGCTGGAGATAAGATTAGTGGTGATTAAGAAGTTACTATCATCAGTAAGGTGAAATCTGCTGGGAAGTGTTTCCCTGAGAGCACAGAGAAGCTGCATTCCAGATTATGTGGTCAAAGTTGTACCTTTTGCTGGCTGCTAGGCTTTGTAATGTTACTAATTTTGAAGGCATAGAAGATTCATGGAAAATAGCTGAAGTTTGGCATTCTTAGAGGCCAGGAGAGGCCATTGATGAAGGTGAAACCTCAATGGCAGTTGAAGAACCAGGACTGAAGAGGTCATGCATTGAATTTGAGACTTGGTATCAGAAAGAGAGCCTATGAAATGCTATACCTGAAATTACAGCCCAGTTGCAGCAGAAGACTGCAGCATTTTGAAAATCATAATACCATACCACTACCACCAAAAACAGCAACATCAGTGAAATGGAGCCAGCAGAAGCCTAGAAGACAAGCTGCCTGAGTCACAGTGGACAGAGATGGAGAGGTGATCCAAGCCATTTGGAAGTGCCCAGAAGGTCATGTGTGGATCCCAGACACTGGGCATTGAGTTTTAAAAACTGTTGGTGTTTAGCAGTTGCTTGTTTCAGATTGTGATCATGCTGTGCTTCTTCCCTCTTGAAAAATACATTAAATTTAATTTAGATTTTTACCAGAATGGACTACTGAAAAACTTTAAACTTTTAGAAAAGATTTTGAATTTTTAATTAGATTGAAATTTTTATGCTTTTAAATTTGTAAATACTGTGGGACTTTTTAAGTTATTTGTATATAAATGTAAGTTGTTGGGGATAAATAAGAAAAAAAAGTTTGCGCCTCAAAAGTAATGCTTATGCTTGTGTGTTAACTTGACAAGGGGACAGTTGTACTGGTTGTTTTGTGTAGCAACTTGACAAAGTTGGAGTCATCAGAGAAGAAGAAGCCTCAGGTGAAAAAATGCCTCCCTAAGATCTAGATGTAAGTCACAGTAACTGATCAATGAAGCATTTGAAGCATTTCACAGCCCTTGGAAGTTAGGCCATCCCTGGGTTGGTGGTCCTAGATTCTATAAGTAAGAGGGCTGAGCAAGGCACAGGAAGCATACAAGTAACACCCTCCATAGCATCTGTATCAGCTCCTGCTTCCAGGTTCCTGCAGTGCCTAAGTTCCTGTCCTCACTTCCTTTGGTGATGAACAGCAACCTGGAAGTATAAACCAAATTAACCCTTTCCTCCCCACTCTGCTTTTTCTCATGATGTTTTATTGGACAAACAAACAAACCAACCCTTGACTTAGACATCTGCCTATACCATATCTGGATCTTCTTTCCAATCAGCCATTCAGAATCCCTTTAGCACTTTACTTTCTCTCTTAGCTTTGGTAGGCTCTATTTGACAGTGGCCTGAATGGAGGCACAATTGTATAATTCTTGCTAATGCAGTCACCTCATTTGTCTGGAAATCAGCTGTCAGGGGTTCTGAAAGACAACTTTGGGAAGATTGTTCTCATTTTCCTTCAGGAGCCAAACAAAGCTGATGTGCAGCCCTGGTCAAGTAATTCAAATAATTTTCTTGCCTCTCATTTATAGAGAAAATATTTTTTCTTACCTGAGTATAATGTCCAACCACACTATCAGGTTGCTTTGGGCCAACATCATATGTAAGATCTTTGTATTCATTATACCATCCTTGGATTGCAGAAGACCATGATGCAAGGTAAGATGACATGAACAAATTCTCCCCACATCTTAAATCTATGGGAAAGAAATAGACCAATCATTAAGGCAGCAGGAAAGAAAAAAGAAGAGAGAAAGAGGGTGTGGGAGATAGAGAGGGGGGCTATACAAAGCAGAATTCCTGTTCTTTATAGACATTGCTCGCAGTTACTTTTGATTATTTCATAAGAGGCATGCTTCAGACTTGATCATTCGTCTGAACAGTAGCCACAGGCATTCAATTTGTGGACTGAACAGCGTATGGTATGAACTGAACAGATACAGAAGTCTTTTTTCCAAGTAGCTTCTCTCCTTAAATTGATTCATTGACACATTAAATTCAGCACACCTGTGTGGGTATGTGTGAGCCAGGGTGTATTTTGTATGTTTGTTTCATATGTAACAAATGTTGATTTGAAGTCTTAGAAAAGACAAATATTAACTTATTTAATTTCTCTTCCTTTCTAACTAGAGATTTTTTTCATGTGAATTGTTACATATTTAGCATGATTGTTTTGTGTAAGCCTTCTTTATAGTCATTACTTACAAGTACAAAACAAACAAAAATAGAAGGAACAATACTTTTAACATTTATTGCTCATGCCTTAAGTATAAAATTAAAATTTCATGAGCTAAATATTCTTTCAAGAATGGAGAAAAACCAACTTTTAACACCCAATAAATAGTTTAGTATTTTCTCATTTTCTGTTATTCAAAATTACTTTATACTTTAACTGAATGTTAAAGCACTTAAAATAAACATTTTAAACACTATGTGATTAAAATAGTGATAGCTACTAAGTACAACCTTAATTAGAGATAATTAAATGAATTTCAAATTCATCCAGAGATTACCATTTCTAATGTTTCAAGAAGTACTATATCTCATAGTCCATTTATTTATGTTCTCATAATTTCTATACTTTATGTAAAGATTATGTCTAATAATTTATTTTTAACTTAATACAATTATCAGCTACCCAGAATGTACATAAGTTGCTGTCATCAAAAATGAAGACAGAGTTTGGCACATACACATTGCTGTCTTATACAAGATTATGTATTTGAAGACCTTCTGTACTATACAGTGAGATCTGAATTCCACCAAACCAAAAACAATAAAAGAAGTAATGAAAGCTAATGACATATTTGGTTTATTTGAGAAAAAATGAAGAATGAGTTGCTCAGATAAAATACATTTTTATAATTAAAAATATATTTTATGAACATGAACAAGCCACATCATCAGATAAGCTACCACTTATGTGCATGTCTTTAATCTCAGCACTCTAGAAGCAGAAGCAGGCAGATCTCCATGAGTTCGAGGCTAGCCCGGTCTACAGACTCTGTTCCAGCACAGCCTGGAATACACTGAGAAACACTGACTAAAAACAAACAAACAAACAAATAAATATAAAAACAAAAAGAAAACAACAAAACAAGGTAAGATAAGATACTGGCTTAAATGTTCGAAATTTAGAAATTCTAATTACACAGGGCTGTAAAAGCACCTGAACAAATAAGAGCATATCCTGTTACTTTAGCACACTTGAATTCAACTTGTAGCATGCATATGGGATGGGTTACAACCACTGTACCTTCAGCTTCTGAAAATGCAATGCCTTCTGATCTCTAGAGTCACTCTTCTGATTAAGCACATACATTCACATGTGCATAAATATACACAAGAAACACATACACATGAATAGAAACTAATAGGATAAAATTAAAGAGTTTCTAATTCCAAGCCCCATCATATTACTTTAATATGTAGTTTCATCTTTTAATCTTTCGATTTTATTTTATTTTATTAATTAGGTATTTCCTTCATTTACATTTTCAATGCTACCCCATAAGTCCCCTAAACCCTCCCCCCACTCCCCGATCTCTCCCCACTCCCATTTCTTGGCCCTGGCGTTCCCCTGTACTGGGGCATATAAAGTTTGCAAGACCAATGGGCCTCTCTTTCCACTGATGGCCGACTAGGTCATCTTCTGGTACATATGCAGCTAGAGACACGAGCTCTAGGGGGTACTGGTTAGTTCTTATTGTTGTTCCACCTATAAGGTTGCAGTCCCCTTTAGCTCCTTGGGTACTTTCTCTAGCTCCTCCATTGGGGGCCCTATGATCCATCCAATAGCTAACTGTGAGTATCCACTTCTGTGTTTGCTAGGCCCTGGCATAGCCTCGCAAGAGACAGCTATATCAGGGTCCTTTCAACAACATCTTGCTAGTAATCTTTAAAGGAGAGAAAGAGATGATTCCCTACCTTGTTTCACTTATGATCTAGTTACAAGACACAAAGCTGGCATGGAGAGAAACAGTTTTTGTAAAATATAAAACAGCCAATTAGCATAATATGAAGCCTCTCTGAGACATCCTGGTCCAGAGATATTTAACTTCTTTTAAAAGACAGTATCAAAACAGGTGTTTACTTTGCAAAGTTTTGTTAACACAATACGAGAAACTGGGCCCTCCTGTGTTATTGTCCATTCATACATAAGTGATTTTGAGCTCACATACTAGTTGTCCTGAGTTCTATAGGACTGTGACTGAATGTACACTTGTCTGCCCATTGCTGAGCATTCACTTGAGCATCATAGTTCCATTCCTAGAGAGAAAAAGGAAAGGAGATAGCTATAAATAATAATACATGTTCAAAGGCACATTATCTTTGCAGGTAGGCTGGTAGAACTATCTTATATCACTGCAAGATTTCTGTAGGCACCATATGACCTTCATCATAATCAATAAATAAAATAGTATATATCTAAATTTTTATGTTAGTGTATATGCTACCAACTTTCATTGTGACATTTATAATAAGCTTATTTTTACATGCTTTTCTCTCCCATCTTCCTGAGCCTTCTCATCCTCCCATGTCCTCTCACCCACAGTTTCCCTTTGATGTCATACATGTTCTATTTCCTTCCTCTTTGCATAATTTCCACAGTACCTTTTCCCTGTGTCATTGTCTGCTTGGTAATTTCATAACCTATATCCAACGTTCGTCCCACTTATGTATGCCTTTTTCTATTTCAAAGAAATCCAAATAGTCTGTCTTCCCAAGATCACCAAAAATACTAAACTATTTAATATGTTAATGACTTACTGAGATCACACCTGGAACCATAAAGACTTTACACAGTTGCTGTACTACAGGAATCACTAAGACTATTTTCACACCTGTAAGAAGTTACCTCATAAATACTAGTTTCTCTTTCTACAAGTTGAATGAATTTTTTAAAAATATAGGCTTTATATCTGGATCCATGTCAGAAGACTGTTTAGATGAAAGGTCATGTTCTGACCCTAGATTAAGAGAGGGAGAGGCAATAACACAGTGCCTTATCACTAAAGAGAAAAGTCAAAAGGCTTATTTTTCGTTCTGTGGCTGTAATTGATATAGCTCCATAACACCAGTGAGTCACTGTTATAAAGGGAATTTAATAAATTCTACTCTAATCTTATCATGGCTGGAGACGAAAAATGAGAAAATGAACGTGGGTCTTACATGTATGTCATAATATATAGATATACAGACACAGATATTCATGCACATGAACAAAACAATAAGTATTTAAAAATAGATACTAAAATAGATCCAGACACTTTTAAACAACACAGGTGCTATCAGCAGGATCAAAACACAGCTCTCCAAATGGACTGCCCTGATGTGAGCCCTCACCATTTTTAGTAAGTCACTGCCAGATGGAGAAACCATTCGTCTCAATTGGTTGTGCTTGCTTACAATCTCTTCTTGGACTGACATTTTAGTGGTTGAAAGTTTCTCAAGACGATTTTCCTAAAGGGAAATAAAATGAAAGTCACATTAGTGTATGATAAGGTTACATAAACTGGTGAAAATAATGGTTAAGGTGAATAAAGGTCATTATTCAAGTGCTCAGACAATATTAGACATTGTTCTTGAAACTAAAACTTAAAAACATCTCCTACTTTTCAACAGAAACATTTTAAACAGAAATTTTGAGAATAAAGCATGAATTCATGGCATGTCAAAGTAAAAGCAAAAAAAAATAAAAAAAGTAAAAACTTTTTCTAGGCTACAAATATCAAATTTTATTTAAGAAAATATAACGATAGTCATGCATGGTAGAGAACCTTAAGTCATTCCCATACAATTAGGCTATAGCAAGGAAGTGTTAAGGAATGAAACACATAATTTATTATACATCTTGAAAGAGATATCCAGACTTTGACACAGAATTTGAGGCTTGTGAGACTATGGAGGTCTAGACACACTACATGTGTGCATTCAATTATCTATTACAGTAAGAGAATTTTTATATGTAGTATGATTTTGTGATCACTCCAAAGAGTATTGTCTAATGTAATATCCATGTCAATTTGTAGGCAATGGATTCTTGAAATTCTTGAGTATTACTGGCTTTACAATTTAATGAACACAAATAAACCTGTTGTTAACTCAGAAGCTGATATTTAGTTACACATGTTTGTGTTCGTGTGGGACAGGTAGGTAAAGTGATATAAGAATTGGCAGAAATATAAATACCCCTTGCTGATGGAAGTATACTTCAAATCCTCTCTTCTTCTACAGTGTAGAGCAAGATGTTAGTGCTTAATTATCAGTGGACAGACCTGCACATACATTTTATCTTACTTCTTGGATAAGTTGGTTCTCTTTCGTGTAGTCCTTAGTCCCCTCAAATTTCTGCAGACATTTGCCACATAGATCTAATCACAAGGTATTGCCAGTATTTGCAAAATGTCCACATCTAGCTGTTGTTTTATGTTCTGAAAGCACCAATGAATGCCTTGAGCCAAGGACTATCTCACAGCTAGTGAATTCCTTTTTTTTTTTCTTCACAAGTAGTGATTTTTAAGACAAAAAGAATGTACATTTTTAAGTCGTTGCTGGAAAATCCTCATATTTTATTATAAAGTAAAGTAACAATAATGTTCAGTATTTACTTATTAAGGAAAAGGCACAATTTTCTAAAAGTATTTGTTTTTAACTAAGTATATATGTTTGTGTAGATGAGTAAAGAGCCTGGAGAGGCCAGAAGAGCATAGTAGATCCTTTGGAGTTGGAGTTACAGGTGAATTTAGGTAACTTGAGATAGGTAATAGAAACCAAAATATACTTTGCAAGAGTAGTAAATGTGCTTATCCACTAAGAAATATCTCCTTAGATATTCCATTTCAACTGAAAACCCTACTTAAGGTTGTTAACTTTCTTTTTTTTTCTTTTTGAAGGATATATAAGTATATATCCTTCTAATATATTCTAATATATATATTAGATATTTTCTAATATATATATATATTAGATATTTTCTAATATATATATATATTAGATATTTTCTTCATTTACAATTCAAATGCTATCACAAAAGTCCCCTATACCTCCCCCCCCCCCTGCTCCCCTACCCACTCACTCCTACTTCTTGGTCCTGGCTTTCCCCTGTTCTGGGGCATATAAAGTTTTATAGACCAAGGGGCCTCTCTTCCCAATAATGGCTGACTAGGCCATTTTCTGCTACATATGCACCTAGAGACATGAGTTCTGCGGGTACTGATTAGTTCATATTGTTGTTCCTCTTATAGGGTTGCAGACCCCTTCAGCTCTTGGGTCTTTCTCTAGCTCCTACATTAGGGGTCCTGTGTTCCATCCTGTAAATGATTGTGAACCTCACTTCTATATTTTCCAGGCACTGGCAAAGCCTCATGGGAGACAGCTATATCAGGGTCTTTTCAGCAAAATCTTGCTGGCTTATGCAATAAATAGTGTCTGCGTTTGGTGGCTGATTATGGGATGAACCTCCAGGTGGGGCAGTCTCTGGATGGTCCATCCTTTCATCTTAGCTCCAAACTTTGTCTCTGCAAGTCCTTCCGTGGATATTTTATTCCCTATTCTAGGGAGGAATGAAGTATCCACGTGTTGGTCTTTCTTCTTGATTTTCTTGTGCTTTGGAAGTTGTATCTTGGGTATTCTAGGTTTCTGGGCTAATATCCGCTAAAAAGACAAAATATATGGTTTATGAGAAAGACATTATTATTTTCTGC
This sequence comes from Mus musculus, assembly GCF_000001635.26. Classification (NCBI taxonomy): domain Eukaryota; kingdom Metazoa; phylum Chordata; class Mammalia; order Rodentia; family Muridae; genus Mus; species Mus musculus. The sequence continues at coordinate 40,311,217 of NC_000083.6, forward strand.
ATTTTTCTACCTTCCTTGGTTACTGAAAACTCCAAGAGACAATAAGTGTGCTTCTATTTTCTTGACAGACAATGGTAATATTTTAAAAGTGATACTATTAACACGGAAATGTAAGGGTAAAAACTAGTTAAAGGGTTTATATTGTGTAGGTAATGTGACCTAATAATTACAACAGCACAAGTTTAAGACAGGAATGGAAATGAATGTCAGGGAAATCAGTTCTTCATGATAACTCTCAAAGAAACCTTCATTCATCAAAGGTGACTCTGAATTGCTCTGCTATTTGTAGCTTGAAATTCTCTGAAGAGATATCAGTAGACCAAAGAAAAAAGTGAGGCGTTAGGAAGGAATGGAGGGAGCATAGATAGTTCAAAGGTGCAATAAAACAGAATTAGTTTAAGAAACTTACAATGCGAACAACTTCAATAAATACCTAGATTATAAATAGCGTCGAGATTGCTAATTTGGATTGGTAACAACAACAAAGTAAACGTACAGCTTATATTCCAAAAGAAGTTTATCCAAGTATTTACACTCCCTATTCTTGAAGAATCCCAGTTTTCTCCAGTGCCCAGACCAGAGAAGAGCATGAGGGTTACAGCAATGTGCAAGGCTTTTAGCTTTTAGTAGCTTTCTAACAAGATCAGGAATGTCTTTGCTAGTCCTACATACTCCATCATTTAAAAGGATCGCTCAGCCTCACTGGGAATATCTAAATAAAAGAACATATTATGAATAGTTAATATTAAATTTGGCTCATTTTTATTGTTTGCATTGTAGATGTACTTAACAGCTCTGTGTGAATGTGAGTGTGTGTGTGTGTGTGTGTGTGTGTGTGTGTGTGTGTATGTGTGTGTGTCTGTGGTGCTGAGGATCAATCCCAGGGATTTATGCACTGTAGGCAAGTGTTTTTAGTATCATCCCTAGCTATGTTCTAGCAAAGTTTTAAAATTGAAAATAGAAAAATAATCTTTCACACAATATTTATGAAAAAGAGATACAAATATATATATGTTGAAGTTGTGCTATTTGAAATATAATATGAAGTTTCTGTGAGGACCACATTGAAATGGATTAGATAAATTAATAACAATTCTTAAAAGAGAAACTGTTAAGAAATAAATCCAGAGACATGAAAAATCCAATACAAATATAGTTCAAATATTATGTGTACGTTTTATTTCTTGACCACATTAAAAAGAAAAAGGTATTTTAGATTAATATCAATATTTATATTTGAACTATATTGCAAAAATACAACTTAATGGTTCTTCATACAACATTTATTATGATATATTTATCTCTAGCCTTTTCTTTAATATTTAGTTTGTGTAATGAATGCATCCCTATTTATTTAGATATAGCATAAGCATAACAATTTTAATTTAATCAACCTAACTAACCATGTTTAATATTCACTTGTAATTAGGGCTACAAGTTCTTTTGCCACAACTTTAAAATAATGTCAACTGTTCTGAACTATCAATGAGTACTTCCTGATTACTACACACTCTGGTCTTTTAAAAATTTTGAAGACTGGGCAGTGTTAGCACAAACCTTTAATCCCAGCACATGGGAGGCAGGGGCAGGTAGATTTCTGAGTTCAAGGCCAGCCTGGTCTATGGAGTGAGTTCTGGGTCATACAGAGAAATCCTGACTCAAAAAAATCAAAGGAAAAAAATTGAAGAGTGATCTAGTTGTCTAGTTGCTTACTTGCATAGCTTTCATAGCTCATAACCCTCGTAGCTGCCTAAATTATTCTGAGAAGATAATAAACCTTACCCATACCTGAGAGCTATCTTGAAGAAGGGATGGGGGCAGTACAGCAGCCAAGAAGAACAGCACAAGCATTAATGCCATGGCTAGAGAACAAAAAAGAGAACAAAGACAAGCATTACGATTTTTAGTACATTGGGTTCAGAGAAACACAACTACAAATGCTCTGAGCTGAAATCAATGTAGGTCCTTTCTTCAGGTTCTAGGAGTCTAGCAATTCTTTCTTTGTCCTTCCAAGAATACCAATAGCTTCCAGTTATTTCCATGACAGGGCACTAACATGGTATGAATAAGCCCATTCTGGATAAGTATTTCCTACCCCATTATAAATATACTGTTAGGAATACATCTTCCAATTAGAGCTGAATCTGCCATATCACTCCTATCAGGTTCTGTTTGTTTGTTTGTTTTGTTTTTCAAAAACCTGGGTAAATCTATGTCTTGGTTCTGGTTATTTTTGCTGTGATGAAACAGCATGACCACAAACAACTTGGAGAGGGTTTATATGGCTTATATGTCCCAAACCACAGCTCACTGAGAGAAGCCAAAATGTGACCTCAAACACAGAAGGAAGCTGGAGGCAGGTTTGATGAAGACACCATGGACAGGTGATGTTTGGTTTGTTCCCAATGATTTCCTTAGCTTGCTTTCTTATAGAGCTTAGGGCCACCAGCCCAGAAGTGACTCTACCCAAAATGGAATGAGGCCGACTTCCTCAACTAGTAATTGAGAAAATTGCCTAAAAATTTTCCTGCATACAGCCTGATCGCTTAGAAGTGTTCTCTCTGTTCAGTTCTGAGCCCCATTTTTTAATGGGGTTGTTTGATTTTCTGAAGTCCACCTTCTTGAGTTCTTTATATATGTTGGATATTAGTCCCCTATCTGATTTAGGATAGGTAAAGATCCTTTCCCAATCTGTTGGTGGTCTCTTTGTCTTATTGACGGTGTCTTTTGCCTTGCAGAAACTTTGGAGTTTCATTAGGTCCCATTTGTCAATTCTCGATCTTACAGCACAAGCCATTGCTGTTCTGTTCAGGAATTTTTCCCCTGTGCCCATATCTTCAAGGCTTTTCCCCACTTTCTCCTCTATAAGTTTCAGTGTCTCTGGTTTTATGTGAAGTTCTTTGATCCATTTAGATTTGACCTTAGTACAAGGAGATAAGTATGGATCGATTCGCATTCTTCTACATGATAACAACCAGTTGTGCCAGCACCATTTGTTGAAAATGCTGTCTTTCTTCCACTGGATGGTTTTAGCTCCCTTGTCGAAGATCAAGTGACCATAGGTGTGTGGGTTCATTTCTGGGTCTTCAATTCTATTCCATTGGTCTACTTGTCTGTCTCTATACCAGTACCATGCAGTTTTTACCACAATTGCTCTGTAGTAAAGCTTTAGGTCAGGCATGGTGATTCTACCAGAGGTTCTTTTATCCTTGAGAAGAGTTTTTGCTATCCTTGGTTTTTTGTTATTCCAGATGAATTTGCAAATTGCTCCTTCTAATTCGTTGAAGAATTGAGTTGGAATTTTGATGGGGATTGCATTGAATCTGTAGATTGCTTTTGGCAAGATAGCCATTTTTACAATATTGATCCTGCCAATCCATGAGCATGGGAGATCTTTCCATCTTCTGAGATCTTCTTTAATTTCTTTCTTCAGAGACTTGAAGTTTTTATCATACAGATCTTTCACTTCCTTAGTTAGAGTCACGCCGAGATATTTTATATTATTTGTGACTATTGAGAAGGGTGTTGTTTCCCTAATTTCTTTCTCAGCCTGTTTATTCTTTGTGTAGAGAAAGGCCATTGACTTGTTTGAGTTAATTTTATATCCAGCTACTTCACCGAAGCTGTTTATCAGGTTTAGGAGTTCTCTGGTGGAATTTTTAGGGTCACTTATATATACTATCATATCATCTGCAAAAAGTGATATTTTGACTTCCTCCTTTCCAATTTGTATCCCCTTGATCTCCTTTTGTTGTCGAATTGCTCTGGCTAATACTTCAAGTACTATGTTGAAAAGGTAGGGAGAAAGTGGGCAGCCTTGTCTAGTCCCTGATTTTAGTGGGATTGCTTCCAGCTTCTCTCCATTTACTTTGATGTTGGCTACTGGTTTGCTGTAGATTGCTTTTATCATGTTTAGGTATGGGCCTTGAATTCCTGATCTTTCCAGAACTTTTATCATGAATGGGTGTTGGATCTTGTCAAATGCTTTTTCTGCATCCAACGAGATGATCATGTGGTTTTTGTCTTTGAGTTTGTTTATATAGTGGATTACATTGATGGATTTTCGTATATTAAACCATCCCTGCATTCCTGGAATAAAACCTACTTGGTCAGGATGGATGATTGCTTTAATGTGTTCTTGGATTCGGTTAGCGAGAATTTTATTGAGGATTTTTGCATCGATATTCATAAGAGAAATTGGTCTGAAGTTCTCTATCTTTGTTAGATCTTTCTGTGGTTTAGGTATCAGAGTAATAGTGGCTTCATAAAATGTGTTGGATAGAGTACTTTCTACTTCTATCTTATGAAAAAGTTTGTGCAGAACTGGAATTAGATCTTCTTTGAAGGTCTGATAGAACTCTGCACTAAACCTGTCTGGTCCTGGGCTTTTTTTGGCTGGGAGACTATTTATAACTGCTGAGGAATACCGAATGGCAGAGAAGCACCTGAAAAAATGTTCAACATCCTTAATCATCAGGGAAATGCAAATCAAAACAACCCTGAGATTCCACCTCACACCAGTCAGAATGGCTAAGATCAAAAATTCAGGTGACAGCAGATGCTGGCGAGGATGTGGAGAAAGAGGAACACTCCTCCATTGTTGGTGGGATTGCAGGCTTGTACAACCACTCTGGAAATCAGTCTGGCGGTTCCTCAGAAAATTGGACATAGTACTACCGGAGGATCCAGCAATACCTCTCCTGGGCATATATCCAGAAGATGCCCCAACTGGTAAGAAGGACACATGCTCCACTATGTTCATAGCAGCCTTATTTATAATAGCCAGAAGCTGGAAAGAACCCAGATGCCCCTCAACAGAGGAATGGATACAGAAAATGTGGTACATCTACACAATGGAGTACTACTCAGCTATTAAAAAGAATGAATTTATGAAATTCCTAGCCAAATGGATGGACCTGGAGGGCATCATCCTGAGTGAGGTAACACATTCACAAAGGAACTCACACAATATGTACTCACTGATAAGTGGATATTAGCCCAAAACCTAGGATACCCAAGATATAAGATACAATTTCCTAAACACATGAAACTCAAGAAAAATGAAGACTGAAGTGTGGACACTATGCCCCTCCTTAGAAGTGGGAACAAAACACCCTTGGAAGGAGTTACAGAGACAAAGTTTGGAGCTGAGATGAAAGGATGGACCATGTAGAGACTGCCTTATCCAAGGATCCACCCCATAATCAGCATCCAAACGCTGACACCATTGCATACACTAGCAAGATTTTATCGAAAGGACCCAGATGTAGCTGTCTCTTGTGAGACTATGCCGGGGCCTAGCAAACACAGAAGTGGATGCCCACAGTCAGCTAATGGATGGATTACAGGGCTCCCAATGGAGGAGCTAGAGAAAGTACCCAAGGAGCTAAAGGGATCTGCAACCCTATAGGTGGATCAACATTATGAACTAACCAGTACCCCGGAGCTCTTGACTCTAGCTGCATATGTATCAAAAGATGGCCTAGTCGGCCATCACTGGAAAGAGAGGCCCATTGGACACACAAACTTTATATGCCCCAGAACAGGGGAACGCCAGGGCCAAAAAGAGGGAGTGGGCGGGTAGGGGAGTGGGGGTGGGTGGGTATGGGGGACTTTTGGTATAGCATTGGAAATGTAAATGAGCTAAATACCTAATAAAAAATGGAAAGAAAAAAAAAAAAAAAAAAAGAAGTGTTCTCTCAACTGGAGTATCCGCCACTCAAATAATACTGGCTGTATCAAGTTGAGATAAAACTAGCCAGAATGTTCTCTACTGAGGATATGATGTTTATTTGTTTGTTAATTATTCACTAAAAGTTTTACTCTTCATTTCGAAACAAAGAATTTGGAACACATCTTCTTATTAATGGTATAATACAAAACACCCTTACACACACACACAAACACATGCACAAACATTTGAATGTATGCTACTATACAATATATATGTATACTTTTATATAGAGATCTGAGGCAATTGCTTTTCACCCTGTAAGTTGAGACAAGATCTAGCAGAGCCCTCAGATCTCACCATTTCAGTAGGTTTGACTCCATAACTTGTTCCAAGTATATTCTGCCTCAGCCTTCTGCCAGATATGAATAGCATGTAGCCACACCCATCTGGATTTTAAGATGGGCTTGGTGATTTGAACTCTGACCCCCAAGCTTGTATACCTGGTGCATTCTCTACTGAGCCATCTTGACAGCACTCACATTTTACTTTTTAAATTTGTTAGGCAAATGGTTTCTCCTAACCAGTAAGAAAAGTTTTTCTTACTCTACATTTAATATGTGGAAGGAATACAATGCATAAATATGTAATTTTTATGAAATGTGTCAAAGCACCCCTTGCCATAACTTAGGCACTCACAATAACATAGATACTATGACTATGGGCTTGGTGTCACTTGTCATGTGACGCTTTATGGGATTCATTTCAAACTCATAAAAACATAGTTGGGAGACACTGTGACTAAATATTCCACTCTACACATGAGCAATCTCAGTATTAGAGATTTAGTAATGAGGTGTCCCATAAGAACTCAGGTAACAGAAGTGAAATAGAAGCACCATCTTAAAGCCTTCAGTTCTGAAAGCCAGAAATTGCAATGCTTTGAAGGTTATGTAGACATGAAAGTATGTCAATAAAACCCCTGCAGAATTACATAGGATGATCACATTACAGGAAAAATAACATGATTCTAATGGATCATTTTCTTCCAATTATCTACTGTAATATTTTCTAAATTCCAATATAATATTGTTATTGTCACTCTTGATTGCTTTGTCATGTTTTTCTGAGGTATGATTCAGTCGACAGAGTGCATAAGTTCATCCAAACTGCTAGAAATCACTATGGACAAAATGTTGCAAAAACAATCTGTCAATTCCTACAAAATAATTTTTCCAAGAAAAAAAATATCCTTGCTTCCTTGAATTTGCTAAGCAGTAGCACTGAAATTCTGAACTGTGCCTGATGTATAATTCTAGAAATTTCTGACACTCATCTCTGCAATCCACCCTTTGTCTCATAAATTTGCATCCCTTTACCTAATAGCTTTCAGGATTTATACTTATTGTCACTTTGACTGCTTTTTATCCAAATTCAGAAGTCTAGATACATTGACAGGCACTGTAGGTTCAAATATAAAAGAGCAGAGCACATAATTTAGACACATGGAAGAAAACATCCATAAATGCTCTTTGGAATTATTATCTTCTGCAGTAGCATAGAATTTCTATCTGATAGACATTAAATAGTTCCATGAAACCCTAATATTTTCCAGAAACATTTTTGTCTGCCCCAAACACAAAGTTCTTATGTGCTCTGTCATATAAGATATATACATAATTTATACATGTAATTAAACTATAAGCTACCAGAATATATTCACCTATGACCAGAAACACTGTATGTTTTGGTTTTTGCTTGTCTTGAATGTATTTTATGGACAATTTATATTTTCTGCTGATGATCATCAATAGCATATTTTTTTTCAAGTTCACTGCTATAATATTCTTTTGATAAACTTAAAATCAGTGGCAAGGATACCTTCACATACATATTCTAAAAACATTTGTATCACTGTACAGAAATAGATTTTAAATAAAATCCCTACACTCCTAAGTTGTAGTCTTATTAGAGATACCACTCACAGAACACTTGAAAAAAATTCATAGACATTATTTCTGATTTTAGAGTTAAAAAGTTTCATTCCCATTATTTCTTTACAATATTATTTCCAAGATAACAAATAAGCTATATAATCATGTATGTCACTTTATATAATAAAATATAAACAATTGTTCTCAATAAAATTATCAGTATGATTCTGATAACAACCACACATAATTAATTAAATGTAAAAGTTCACTGTTGTTTAGTTGTAAATGTATTCAATTAGGAACTTGATCTCATAATAAAGGAGAACTACTTACTGCTGGCTTCAGAGTAGAATGAGGCGTTGTTCTGCAGGAAGAAGAAAGGTGACATCAGACAAGAGTCTCAGCTGTCTATTTATACTCTGCATAGTTCCTGTTTTGGCACAATCTGCTTGTGCAAGCTGGTCTTGGTTAACCAGGTATGACACAGGATTTGTCATGCCAGATTTTATTGCTGGTCATCGAACTGACATTTTGACATCATGTGATGACTGTATATTAGAAACAAATTTTACTGGCTCTTTCATGCTCATCTAGTGAATAAAATGTGTGTATATATTTGCCATTAAATGCTTCAAAAACTTTTAATCATATAATTTTTATCTTATCAGAGCTGTGAGGATTTTTTTTTCTTTTAAAGGGGCTACAAAGGTGACTTGGATTTAGAGTACTTCCTGCTCTTACATAGAATAATGAGTTTTGTTTCTTCTAGCTATGTATGGTGTGTTACTATTGCTTGTAACTGCAGGGGATTGGACAATTTCTAGTCTCCATGAACACATATTTATATGAGTATACCTTTACTCAAAAGCAATTAGATACCCATACATGCACAATTTTTAAAAAAAAAGTCCCTTTAAGAATGAGTGTAGACTTATACCTTTCAAGTTCTCTTGAGAATTCAACATTTCCTCACAGAACGTGAGGTGTCCAAACCTAATTGTTGATATTAGGAAATTGTTGAATGCTTTAGAAAACAACTGTGTCTTGTACCTTTGAAAATTCAATGTGATAATACCTTCAAGAGAGACCCATTGGTCATGCAAACTTTATGTGCTCCAGTACAGGAGAATGCCTGGGCCAAAAAGTGGGAGTGGGTGGGTAGGGAAGTTGGGGGGAGGGTATGGGAACTTTTGGGATAGCATTGGAAATGTAAATGAGGAAAATACCTAATAAAAATATTAAAAAAGAAAAAAAAACACATAAAAAAAGAGTATATTGATAAAGAACTCTAGTTATCTTTAAAGCAACCAGCACTGGCCTTTATTTTCTGGTTGAACGGTGTTAAACATGATATTGTGCAACATATCAAATTGCTTTCATTGAGTGTGTAGATCTACACAAGGTTTCATGTTTTCTAAGCTTTTTTCCATGTTACAAAAGTGAAGCAGTATAGAATACTGACCCCAAATACCATAGGCAATTACATTAACAAATGTGTTTTGATAAATACTAGAGAATAATTTACCATTCTCAAGTAGTACATACATATTCCTGAAAGGCATTTCAAGAATCTCAAGTATAATGTATATGTATATTATGACACATCTTTATGTTCACCTGTCTATGTGAACAAGATGTACCATAGAACAGAATCTACTCAATGCATATTTTAATTTTATTTAAAGATACAAAATAGGTTTAAATGTCTATATTACTAAATCCCTTTCTTATTTTCTATAATGTTTGGTATTCTTCACAGATAACCACAGTGCAAATTATATTTCTTCTTTTATATTTTTCAGTACATAGATGATTGTGTTTAACTATTTCACATAAAAATACATAATTTTATCCATTATGTAACTTGTTGTTAATTTTGATTTTAACTATTTTAGCTTTAAGTCCTCTTTTATGTTAGTTATATGACTGTCAGGAACAATGTTAAGGTGACTAAAGAAAACAATTGTTATTTTCTGGATAGGTAAGCTCCATGTATCTGGCTATTTGATAAAATCATATAAGCATAACTAAAATATTCACTTAGAAAAACATGCCTGAATGACTACATCATGTTATATTGATTTTTTATTATCTAGGATGAGGTAAAAACATATTTTTACCTACAGTAAGTCACATTAAATGTCAGTATGTAGATAAATCTTCCCCAGGATGGTGAGACTGTTGGCATTTGTTGAGCCAAGGAAATCTCTTGATCAGGGCCAGTTATAAGTAAACATTGTTAGCCAACACATACAACTTCTGAGAACAGAGTCCTTCTTTCTTTGATATCATTTCTTTGGGATACAAAAACAGAATCTATTATACTATGGCATTTTCAGTGTATAAAGAACATTTTATATAAAAAAAAAGTTTGAATAGTTCAGACATCTTCCATATACATGAGTCATCCATTGTCATTAGTATTCATAACTATGTGAGAGTTACGGTGGACCTTTGAAAAAGAACAATGATTTTCTTTTGAGATCAACTTCTGTTTGTTTCAGCACTGGATCATTAATTGTCAGTGTGGTGACAATGTCATTTTATTGTCTCATTTCCTATGGAAACTCTTTTCAACATTTATAGGCTTTCCACAGTAAGATGCCAGTCGACACCAGGATATTGACTTCTCTGCTTCTCCAACAATGGTCCAAAATAAACGTTTTTTTTCCTCTGTAACTTAACTCTTCTCCAGTTTATGTCAACACCAGTAGACTAAGGCAAAAATACATTATAGAGATACAGAAACTCATAAACCCTCTTTACTGAGCAATAAATAACAACCTCAAGCCACGTGTAGTTATCTTATCTTCTTGGGAAGGAGAATAAAGGAGAAGAAGGCAGAGTAGAAAAGGGGAGAATGTAAAAAAATAAGATAGTATATTTGCTTGTGTGTATGTGTGTGTTTGTGTGTGTGTGTCTGTGTGTGTGTGTGTGAGAGAGAGAGGGGGGAGAGAGAAAGAGAGAGAGAGAGAGACAGAGAGAGAGAGAGAGAGAGAGAGCGAGAGAGAGAGAGACTTCATTTAAAAATATTCCTTGTTGTCAACCTAATTTCATTGGTTAGGAATGTATTCTGTATTTAATATTTTCTATTAAAGCTCCGTAGATAGCTAAAATCAATGTCTGCAGTGACTTTTCTAAAGTATAAGATCAGTGGTAAATTAATCTATTATTTAAACGGTTTCTTGATTTCTGTCATCACATAGTACTCTACTCATCTAATATTATGAATGATGCAGGGGTGGAAATGGAGAGGAGCCTAAAGAAAAGAAGGTCTAGAGACAGGCTCAATGTGGAATCTAGCTCAAGGGGAGGAGAAAGAGAGCAAGTTTAGGAGAAGAGAGCTCAAGTGGAGGTTACAAGGGTTTACACTATTACTGAGGCTATGGAACACTCACAAAAAGCGACATATCATGATTGCCCTCTGAAAGACCCAACAAACAGATGAAAGAGTCAGATGCAGATATTTGCACCCAACCAATGAACAGAAGTTGTTGACCCCTGTGGTTGAATTAGGGAAAAGCTGGAAGAAGCTGAGGAGGAGGGCAACCCTGTACAACCAGTAGTTTCAGTTAACCTGGACCCCCAAAATCTCTCAGACACTTGACCAACAACCAGGCAGCACACACCAGCTGATTTGAGGCCCCCAACACATATACAGCAGAGGACTGATAGGTCTGGGTTCTGTCAGAGAAGAAGCACCTAACCCTCAAGAGACTGGTGGTCTCAGGGAGTTTACAGGTCTGGTAGGGTGGTGGGTAGGGATAACTACATCCTTATGGAGATGGAGACAGGGAAGAGGTATGATATTTGGAACAGTTGGAGGGTGGGCTAGGAGGGGAATAAAACCTGGATTGTAAAAGACATAATAATTAAAGATTAAATTTTTTAAAAATACTTTAATACTGAAACTAATGCTAGAAATAATGGACTCTTGCTAATTAGGAATATCATAACAGTAGCACAGAAGTAAAGCCGTAATTCTTCACAAATGAATAACATAAGCTTAACCATAGCATTGTAAGCTTTGACTTCAACTAGCTGGGTAAAAGTTAGGGCGCTGAAATTCCTGTGAAGATAGAACAAAAGCTACTTTAATTAATCTCCTGCTGCTTTAGGATGAGGGGCTAAAACCCAAAGACTGCAGTATCTGTCCTCAGAGAAACTCAGGCAGGTAAGCTACAGCAGCAAAATGACTAAGACTGAAGAGAGGTAAACATTTTATTATTGAACAGCAACCCTGCCCCTGCAGATGCTCTTTCTGCTCCACAACCTCAAGAGGAACCAATAATTAATAATTAAGGGCAAGGGATGGTCTCTAGCAACACATGATAAGAACCCCTCACTTGAAAATGCTCTCTTTTTTTCACAAAAAAAAGACAGATGGTTTTGACTTCTTTGTCAAAGATCAAATGCCTATAGGTGTGTGAAGTTATTTCTGGGTCTTCTATTCCATTGATCTTCCTGCCTGTCTCTGTACGAATATCATGCAGTTTTTATCACTATTGCTTTATAGTACAGCTTGAGTTCAGGGATGGTGATTCCCCTAGAAGTTTTTTATTGTTGTGAATGTTTAGTTTTTCAATCTTTTTGTTTGTTTGTTTGTTTGTTGTTCATGGTGAATTTGAGAATTGCTCTTTCAGTTTCAGTGAAGAACTTAGTGGAATGTTGACTTTCAACAAATGGTGCTGGTTCAACTGGCAGTTGGCATATAGAAGAATGCAAATTGATCTGTTCTTATCTTCTTTTATAAAGCTCAATTCCAAGTAGATTAAGGATCTTCACATAAAATCACTTGCACTGCATCTAATAGAAGAGAAAGTGGAGAAAGTCTGGAACAAATGGGCACAGGGGATATTTTCCTGAACAGAGCAACAGTGGCTCATGCTCTAAGATCAACAATTGACAAAATTGAGGTCATAAAATTGAAAAGCTTCTGTAAAGGAAAGGACATTGTCTATAGGACAAAATGGAAAAGATCTTTACCAACCCTACATCCAATAGAGGGCTAATATCTAAAATATACAAAGAATTCAATTAGTTAGACTCCAGAGAGTCAAAGAACCATACTTTAAAATGGGGTACTGTGCTAAACAAAGAATTCTGAATTGAGGAATCTCCAATAGCTGAGAAGCACTTAAACACAATGGAAATGTTAGAGAAAGGACTGAAGGATCTGAAGGAATTTGCAACTCAATAGGAAGAACAACAATGTCACCCAACCAGAACTCCCAGAGCTTTCAGGGACTAAACCACAAACCAAAGAATAAACCATGGAGGGACCCAAGACTACATCTGCATATGTAGCAGAGGATGGCCTTGTTGGACATCAATGGGAGAAGAGGCCCTTGGTCTGGAGAAGACCTGATACCCCAATGTAATGGGATGTCGGGATAGGGAGGCAGGAGTAGAAGGGTTGTGGAGCATTGTCATAGATGGAGGGGAGGAAGGAATGGGATGGGGAGTTTCTGGAGGGGAAACTAGGAAAGGGGATAGCATTTGAAATGTAAATAAATAAAATATCCAACAAAAAATATTCAACATCCTTAGACATTAGGGAAATGCAAACCAAAACGACCCTGAAATTCCACCTCACACAAATTAGAATGGCTAAGATCAAAAACTCAGGAGACAACAGATGCTGTCAATGATGTAGAGAAAGAGGAACACTCCTCCATTGATGGTGGAACTGCAAAGTGTAAAACCACTTTGGAACTCAGTCTGTAGATTCCCCAGAAAATTGGAAATAGTTCTACTTGAGGACCCAGCTATCCCACTCTTAGTTAGCAAATGTTGAACAACTGTCTGACTGTTGTAAGCATATTTAAAATAATAATGCATGGCATGTGCAAATGGGCTTATATAATTTATTTTATATTAAATTGATGTGTAAGATGATGTGTTTCTTGAAAAATATTTATGAAAAAGCAAGTTGATTCATTAAATAAGAAATTGACATATTTAACCAAACACTGAAGAGTTTTGCTTTGCTTTAGCTTTGTTCTTCACTTTCTTTTAATCCTTTCCCTCAACAATTATTTCTTATGCTACAGATCAGAATTCAGGTATCAGTTGTTGAGCTACATTTCTATTACATATTCTCCTTAGTGAATATGTCTTGCAGTTCTGCTGTGGCCTATGACTCTGGCTTTTTCTAAAAATCTCTCATGATAAAAATATAGAAGAATTGTTTTTATACATTTTATTTTCAAATACTATTTTATTTATTGCTATTTTATTGGAACCAGAGTATGTAATGCTATAGGTACAGTATGTATGTATATGTATATATACATATACATACATACTTATTTATATATACATATATAAAGTATTTATATATACATATATATTTATATATACACACATATATACAGTATATATATACATATACATACATATATATATATATATATATATATATATATTCCTATTAGCATGATGGACATACAATTACAGAATATTTCTAGCTCTGTATAAGAAATTATACGTAATATCTCATAAAGGCTAACATCAAGATAAATCATTATAAAGAGGATTTCTCCCATTAGTTATGAAAAAATTATGGGCAACATGTAGATTCTAAATGTGATCAGTAAAAGAAACTACTTCTGTACAGGAAAAGGCAAAGGATAACAGAAGAAGAAAATATAATAACTTCTAGTCCTCCACCAGTCATTTTCATATATAAGGTTGCTATTACTGAGTTCATGCTTCCCTTAACACACATTTACAGCTTATAATTACCAAGCAGTTTATACTTTAATAATTCTCTATGCCTCATACAATTGAAACTATATACTGTCCATCTAGAAACTTCCATACCCTGGAATCCATCTTATAGTCAGCCTCCAAATGCTGACACCATTGCACACACTAGCAAGATTTTGCTGAAAGGACCCTGATATAGCTGTTTCTAGTGAGGCTATGACAGGGCCTAGCAAGCACAGAAGTGGATGCTCACAGTCAGCTATTGGATAGATCACAGGGCCCCCAATGGAGGAACTAGAGAAAGTACCCAAGGAGCTAAAGGGGTCTGCAACCATATAGGTGGAACAACAATATGAACTAACCAGTACCCAGGAGCTCTTGACTCTAGCTGCATATGAATCAAAAGATGGCCTAGTCGGCCATCACTGGAAAGAGAGGCCCATTGATCTTGCAAACTTTATATGCCTCAGTACAGGGAAATACCAGGGCCAAGAAGTGAGAGTGGGTGGGTAGGGGAGAGGGGGGAGAGTATGGGGGACTTTTGGGATAGCATTGGAAATGTAAATGAAGAAAATACCTAATTAAAATAAAATTTAAAAAAATAAACTATATACTGTGATGGGATTTCAGGAATACTCAGAAAACATAAATGGGGATTATAGTAATTTACACATTGTTTTCTTAATGCTGGAAATTATCTTTTTGAAATTTTTTTATGTGAGAGCAAATCAGTTAAAAAAGATGTGGCTTCTGGTAGGTCTATAGTGCTTCAGTGTATGGATACACAGTACAAATATGTAGGTAACACTAAAAGGACTTGGTGGGGTTAAATAGACAGAGTTGGATGAATATAAAATGGATGTAAGCTGGGAGAAGGTTAGAGAGAGGGATAAATATCAAAATTCTGTATACGAAAATTTCAAAGAATTAACAAAATACATATTTTAAAATAACCTCTTGGTAATCAACTATTATAATATGGATGTCAGAGATGTACTATGAATGGGGTATACTTGATGCTTAAATCAACAATCATTGTTAGTTATATTAGTAACATTATTTGTTCTACAAGATAGTATAATAACATAAGGACAAGAAAAGTTTTTGAAAGTAGTTATCTTATAAAATAATAGAGTCTCAAAACAGATAATGCTGAATTCTCTGGAATAGGCTACTTTTTAGTGGAAGAAATAAGAAAGTTTTTCACTAAGAACAAAAACAATAGATAAGTTTTCATTTAAAATTGGCATTCTAAAGCAAATTTTACTAAGAAAATCTTATTATATTATGACTCTTATTGCTAGTGCTAAAATACTATAGAATCATGATTGAGTTCTTTGTTCATATTTTCTATTCTGCATGAAAATCTTTACTGTTTATCCTTTCTTATCAATCTTAGATTCTATGAATTCCAAGTCATATAAGGAAGAATCCTGGAAAGGGCTGCAACATGTAAGTTTGCAGTGGCTTTCTTTACATTGTTCCTACATTCTAAGGCTGCCTAAAGAACACAAAAAGAGCATGTTTCATGTTTGAAACCGTGTTGCCTGTCTTATCTCTGATGTCTATCACTTTTATTTATCATTATATAGTTTATTAGTAGTATCAACATTTTGGACCTCTTGATCAAAGCAAATTTGCTGTCTAAAAGGCTTGACATTGCCTTCTGCAACTCGGCAATGGCCTATGCCCTAATTGCATGATCACTGTGGGTTTTTCTTCAGCTAGCCACAGTTACAATAAGGTTTTCTTTAGGAGTGTCTTTCTAGATACAGCTTAATTAGCATAACCAAACATTCTAATCACTAGTTTTTGTGATGTACTAGGAATGCAATATTTGGACTATATTCACTGAGAACAAGTCTCCTTTTATTCTGATTTATACTTAAAATGTTAAATTAAATGATTTTGATAATTTTATACAAAAACACTGCATTTATCTCATTTACAAATCTCCTTTCAGAGCTAGGTATGAGCTGTCCCTAGAGTTCAATTCTCTGGCTGATGCTCTGCTAGTCACCTCCAGGCGTACAACACATGGAACATCTAGGACTGCTACACCAAGAACATCCAGTCCAAAGCTCTGCATCAGAGAGCTGCTTCACCAGAACTATCCAGATAAGGCTCACCTTCCTGACATCTGCTAAACCAAGAACATTCTTGGACTACCAGATGGCTGAAGGCCTGTGTAAAAACACAATCAACGTGAACCAGGAAATATGTGGCAACTTCAAAAAAAAAAAAAAAAAAAGCTATCCATCGTCAGCAAGTTTTTCATATTTTAACAAAACTGAAGCACAAGAAAATGACCTTGAATACAACCTTATAAAAATAATAGATTCTTTAAAGAAGAAATGAATAAATCCCTAAAATAAGTACAGGAAAATATAATTAAACAGTTGAAGAAAATTAATAAAACACTTCCGGACCAGAAAATGGAAACAGAACCCATAAAGAAGAAACAATCTGATAGAATCCTGGCGAAGGAAAACCTAGAAAAGAGAACAGAAAAACAGATGCAAGCATCATCAACAGAATACAAGAGATGGAAGACAGAATTTCAGCTGTAAATGATACTATAAAAGAAGTTGATACCTCAGTCAAAGAAAACGTTAAATTCAAAAATATATATTCTTTATACAAAATATTCAGGAAATCTGGAAAACTATTAAAAGATGTAATTCACAGTAATAGGAATAGAAGAAGGTGAAGAGTCCTAGCTCCAAAGCCCTGTATTCTCAACAAAATCATAGAAGAAAATTTCCTTAACCTAAAGGAAGAGATGTCTATAAACATACAAAGGGTGTACAGAACACCAAGTAGACTGAACCATAAAAAATCCTCCCACAGCATAATATTCAAAAACAATCTTCAAAGCAAAGACAGAATATTCAAAACTGCCACAGAAAAAGGGCAAGAAACATACAAATGCAAACTTTTCTGAATAACACCTGAATTCTCAACAGAGACTTGAAAACCTAGAAGAGCCAGGGCAAGTGTTTTACAGCCTCTAAGAAACCACAGGAGCCAACCTTCACTACTGTACCCTGCAAAACTCTCAATCACCATAGATGGATAAAAGAAGATAAAAGAAACAAACTTAAATAATATCTATCCACAAATCTAGCCCTACAGAAAATACTTGAAGGAAAATTCCAACTCAAGGAGATTAGCTATACACAAGAAAGTACAAGAAATAAGTAATCCCACCCAAGTAAAAACAGAATAAGGAAAACATGGATGTGTGTGTGTACGTGCACACACACACAAACACACACACACACACACACACACACACACACACTCATAACCAACATTAAAGTAACTGAAATTAACAATCATTAGCCATTAATATCTCTCAACATCAAGGAACTCAGTTCTCCAATTAATAAAACCACTTCTCCTTTCCCCATTTCTGCTTTACCTGGTTTCGTCTTCCACAACTCCCTGTCAAATTCATAACCTCTTCCTTTATAATTACTACTTTTACACACTCATTGACACAAAGCCTTCTGATTCTATTGAATATTACCCTCTGTATGCGTTTTTAAGACTGATCAATTGAGATTTGGTAGCCTATCAGAGAGCACATCCCTAGAGAAAACTGATTTTCCACCTCTCATTCTCACTGATTGCTTGTAGCTCTTCATCTAGGAGTGAGTCTTGAATTTCCCCATTCACATTTTCACATTGACTGGTGATATCATAATGCTGGTATTCTTCTTTCAATAATTATTTTTAATATTTATTTCTATGTATTTGGGTATTGCTTGGGTGTATGCTTGTGTACTATGTGTGCAATGACTTCAGAGGCTGGATGGGGATTTCAGATCTTCTGGGGACTGTACTTGGGGATGGTTGTGAGCGTCCATGTCACTGTTAGAAACCAAACCCAGGTCCTCTGCAGGAATGTTGTTAAGATATTAGGGGTTCATCTTTCATGTTGTGTAGCAATAGGTTCTCACAGTAAGCATGCTGGTCATTTGGCTTTTTAAGTCTTTGTGCCTTCTCGGAGATATTCAATGAGCATGGTGTGTAAGCCTTACCTTATAGATATAATACTATAGCTTAGGCATCTCATGGTCACTAGTGTCCTGAGGCTCTAAATTGCCATTTAGAGGAAGAAATTTCTTTGTGGCCTAGCTTCTTCTGAATTCATCCGTACTATAATCCATACCTTTCATTCTCTTTTGTCAAACCTCCATATTTTTGTAGCTACTTACAAATTTAAATGCTTACCCCATTTTTCCTGACCCTAAATTCTCACTCAAACAAAATTGATAGTCCCCCTCACCACTGGAAGCTTATCTAGCTCCTAAAGGAAGATATGAATATTTAACCTACATAAACATTTTATTTTACTGATGTCTTTAACTCAATGGCCTTTCAAAAAATTCATTATGATACATGTGGGCCAGAATGAATTATGTGCACCAGGAGCATGAAGAAGTTCACAAAGTTAAGAGAAGGGCATCAGATCTCAAAAACATGGAATTATATACGAATGTGAACCATTCTATTTGAAATATGTCAATTAACTTAACACAGAATACCTATTTAGAATGATACATTGATGAAAAATCCTTGGTTAAGAATGTTTAGATAACGTTAATGAATATAGTATGGTTCAAGTTGAGTGCAATAGTTTTCATGACCGATTGGAGATAAGTTTGGTCCTGATCCTCAAGAGGGTAAAGATAAATTCAAACACAGGAAGGAAATGACCACACTGGCATTACAATAACAATATTTGGTTAGTAAGTAGATGAGTCAGTAGTAAGAGAACTTTTTATCTTCTTTATTATTTTATCCCAGTATAAAGAACTCAGAGAAATACACTGGAAACCACTAAACCAGTCTTTCTATCCCCAACACAAAAGATGAGTTTCAGAAAATTTGCAGTTTGCTTTTCCTTGGGCTTGGTTCCAAACTACATAACACTGAAGTATGACAAAAGATATAAATCCCTGCAGAGTTCTCACTAATCTCCTTGTGCCTGTCTCTACCTGTTCACATAAAGGTCAACCAGTGACTGCTTTGGCACTCAGTTTTATTATCTCCGACTATTTCTTCCTACAATTGATCATGCATTAAAGAAACACTTGACTTATTAATCTGAATATTGCTACAGCTGCCTCAAGTTTCTATTTGATATTTGGATGTGATTCTCTAATAATTCCAAATATCTAAATGCTATGTGACTCATTAGGAGGCAATCCTTTCATCTTTGAAATTAATGTTTAACCAACTTCCAAGAAGTCCCCTTGGTTTTCAGTAAAAAGCTTGAGTATTAAATATCACTAAAACTTATCTTGTAGTCAGTATGAGAAAAAAAATTTAACCATCACTGATTTAATACATGCCCTAGAAATGTGTTATTTATTCCCGTGTTCACAAAAACACAAATATATTATTGTAGTCTTTTTAAAATGATCATCTGCCTACATAAGATCACTGATTGTGAATATAGATTTTTTTCATGTTATACAATTGAGAGCAGTCAGATAATATTAGACAATCAATTGATATCTTTGAACAATGTCGCTTGTGAAGAAAAAAAGAACATTTTTTGAATACAGAGCCTTCTGGACTGTAATGACCACTTCCTCTCTGCCTGGCCTCAAAACCTTCTTGTCTTCAACAGGGTGTCTTCATACTCCTGACTATTTTGCCCCATGGTTCTATGGTTTTAAGCATGATTTCTGGCCTAAGGAGGTTCTTGAAAGGAATTACTCCTATAGAGTATGCTCTTAAAATTACTTCTAACTCAGCTTTCATGTCTTACACCATTGACCTTTATTTTATTCCTCGACCTATTTGAGGAGAGGGGTACTTACTTTACATTTTCTTTGTGGTGTATCTACTCTACAGAAGAACCACTGTTCACTAATACCACCTTATGTTGCTCAGACAAAATACAGCCTATTTCCCCCCTAAAAAGCTGTTTCAATCACTCACTCCACTTCCTACATGGTGGAAAGTCATGCTTGCACAAGTTGCTCACTTTATGGTATCCAGAAAATGGGAGAAACACACATGTGCTACAATGGCTCCTTCTATTTCCATTATTTGTTTTACATTATAGAATTCTGCTGCCTGCATTTAGTTTAGAATGCAACCTGTTTGTGTATCTCTTGACCCTTCCTTACAGAAGTTCATAGTTGTGGGGTTTATCAATCTCCTAAATATCCTTCAGCTCAATCAAATTGAGAAGTAAGGTAAACCCTCACAGGTCTTTGTAAGAAAGAATTCTAGTAAAAATGACTGGATAATTCTGACATTAAACATTTTGTATGGGAGGAAATGGAATGATGTTCTGGCACACAGAATATATATAAAAATGAGAAGAGAAAATTAGAAATAGATAGCATTTGCACTATGCAAATTTTCTTGGTATCTAATGACTTGTATACTAAATCCTCATATGTTGTATATTTGAATGTTCCTTCTGAGTAAAACTTGTCACTACATTCATGCTCCAGACTTGTAATATTTATTAATCTCCTATAGGAAAATTTAGAACTATAATATTATTGCCAAATTGTGTGATGTATTCTGTTTTGCCTTGTTAAAGGCATAACCAAAGTTGCAAAAGTTAGATGATTCTGCATTTATAAACTATTTCTTATTCATGAATTGCATTTTAAACACAAAATTCCAATTAAAATTTAGTTTACATTTATAGAAGGTATAAAAAAACATTAACATGTTTCTACTTTATGTCACAACATTTTAAAAGACTAGTTCTAGCCATGAATAATACCTTACTGATTTGTGTTTATGTTCTTCAAAGTAAGGAAAAATAACTTCCAATATGATTTTTAGAAAGTTTCAAACTGAGTGAGCTCGCTTCCCATGAGTGCAGATAAGTCTGTGAGTGCAGGTAAGACCATCACTGCTGCTCAGAGGAAACCACACAGTTCCCTCTGCAAACAGGAACGGAGGAGATGCCTTGGACAGTGGCCTTCCTCTTTCCATCTGCTCCTAGATCTGATCCTGTGCCACAGAGCTACATACAAAAACACTACTAGGAAAAACACTGTTCTCCCAGGAGCACAGAGAAGCCTTTGAGCACAGGTAAGACCAGCACATTTCTTCAAATTCCTGGAACAAGCGGGACATTCCCAGAGTCATCAAGACACAAGAACCAAGGATCAGATTGGGACAGGATCCTTCTGGTTACTATCTGCACCCCAGAGCTGAACATGTGCCACAGTTCTCCATATAAAAATTCTTCCCAGAAAGAACTTGTCTCCTAGGAATACTGACACAGCCTTGAAGGAGGGACAAACCACAGTCAGAGACAGCAAGACCAGCTAACACTAGAGATAACCAGATGTTGAAAGGCAAGCTCAAGAACATAAGCAACAGAAACCAAGGTCACTTGACATCATCAGAACCCAGTTTTTCCATCACAATGACCCCTCAACACACCAGGAAAGCAAGACTCTGATTTAAAATCACATCGCATGATGATGATAGAAGAATTTAATAAGGATATAAATAACCCCCTTAAAGAAATACAGACAAACACAGGTAAACAGGTAGAAGCCCTTAAAGGTCAAACACAAAAATCCATTAAAGAATTACAGGAAAACACAACCAAACAGGGGAAGGACATGAACCATCCAGAAAGTAAAAATGGCAAAAAAACAATAAAGAAATCACAAACAGAGACAACATTGAAGATACAAAACCTAGGAAAGAGATCAGGAGTCATAGATGTACGCATCACCAACAAAATACAAGAGATAGAAGAGAAAACATCAGGTACAGAAGATACCATAAAAAAATTGAATAAACAGTTAAAGAAAATGTAAAATACAAAAAGCTCCTCACCCAAAACATACCAGAAATTCAGGACACAATGAGAAGACCAAACCTCAGGATAATAGTTATAGAAAGGAGTGAAGATTCCCAACTTAAAGTGCCAGTAAATATCTTCAACAAAATTATAAAAGAAAACTTCCCTAACCTAAAGAAAGAAATGCCCATTAACATACAAAAAGCCTATAAAACTCCAAATAGATTGGAATAGAAAAGAAATTCCTCCCATCACATAATAGTCAAGACACCAAATGCACAAAACAGAGAAAGAATATTAAAATCAGTAATATAAAAATATCAAGTAATATATAAAGCCAGACCTATCAGAATTATACCAGACTTATCAATAGAGACTATGATAGATAGAAGATATTGGGCAGATCTCATACAGACCCTAAGAGAAAACAAATGCTAGTCCAGACTACTATGCCCAGCAAAACCCTCAATTACCATAGACAGAGAAACCAAGGTATGCTATGACAAAGCCAAATTTACACAAAATCTTTCCACAAAACAAGCCATACAAAAGATAATAGATGGAAAACACGAACACAAGGAGGGATACTACACCCTAGAAAAAGCAAGAAAGTAATCTTCTTTCAATAAACCCAAAGGAAGATAACCACACTAACATAAAAATTAACATCAAACAAAGCAGGAAGAAACAGTCACTATTCCTTAATATCTCTTAATATCAATGGACTCAATTCCCTAATTGTCGCTTCTGTTTCTGACCAGCAGAAAGGAAGCGACGACACTACACTACATTCTTCTCAAAGCAGTTTATTCAGGAAACTTTCAACATGAATGCATGAATCTCTCTCTAGGAATAGTCTCTTGTGTATGTGTCCCTTGTGTATCTCTTGTGCGTGTCTGCCCCCAATCACAATCCCTTATATAACCCCTCAACTAGGCCTCATCAGCCCAGTCAATGTAACAGCAGTCCATTGCCCAGAATCATCACTTGTCATATGGTTCGATCTTGCACCATGGTGCACCTGCGCAGTTCTCACAATGGTCATGGCTTATTTTCAGGTATATGAGGAAGTCAGGTGCAAGTCATAACACTAAGCTGTAGTCCCGGGCGCCATCTTGGGACTGCTGCCACACCCGCTCCCCACACTTATGAAAAAACAGAGACTAATAACTAATAGCCTGGATGCATAAACTGGACCCACAATTTTGCTGCATACATGAAACACAGCTCAGCGTCAAAGACAATATCTCACAGTAAAGGGCTGGAAAACAAATTATCCAAGCAAATTGTTCCAAGAAACAAGCTGAAGTAGACATTCTAATATCAGGTAAAATCGACTTCCAACCAAAAGTCATCAAAAAAGATATGGAACGACACTTCATACACATCAAAGGAAAAATATATAAAGAGGAATGCTCAAATCTCAACATCAATTCTCCAAATGCAAGGGCTCCCACATTCATAAAAGAAACTTTACTAAAGCTCAAAGCACACATTGCACCTCACACAGTAATAGTGGGACACTTGAACAGTCCATTCTCATCAATGGACAGATTAGGGAAACGCAAATTAACAGAAACAGTGAAACTAACAGCAGTTATTAACCAAATGTATTTAACAGATATCTATAGAACATTTCATCCTAAATCAAAACAATATACATTCTTATCAGAACCTCATGGTACCTTCTTCCTAATTGACCATATAATCAGTCACAAAACAGACCTCAACAGATGTAAGAAGATTGAAATCATCATATTCCTCCTATGATATGACTATGGATCAAGGCTGGTCTTCAGCAGCAACAAAACCAACATAAAGCCCACATACACATGGACGCTGAAAAAGTTCTACTAAATGATATCTTGGCCAAGGAAGAAATGAAAAAACAAATGAGTTTTTAGAATTTAATGAAAATTAAGGTGTAACATACCCAAACTTATAGGACACAATGAAAGTAGTGCTAAGACAGAAACTCATAGCTCTGAGTGCCCCCCAAAAGAAACTGGACAGAGCATATACTACCAGCTTAACAGCAAACCTGAAAACTCTAAAACAAAAAGAAGCAAATACACCCAAAAGGATTAGATGTCAGGAAATAATCAAACTTAGGGCGGAAATGAACCAAGTAGAAACACATAGAACTATACAAAGGATCAACAAAACTAGGAGCTGGTACTTTGAGAAAGTCAACAAGATAGATAAACCCTTAGCCAGACTAACCAGAGGGCACAGAGTCTATAACCAAAATAAGGAAATCAGAAGTGAAAAGGGAGATAGAATAACAGAAATTGAGGAAATTTTAAAAAAATCAACAGACCCTACTACAAAAGCCAAGATAAAATTTGCAAAACACAAGAAAATCAAAAAGAGGGAAGACCATTGGGTGGATACTTCATTCCTCCTTAGAATAGGGAAGAAAATACCTATGGGAGGAGTTACAGAGGCAAAGTTTGGAGCTAAGATGAAAGGATGGACTATCCAGAGACTACCCAACCAGGGGATCCATCCCACAATTGGCTACCAAACCCACACTATTGCATATGCCAGCAAGATTTTACTGAAGGGACCCTGATATAGCTGTCTCATATAAGGCTATGCCAGTGCCTGGCAAATAAAGAAGTGGAACACAGAGCCCCCAGTGGAGAAGCTAGAGAAAGTACCCAAGGAGCTGAGGGGGTCTGCAACCCTATAGGTGGAACAACAATATGAACTAACCAGTACCCCCCCAGAGCTCGTGTCTCTTACAGCATATGTAGCAGAAGATGGCCTAGTCGGCCATCACTGGGAAGAGAGGCCATTTGGTAATGCACACTTTATATGCCACACTACAGGGGAATGCCAGGGCCAAGAAGCTGGAGTGGGTGGGTAGGGGAGCAGGGTGGGGTAAGTGTATAGGGAACTTTCAGGATAGCATTTGAAATTTGAAATGTATATAAAGAAAATATATAATAAAAAAAAAGAAATTAGGGAAATGACACCTGTCACAATAGTGACAAATAGTATAAAATACCTTGGTGTGACTCTAACTAAACAAGTGAAAGGTCTATATGATAAGAACGTCAGGTCTCTGAAGAAAGAAATCAGAGATCTCAGAAGATGGAAAGATCTCACATATTCACGGATTGGCAGAATTAAAGTAGCAAAAAGGGCCATCTTGCTGAAAGCAATCTACAGATTCAGTGATTCAGTGCTATTCCCATCAAAATAATTCATATCAATTCTTCATAGAGCTAGAAAGAGCAATTTCCAAAATTTATCTGGAATAAAAAAAAAAGGATAAGAAAAACTACTCTCAACAATAAAAGAACTTCCGGGGAAATCAGTTACCTGGACCTCAAGCTGTACAACAGAGCAATAGTGATAAAAACTGCATGGTTTTGGTACAGTGACCGGCAGGTAGATCAATGGAATGGAATTGAAGACCCAGAAATAAACCCACACACATATGGTCACATGATCTTCGACAAAGTAGCTAAAATCATCCAATGTGAAAAAATACAGCATTTTCAACAAACTATTCTGATTCAACTAGAGGTCAATATGTAGAAGAATGTACATTGATCCATTCTTATCTCCCTGTCCAAAGGACAAGACCAAGTGGATCAAGCACTTTCATACAAAGCTAGATACACTGTATCTAATAGAAGAGAAAGTGAGGAAAAATCTTGTACAAATGGGTACAGGGGAAATGTTCCTGAGCAGAACACCAATGGCTTATGCTCTAAGATCAAGAATCGACAAATGGGACCTCATAAACTTGCAAATCTTCTATAAGACAAAGAACACTTTCACGAGGGCAAAACAGCAATCAACAGACTGGGAAAAGATCTTTACCAATCCTACATCCAATAGAGGGCTACTATTCAATATATAAAAAGAACTCAAGAAGTTAGACTCCAGAGAACCAAATAACCATATTTAAAAATGTGTTACAGAGCTAAACAAAGAATTCTCAATTGAGGAAGACAGAATGTCTGAGAAGCACCTAAAGAAATGTTCAACATTCATGGTCATCAGGGAAATGCAAATGTAAACAACCCTGAGAGTCTACCTCACACTAGTCAGAATGGCTAAGATCAAACACTCAGGTGACAGCAGGTTCTGGGAAGGATGTGGAGAAAGAGGAACACTCCTCTACTTCTGGTGGGATTGCATGCCTGTAAAACCACTCTGGAAATCAGTCTGGTGGTTCCTCAGAAAACTGGACATAGTATTATCTGAGGAGGCAGCTATACCACTCCTTGGCATATACCCAGAAGATGCTCCAACATGCAATAAGGACACATGCTCCACTATGTTCATAGCTGCCTTATTTATAAGAGCCAGAAGCTGGAAGCAACCTAGATGTCTCTCAACAGAGGAATAGGTACAGAAAATGTGGTACATTTACACAATGTAATACTACTCAGCCATTAAAAACAACGAATTCATGAAAATCACAGGCAATTGGATAGAACTTGAGAATATCATCCTGAGTGAGGTGACTCCGTCAAAAAGGAACAAACAAGGTATGCAGTCACTGATATATGGATATTAGCCCAAAAGTTCAGAATACCCAAAATTCTATTCACAGGCCATATGAAGCCTGAGAAGAAGGAAGACCAATCTCTGGATGCTTCAGTGCATTTTAGAAGAGTGAGAAAAATATTCACAGGAGGAAGTATTCAGACAAAGTGTGGAAAACAGACTGAAGTAAAGGCCATCCAGGGATGCCCTACTTGGGGATCCATCCTATATACAGCTGCCAAACCCAGACTTTATTATGAATGCCAGGAAGTGATTGCTGGTAGAAGCCTGGTATAGCTGTCTCCTGAGAGGCCTGACATAAACGGAGGAGAAAGCTCACAATCAACCATTGGACTGATCTTGGGTATCACTGATTGAGGAGATGGGGAAGGGACTGAAGGAGCTGAGGTAGTTTGTAGCCCCATGGAGGGAGCAACAGGCCAGATCACTCAGAGTTCCTGGGGACTGGACCACCAGCCAAAGAATACACATGGAGCAAACTATGGAACTGGCCACATATGTGCCAGAAGATGGCCTTGTTGGACATCAGAGGAAGGAGAATCCCTAGTGCCTGAGGGTGTTCAATGCCCCAGTGTAGGGATGCCAGGGCAGTAGGATGGGAGTGGGTGGGTAGGGGAGCACCATCATAGAGGCAAGTGGGGGAAGAGGGGATGCGATAAGAGGTTTGCAAAGGGGAAACCTGGAAAGGGGAAAACATTTGAAATGGAAATAAAGAAAATATCCAATAAAAAAAGGAAAGAGAGCACATTCAAGAAATATACCGTCCAATTGTTGAAATTTATTTTAGTTTTTGTAAATAAAAAATGTACAAATGAAAAAAAAGGGAGTTTCAAACCCAGACATAAACATGTGGGTTCAAGTTAATGGACTATATTACATGGTTCCTTAGTTATTTATTTCATTTTTCATGCTGAATATGGTATTGGTAAATTAGAATATAGCAAGAAAATTAATGCTGTTCAGGCAAAACAAGTATATATTTTTGTTAAATGGTAAATTGTGTGATAACTATTCCACATATATAAGTAAGTTCTGGTTAACACTTATTGCCCACACATTTGCTTTTATAACTTTTATCAATAATCTAGGCTCTCGGGTGATTTAAATTAAATAATTTTTATTTTCATGTTTATACAAGATCAATATTTTTTAGCCATCAAGCAGGTTATAATGTCAGCATTAAAATCATAAGTCTTTCTATACACAAACAAAATAATACACGGAAATAAATATTATGGACATACTCTAATTTACAATTTTATCAAAGAAAATGAATATCTAGGTCAAAATCTGTCTTGGTTTTTCAGAAATTGACATAAAACTAGCCAGAACAGTTGACACCTTGTCAATTTGACACACGAGTACATCACTGCTAAGCCATAACTGTTCCTTTCTTAATCTTCCCCAAGATCATACACTGATATCTACAATACAATATAAAACAATTTACAGCTTTAAAAAGTCCCCCAGTCCTACAAATATATACTTTGAATTTTTTCTCTCTTTAAAAAAAATTAGGTCTCATGTTTTGATTATGAGTCTAACCTTCTCCCTATATAATAAGATGGTTGAGACTGTTCCTTTCTAATGAAAGACAGAAAGATATTGGATCCAGAGAGGAGAGAAGGTGGGAAGAAATGTGAGGAGATGAGAGAGTAGGAACTGTAATCAGGATATACTGTATGAAAATAATCTACTTTCTTTTATATTTAATTAGATATTTTCTTTATTTACATGTCAAATGTTATCCCATTTCAGGAGGGGGTAAGGGGCTAGAGGATTTTCAGAGGGAAAACTAATTTTTAAAATAATATAATTAAAAGGTTAAATTATTAAATAGTCAAAATGTCATTTTAATAGATTTTATATATTCTACAGCAGATTTTAAATACATAACATATAGAGGAAATATATTTAACTTTTGCTATCATGAGAACCAATTTTACAAATTAGATTTAAAATTGATCTTAAATATTTTAGAACATTTTATAATGTGAAACTATTGTTTCAGTTGCTTACAAGAAAATAAAACTACAAAATTACTATTATCTGAATTGAACATTCCAACAATTAATTAGGTCCAATTTTGAAATAAACCAGTTTTTGAAATATGCAACACATTATATTAGATAATGTTTGTTTTTTTTTAAAGTGTATGTAGCTGGTAAATTTGTTGTGTTTGTCATCCAGGCCATCCATGACTGTATGTTGTACCGTATTTTGACAGTATATTTCTATGATATGGAGGGAGAATCCAACCTTCTTTGTACAATTAAAAAAGAAAAAATTATACATTTGTTTGTGGGAAATGAAAAGGATCACAAAGTGCAGATGATTTCGGATCAAAGAGAAGCCTGGACTCTAAATAAAGGAATCAACACTTAAGGCAGGAATATTACACTTCATAGGTTATCTGTAATATTAACAATAATGGCACATGTGTATATTACAATCATTACCTATATATGAACACATATATAAAAGTGCAGGCACTTCATGTGACTAAGCAATTGCATAATGAATCCACAGTTTGAGTTGCAATGTTAATAAGTCATTTTTATATGTATGTATGTATGTATGTATGTATGTATGTATGTATCATTTAAAACTCCAGATTTTATTCCTCTTCCGGTCCAATCTCTGACTGTCCCATATCCCATACCTCCTCCCCACCAACCTGTCTCCTCCATGAGGATGTCCTACCCCCCGCCCCCGCCATCCCAACCCTATCAAACCTCTAAACTTCCTGGGGCCTCCAGTCTCTTGAGGGTTAGATGCATCTTCTCTTACTAAACACAGACCTGGCAATCCTCTGCTTTATATATGTGTTGGGGGACTCATATCAGCTGGTGTGTGCTGCCTGGTTGTTGTTCCAGTATCTGCGAGATCTCGGGGGTCCAGATTAATTCAGACTGCTGGTTTTCCTACAGGGTCACCCTCCTCCTCAGCTTCTTCTACTTTTCCGTTAA
This sequence comes from Mus musculus, assembly GCF_000001635.26. Classification (NCBI taxonomy): domain Eukaryota; kingdom Metazoa; phylum Chordata; class Mammalia; order Rodentia; family Muridae; genus Mus; species Mus musculus. Next base: position 40,340,836 of record NC_000083.6, read on the forward strand.
TTCAATCACAGGGGTCAGCAGCTTCTGTCAATTGGTTGGATGCAAATGTCTGCATCTGACATCTTAACTGCTCATTTATGCCTGAATTTTTCTTTATTAATTATAGTGGTAATCTTCAAATGAGGGAAATGAAAAGTCTTGTTGCAGTGTTTCATTGTTTCCTTGATTCACAACTGAGAATAAAGCTTACCTATTCACCTGCTTTTAAAATTTTACTTTCTGGATACTATACAAATACATGTTTAGAACCTTAAGCAACGGTCCATTTGGAATGAGGACACATCAGTTACTATGCATCATGTGGAGTGTACTTGCAAGGGATTTTAACATCTCATATATCAAAACTATTTTTGTTTTGTTTTTAGTGAGGACTTTTTAATTAAATAATTAATAAATTAACTGTTTTTAAATGTATTTATTCACTTTATTTCTCAATAGTATCCCTACTCTTTTCCCACTACCCTCTTACACAGACCATCCCCACATTTCCCTCTCCTCTTCTCCCCTATGAAATCAGAGCCCCCCATATATGTAGCATCCACCCACTCAATCCCCCCTCACTCTCCATCACATCAAGTCACTGTAGGACTAGGCTTGTCCTCTCTCACTGAGGCCAAATTTAGGCAGCCCTGTTATAGGAATGGAATTTATAGGCAGGTAGCTGATTCAGAGACAACCTCCACTCCAGTTATTGAAGGACCCCCAAGAAGATCAAACTGTACAGCTGCTGCATATATGCCAGAGACTAGATCCAGGCAATGTTCACCTTTGGTAGTTCAGTCTCTGAGAGCTCCTAAAGGTCCAGGTTAGTAGACCCTGCTGGTCTTCCTGTTGAGTCCCTAACCTCTTCAGTTCCCTCAACTGCCAATCTGGCATGGCTGTGTAAAAGGCAGTATGGCACAGTTCTTCCCCCTACAGCATCTCCAGATCATTGATCCTCATGTGTGCTGGTGGGTGCTGTTGCCCTGAAGCTTATCTGCTGCCTCTTCAATCGTACTTTCAGTCTCTCTTTCTGGGGCATATACTTCCCCTTTTACTCACAGCTAATCATTCCAATAATAAATTAAACAGACATGTTTCTCAGGAATGATGAATGGAGATGGTTGTGAGGCTGTGGGCAATAAGAAACAGGTCTTCAACTTAGTATCCAGACAACATAACCACCCAGACCATACATATCTACAAGGCCCTTGGTAATCATTCATTACATGATTTGGCCACACCTGGAATTATATAAGGAATTATATGTACTCTCCAGTTCAATGTATTCTATATTAATTAGCTAGGGTGAAGTTGGGGGACATCAAGGTTAGAGAGTTGAAGTAGTCTCAAGAAGAAAAGGAATGTTTGGGGGGAAAAAAGAGGAATCTATAAAAATCAAGCAAATGATAAATGGGTTTATCTTATAGCAGAAAGGCTTGTATATGATCTACAAACAAATGAGGAGAGTTGGGTTCAATGGAAAAAGATGGTAGGCTAGTGAGTTAAAGTTTATAAAGAGGTTGTCAATTTTAGACATGAGGCCAGGGAATTACTAGAACAAGGAAACAAAGATAAAATAATTAAAATATGATGTAGAAGCATATAAAAAGCTAGTAAGTAGTTCTCCTAGCTTCTTGAGAGTGTGGAGATGACAAGTGCCTAGAGAGATGTTAGAGAGAGCCGGGTGCTTCACTAGCACACATTTTCTAACTTTGTAAGAAATTATTTTTCACTCAGGAGTCTATCACCTTTCTGTTCTTACATGAAAATAGTTACTAAAGACTTCTGTTTGCTGTACCAGGACACTGCAAGATCTGTGCCCAGCTACCCATGAAGAACAGGATGTGTAAGGACTCTAAGGAAATGTGGTTTTTCTTTGTATTATGAAGGAGGGGGTGGTGGTTAATGGTCCAGGATTCTTAGAATTATGTAAATTAAAGGATTTCTAAAACAATGATTAACAATGGTTAAAGCCTTGATGATGTAGCTTTAGTAAATCAAAAACTGGGTTCAGGCTCTCAGGTCAGAAAGAATGAGGAGAATGGTTGGACAATGAAAGAGCACTGGAACTGAGAGCTTGCATCCACTACTGACTCCGAGTCCTTATTGAATCAGCACTGATCCTATTCACCCCTTCCTCAGGACCCTCCTCAATCTCGGGATGGACCTCAGCAACCAATTCTTCCCCTGACTCTTTAACAATGCTCCCTGAGCTCCATCAAATGTTTGGATGCAGATCTCTGCCTGTGTTTACATTAGCTGCTGGTTGCAGCCTCTCAAAGGACAGTTATACTAGACTTCGATCTGAAAGTGTAAAGAGTACCATTAGCCCATTTGCCTAGGAATTTCATAAATTCATTCTTTGTAACAGCAGAGTAGTACTAGGGCATCATCCTAAGTGAGGTAACCCAACCACAAAAGAACTCACATGATATGTACTCACTGGTAAGTGGATATTAACCCAGAAACTTAGAATACCCAAGTTACAAGTTGCAAAACACATGAAACTCAAGTAGAATGAAGACCAAAGTGTGATCACTTTGCCCCTTCTTAGAATTGGGAACAAAACATCCATGGAAGGAGTTACAGAGACAAAGTTTGGAGCTGAGACAAAAGGATGGACCATCTAGAGACTGCCGCACACAGGGATCCATCCCATAATCAGCCTCCAAACGCTGACACCATCACATACGCCAGCAAGATTCTGCTGAATGGACCCTGATATAGCTGTCTCTTGTGAGGCTATGCCGGTGCCTGGCAAACACAGAAGTGGATGCTCACAGTCAGCTATTGGTTGGAACACAGGGCCCCCAATGGAGGAGCTAGAGAAAGTACTCAAGGAGCTAAAGGGGTCTGCAACCCTATAGGTGGAACAATAATATGAACTAACCAGTACCCCCAGAGCTCGTGTCTCTAGCTGCGTATGTAGCAGAAGATGGGCCTAGTCGGCCATCTTTGGGAATAGAGGCCCCTTGGTATTTCAAACTTTATATGCCCCAGTACAGGGGAACACCAGGGCCAAGAAGTGGAAGTGGGTGGATAGGGGAGTGGGGGGTGGGGTATGGGGAACTTTGGGGATAGCATTTGAAATGTAAATGAAGAAAATACCTAATTTTATTTATTTTATATATATATATATATATATATATATATATATATATATATATATATATATATAAAGAGTACATTAATAGTGTTAGGGATTGTTTCATGAGTTTCATATAGAGCCAGTCATTGGTTGGCCACTTTCTCTGTCTCTGCTCTCTCCCTGAACATCATGTCTGGATAGCCACATTTTGGGTGGAAGGTTTTGTGGATGTTTTGCTGTCCTTATCCCTTCACTGGGAGTTCTGCCTGGCTACAGGAAGTGGTCACTTCAGGGTCCTAACCTGAATTACTAGGGGTCTCAGCTAGAGTCACCCCCTTAGGAGCCCTGGGGTCTCCCCTGTCCCAGCAAAAATGACTGATTTTTTTTTAAGATTTATTATTTTTATTTTAATATGCATCATTATTTTTCCTGCATGCATATATGTTTGCTGTGTATATGCCTATTGCCTGCAGAACCCAGAGGTAGATGGCACATCTTCTGAAACTGCAGTTACAAACATTTGTAAACCACAATGTGTGTTTTGGGAACCCAACTCATACATACTACAAGAACAGCTGAAGGAAATTAACCATTGTAGTGGGTCTTCATGACTACAGACATGAAAGTGTTCAGAAGAGAAATGATATCATTGCTATTTGTACACCCATCTGTTCTGAAGGCAGAACTCCAGAAACGAAAGGCAGAGATAGTATCCATAAATCCCTTTGCAACCCAAATGAACCAGCCTTTGTAATTATCATTATTATAAATATTATACATTATTACACATGATTATTATACATAAAGAATGAACTTCTTGACAGAATCTAAGGCATACAATACGAATTTGCTGGAATATATGTATCTGTTTGTTTGGCAAAATGATGTGTTCTGGGTATGCCATGACTATAGCAATTCATGAACTCATGGTACATTGTTGGGGTCCAGCCTCAACACAGGGTTGGAGTTCTCAGTTGGAAGCAGGGATATCTGGAAGGCAATAATATATAGAGATAATATTTTGGGTACAAACTGACAGGCAATTTTTCAAGGCTTAAAGGCTCACTCTGCTCTTTTTCTTGCTCACTCACAGCTTGAGGCTGCTGCACACACTCCGCATTCTCCTGTACACTCTACTTTTCTCCTTTGTGCTTTTCATTTCTTGAACTTCCACACTCCTATACACCTCTGTTCATTCCTCTTTCACTCTCACACACACTCTGCACACAAATCTCCCACACATCTCACACACACCACATGTGCTCTCCTTTCACTCACACACACTCTCCATACTCACCTCACAGTCTTTCCTCACTCACTCTTCACATGCTCTTCTCATGCTCTCTCTTTCTCATTCTTCACTCGCTCTCTACATTCACCTCACATATTTTTCATTCATGCTCTCATTCACTCTCTCATTTACTTGCTCGCTGTTCTCTTGCCCCAGTCTTTTATTGATACTCCAAAAGCAATTAAAACAACAACAACAAAATGATATTGTATAATCATTGCCAAATTAAATTCAAAAGAATAACCACATCCCACAAAGAATTAAGAATTACAATTGTTCCCCAAAATTTCAGGCTTTCCCTATTCCCAGTCCTATAGCCAAAGAAATAATAATTGCAAGCTTATCCTTATTTAAACTTTAACTTTTGACTTATACTTCAGAGCTCAGAGCTTTGAGACCGGCTACTTGCATTTTCTTGTGAAGTTCTAGTGATGAATGACATAGGCAAAGCTGCCAGGCAGTGGCCAGAAAGAATGAAGCTAACCTTTACCTCAGCAGTTACATGAGCTTTCTGCTTCTGTACATTGTACACTAAAACTCTCCTAAGAGTCCCAGTGTTTTGAATTAGTTTTACCAATATATAATTTTATGTATTCTATACTTTCTTATCCAGGAACTACTTATAAATGTTATGCACAACTTATTTCGTAACTTCAATCATTTTCCTTTCTCTGGGTCCCAGGGTTGGCTCTACTTCATTTTCTAATAATTTCTTTAAACTTTCTTTGCAAGTTAAGCTTTAATCTGGAACTACCGTTGTACAATTATTACATCTTTTCCAAGAAGAGAATACACAGCATGCACTAGGCCATTAGGATTGTGCTGTGCTGTGCTGAGCCGCATGCCTCAATTTTTAATTATTTATGAATCATTATATCAAGGAACATCTAGTTTCACATAATTCACAAGAGCAGAATGAGAAAGAAGTAGGAAAATCAGATAGAATAATTATGTACACCAAGACCAACTGAAAAGCAGTCACGCACAAATGAAATCTATACAACTGCTGTCCAGGGCTAAGGTTAGGAGAAATCAGAGCAACTGTGTTTTTACAAAGAGCTGCCGCAGGCTACTGAGATGTCTTTCATCCAGGCCTACTGCAGGCAGTCCCTCATTTCAGATGGCAGGTGCCCTGGAAAGATGTGTCTCCTGCTTCTCAGGGTCCCAGATGCCATCCTTTTCTACAAGGAGCTATGGCGAGCTTATGAGATTTAGGCCTACTACAGGCAGTCCCTGTCATTATATGCTGTCCCCAGCAGTACATATAGTTACCTAGGCAAGACCTCCATAAGAGTCTATCCCAACAACATTCATTTTCATGGGAAACAGGCTCAGAAGGCCCTCAACTCTATGAGGTATGATTATCAGTTCAGAGACGCTAGTGAAGAGAATGCCAATTTCTTCAGAAGTATAATCACTATGAAATAGGCCATGCTTGAACAAATTTCCTCCCTCCCATATTTGTGCAAGCAATCATAATTAAACCCAGTGGGACACATACACACATACACACATACACACACACACACACACACACACACACACACACACAAGCAGGAGAGACATTGTGGAAAATAAAATGTTCAAAAGAGGAAGGGGAGAATAAAAAGAAATGGGATGGAAACAACTAAAATTCACTATGTGTGTGTGTGTGTGTGTGTGCAACTAGATTAACATATCCATGTATCCATGTATATTTTTAGTAATTCTTTCTTCTTGAGATTTCCATAATAAAGTTCACTGATGTAGCATTATTTCCTTTACTTTGAACCTTTAATTGGTGGTATTGACATTTGGCATTTTCTTCTGAGGTTCCAGTTAGCCTTAGGTGAGATTTCTTACAAAGAAAGGACTATGATTGCCCAACGATTTTACCCATGTCTATAAGTCACAGAATAGCAAGATCTTACTGTACAATACATTGTCACTTCAGTAGAAATATAGCAAATCCTCAAAGGAGTATTAAATATCATCATATTTCCAGTGCAATCTCAATGTGAATGCACACTAACATCCATACCCCTTTTTAGATTTCCACCAGACTCTAGAAATTCATTGTAGTTGGACTTACTTGACACAGATTTTACATATGTATAATTTGTTTCTAGGGGAATTTGTTTCCTTTTCTTTGTGTACATTGCTGAAAAATAGATCTTGCTACTGAATTATCTTACATAAAAATACACTTAGGGTGTAATCAAGGAATTGGTACCTAGTATGGAATAATCAGTTTCCAATGCTCATATTGATTGGGGAAAAATTTTAATTGACCCTGACACAGAGAAAAGAGTAATGGTTCTGTGTTCCAGAGACTTTCACTGCAACATACATCACTCTGAGAACAATCCTATAGATTTTACTAAGACTCACAATTAAGAGAAATCATAGCTCATGCCAATTCTCTTATTGTTCAATCCTTCTAGTAAAAAGTGCACCCTTCTTGTCACAATTTTGGAGAGTTCCACCTGCAAATTGGAAAGAAATTCAAAGATAACGTATTTGTGGTTTCTTGTAGAGCTGTTAGGTCCTGAACAATATTTTCTGTGGAATTTCTAAGTGTTTAACTTTAAAAAAAAAACTATTTTGAAATTTGCTAAGCAGTTTATTTTTCCATTGAATGTGTGTTATTTCTTTTTCCAAATTTTGTTATTTTCTTGTTTAGTATTGTTTTATTTATTCTTCTAATGGGTAAGTTTCTCTCTCTCTCTCTCTCTCTCTCTCTCTCTGCCTTCATTTTCTCCCTTTTAACATTTTCAATATCATAACCTTTCCTTTCTACTTCCAAATATAAATATATAAATGTATTCACCTTACATCCCACTCACTGCAGCCCCCATACTGATCACCTTCTTCCACAATATCCTTCCCACCATTCCTACCTCCCCTTTTTCCTATGACCAAGTGGGTGCCCCACCATGGCACTTCAAGTCTCTGGGGACTAGGTGCATCCTCTCCCACTGAGGCCAGACAAAGCAGCCCAGGTAGAAGAATTCAGGCAACAGCTATTGGGATAGCCCCATCTCCAGTTGTTTGGGACCCACATGGAGACTAAGCTGCATATCTGTTACGTATCTGCAGAATGCCCCTGTATGTTCTTTGGTTGGTGGTTCAGACTCAGAGAGCCCCAAAGATGCAGGTTAGTTGACTCTATCTTCCTATGGAATTCCTATGCCATTCAGGGTCTTCATTCCTTTCTCCTCTTTTCCAAAAGACTCCCTAAGCTCTATCTACTGTTTAATTGTGCATGTTTACATCTGCCTGAGTCAGCTGCTGCATGGAAAGTCTCAAAGGAAATATATGCCAGACTCCTGTCTGAAAGCATAACAGAGTATCATTAATAGTGTTGGGGATTGGTGTTTGCCCATGGAATGGGTCTCAAGTTGAACTGGTTATTGTTTGGCCATCCCCTTAGTCTCAGCTCCATAGACATTCCTGTGTTTCTTGTAGACAGGATAGATTTTGGGTGGAAGTTTTTGGGGTAGGTTGGTGCCCTTATCACTCCACTGGGATTCCAGCCTGGCTACAGGAGATAGCTTCTGCAGGCCCCATATAAAATTCTGTGAGTCAAAGCTAAGATCACTCCCACTGATACTTGGATGCCTCTCTTAGCCTAGGTCTATGTCTCTTTCTATAGTTGTCCCCCCCAACTCAGTTGGAGATTATCATTCATTCATATGGCCATCTGGCCGCCAAACCTGTCCCTTCTCATACCTGATCCTAAATCATACTCATTCCATCTCCATTCCCTCTCCCATCCAGTTCCAAACCTCTATCTGCTTCTTAAAACTGAGACTCAAGAAATTTCGTTTATGCCTTCCTTCTTTTTAGTTTCTTTCGGGCTGTGGAATGTAGTAAGAGTATCTTGTATTTTATGTCTAATATCCACTTATAGGTGAATAAATATGGAGCACATCATTTGGAACTAAAATACCTCAATCAGGATGATGTTCTCAAGTTCATCCAGTTTGCTTGAAAAATTCACAATGTCTTTGTTTTTAATAACTGAAAAGTATGCCACAATGTAGTGTAATATCCCACATTTTTTAATAAATTCTTCAGTCAAGGAACATCAAGGCTGTTTCCAGCTTCTGGATATTACAAATAAGACTCTTTTGCACATACTAGAGTAACTCTGTTTGTGAGATAGAGAATATGTCCTTTGGGTATATGCAAAGGAGTGATATAGCTGTATTTTGAGATAGAACTATTCACAGCTGTCTGAGAAATACCCAAATTGATTTCCAAAGTGGTTGTACAAATTTTTAATCCCACCAGCAATTGAGGGGTGTTCCCCTTGATACACATCCTTGTCAACATGTGCTATCTCTTGAGTTATTGATCTTAGCTATTCTGAACATTGTAACATGGAGCCACAGATTTTGTTTGATTTGCCTCTCCCTAAGGACCTCAAACACTTTTTTTACATGCTTCTAGGCCAATTGACATTCCTCTATTGAAAATGAGTTTAGCTCTGTACTCCATTTTAATTGGGATATTTGGTTCCTGGTGCCTACCTTCTTTAGTTCTTTATAAATTTTGGATATTAGTACTCTCTCAGAAGGAGGGTTGGTGAAAGAACCTTTCCTAACCTATAGGCTGCATTTTGTCCCACTGATAGTGTCCTTTGCCTTACAGAAACTTTGCAGTTTCATGAACTCCCATTTATCAATTATTAATTTTAGAACCAGAACCACTGTTGTTCAGTAAATTGCCCCTTATACCAATGCATTCAAGACTATTTCCCACTTTTTCTTCTATGAAATTTAATGTATCTTGTTTTATTTTGAGGCCTTTGATCCATTTGGACTTGAGGATTTTGCAGGGTGATTCATATGGCTATATTTGCATTCTTCTACATTGAGAAATCTACCTAGAACAGCACCATCTGCTGAAAGTGATTTGTTTTTTCCATCGAGTAGTTTGGGCTTCTTTATCAAAAAACAAATATCCATAGGTGTTTGGATTTATTCCTGGGTCTTTGATTTAATTCAGATGATAAACATGTCTGTTTCTGTGCCAATACCATACCGTTTTAATCGCTCTTGTTCTGTAATATAGCTTGAGGTCAGGAATAGTGATTCCTTCCAAAATTCTTTTATTGCTCAGAATTCTTCTATCTTTTATTATTATTATTTTTCCTTATGAAGTTGATGATTCCTCTTTTGAGATCTACAAATAAATACTTTGGAATTTGATAGGGAATGCATTGAATCTGTAGATTGCATTTGGTAAGAGGGTTATTTTCACTATGAAAATCCTAACAATCTATGAGCATGGGATGTATTTCTAACGAGCTCTGGGGGTACTGGTTATTTCATATTGTTGTTCCACCTATAGGGTTGCAGACTCCTGCTCATTGGGTACTTTCTCTAGCTCCTTCATTGGGGGCCCTGTGTTCCATCCAATAGCTGACTGTGAGCATCCACTTATGTTTCCCAGGCACTGGCATAGCCTCACAAGAGAAAGCTATATCAGGATCCTTTCAGAAAGATCTTGTTGGCATATGCAATAGTGTGAATATTTGGTAGTTGATTATGGGATTGATCCTGGGGAGGGGGGCAGTCTCTGGAGAGGCCATCCTTTCATCTCAGCTCAAAAATTTGTCTCTGTAACTCCTTCCATGGATGTTTTGTTCCCAATTATAAGGGGCGAAGTGTCCACACTTTGGTCTTCATTCTTTAGTTTCATGTGTTTTGAAAATTGTATCTTGGGTATTCTAAGTATCTGGGCTAATAGTCCACTTATCAGTGAGTGCATATCATGTGAGTTCTTTTGTGATTGGGTTATATCACTCAGGAAGATACCCTCCAAATCCGTCCATTTGCTTAGAAATTTTATAAATTCATTGTTTTAATAGCTGAGTAATAATCCATTGTATAAATGTACCACATTTTCTGGATCCATTCCTCTGTTGAGGGACATCTGGGTTTTTTTCCAGCTTATGGCTATTATAAATAAGGCTACTATGAACATAGTGGAGCATGTGTTCTTATTACCAGTTGGAACATCATCTGGATATATGCCCAGGAGAGGTAATGCTCAATCCTAGAGTAGTACTATGTCCAATTTTCTGAGGAACCACCAGACTGACTTCAAGAGTGGTCCTGCAAGCTTGCAATCCTACCAACAATGGAGGAGTGTTCGTCTTTCTCCAGATACTCGCCAGCATCTGCTGTCACATGAATTTTTGATCTTAGCCATTCTGATTGGTGTGAGGTGGAATCTCAGCGTTGGTTTGATGTGCATTTCCCTGATGATTAAGGGATGTTGAACATTTTTTCAGGTGATTCTCAGCCATTTAATATTCCTCAGTTGATAATTCTTTGTTTAGCTCTGTACCCCATTTTTAATGAGGTTATTTGATTTTCTGGAGTCCATCTTCTTGAGTTCTTTAGGATTAGTAAAGATCCTTTACTAATCTGTTGGTGGTCTTTTTGTCTTATTGACGGTGTCTTTTCCTTACAGAAGCTTTGCAATTTTATGAGGTCCCATTTGTCGATTCTCAATCTTACAGAACAAACCATTGCTTTTCTATTCAGGAATCTTTCCCCAGGATCCATATCTTCGAGGCTTTTCTTCACTTTCTCCTCTATAAATTTCAGTGTCTCTGGTTTGATGTGGAGTTCCTTGATCCATTTAGACTTGGCCTTAGTACAAGGAGATAAGAATGGATCGATTCGAATTCTTCTACATAATAACTGCCAGTTGTGCCAGCAGCATTTGTAGAAAATGCTGTCTTTTTGCCACTGGACAGTTTTAGCTCCCTTATCAAAGATCAAGTGACCATAGGTGTGTGGGTTCATTTCTGGGTCTTCAATTCTATTCCATTGGTCTACCTGTCTTTTGCTATACCAGTACCATGGAGTTTTTTTTTTTTTTTTTTTTTAATCACAATTGCTCTGTAGTATAGCTTGAGGTCAGGCATGGTAATTCCACCAGAGATTCTTTTATCATTGGGAATAGTTTTTGCTATCCTAGGTTGTTTGTTATTCCAGATGAATTTGCAAATTGCCTTTCCAATTCCTTGAAGATCTGAGTTGGAATTTAGATGGGGATTGCATTGAATCTGTAGATTGCTTTCTGCAAGGTAGCCGTTTTTACTATACTAATCCTGCCAATCAATGAGCATGGGAGATCTTTCCACCTTCCGAGATCTTCTTTGATTTCTTTCTTCAGAGACTTGAAGTTCTTATCATACAGATATTTCACTTCTTTAGTTAGAGTCACACAAAGGTATTTTATATTATTTGTGACTATTGTGAAGAGTGTTGCTTCCCTAATATCTTTCTCAATCTGTTGATCCTTTGTATAAAGAAAGGCCATTGATTTGTTTGAGTTAATTTTATATCCAGTTACTTCACTGAAGCTGTTTATCAGGATTAGGAGTTCTCTGATGGAAATTTTAGGGTCACTTATATATACTATCATATCATCTGCAAATAGTGATATTTTGACTTCTTCCTTTCCAATTTATATCCCCTTGACCTCCTTTTTTTGTCTAATTGCTCTGGTTAGTACTTCGAGTACTATATTTAATAGGTAGGGAGAAAGTGGGCAGCCTTGTCTAGCCCCTCATTTTAGTGGGATTGCTTCCATCTTTTCTCCATTTACTTTGATGTTGGCTACTGGTTTGCTGTACATTGCTTTTATTATGTATAGGTATGGGCCTTGAATTCCTGATCTTTCCAAGACTTTTATCATGAATGGGTGTTGGGTTTTGTCTAAGGCTTTCTCAGCATCTAACGAGATGATCATGTGGTTTTGTCTTTGAGTTTGATTATATAGCGCATTATGTTGATGGGTTTCTGTATATTAAACCACCCCTGCAGGCCTGGAATGAAGCCTACTTGGTCATGATGGATGATTGTTTTGATGTGTTCTTAGATTCTGTTAGTGAGAATTTTATTGAGTATTTTTTTATCAATATTCATAAGGGAAAGTGATCTGAAGTTCTATATCATTGTTGGATCCTTATGTGGTTTAGGTATCAGAGTAATTGTGGCTTCATGGAATGAATTGGGTAGAGTACCCTCTGTTTCTATTTTGTGAAACAGTTTGGAAAAACTGGAATTAGGTCTTCTTTGAAGGACCTATAGAACTCTGCACTAAACCCATCTGGTCCTGGGCTTTTTTTGCTTGGGAGAACATTAATGACTGCTTCTATTTCTTTAGAGGATATGGGACTGTTTAGGTCATTAATCTGATGTTGATTTAATTTTGGTACCTGGTTTCTGTCTAGAAATTTGTCCATTTCATCCAGGATTTCCAGTTTTGATGAGTATAGCCTTTTGTAGAAGGATCTGATGGTGTTTTGATTTTTATCAGGTTCTGTTGTTATGTCTGCCTTTTCATTTCTGATTTTGTTAATTAGAATACTGTCCCATTGCCCTCTAGTGAGTCTGGCTAAGGGTTTATCTATCTTGATGATTTTCTCAAAGAAGCAGCTCCTGGTTTGGTTGATTCTTTGAATAGTTCTTCTTGTTACTACTTGGTGGATTTCAGCCCTGAGTTTGATTGTTTCCTGTGGTCTACTCCTCTTGGGTGAATTTGCTTCCTTTTGTTCTAGAGATTTAGGTGTGCTGTCAAGCTGATAGTGAATGCTCTCTCTAGTTTCTTTTTGAAGGCACTCAGAGCTATGGGTTTTCCTCTTAAGATTGCTTTCATTGTGTCCCATAAGTTTGGGTATATTGTGGCTTCATTTTCATTAAACTCTAAAAAGTCTTTAATTTCTTTCTTTATTTCTTTCTTGACCAAAATATCATTGAGGAGAGTGTTGTTCAGCTTCCACGGGAATGTTGGTTTTGTATTATTTATGTTGTTATTGAAAAACAGCCTTAGTCTGTAGTGATCTGATATGATGCATGGGACAATTTCAATATTTTCATATCTGTTGAGACCTGTTTTGTGACCAATTATATGGGCAATTTTGGAGAAGGTACCATGAAGTACTGAGAAGAAGGTATATCCTTTTGTTTTAGGATAAAATATTTTATATATATATCTGTTAAATACATTTGTTTCATAACTTCCGTTAGTTTGACTGTGTCTTTGTTTAGATTCTGTTTCCAGGATCTGTCTATTGATGAGAGTCGGGTTTTGAAGTCTCCCACTATTATTGTGTGAGGTGCAATGTGTGCTTTGAGCTTTACTAAAGTTTCTTTAATGAATGTGGCTGCCCTTGCATTTGGAGCATAGATATTCAGAATTGAGAGTTCCTCTTGGAAGGTTTTACCTTTGATGAGTATGAAGTGCCCCTCCTTGTCTTTTTTGATAACTTTTGGGCAGGAAGTCAAATTTATTTGATATTAGAATGGCTACTCCAGCTTGTTTCTTCAGGCCATTTGTTTGAAAAATTATTTTCCAGCCTTTCACTCTGAGGTAGTGTCTCATTTTCCCTGAGACGGATTTCCTGTAAGCAGCAAAATGTTGGGTCCTGTTTGTGTAGCCAGTATGTTAATCTATGCTTTTTTTATTGGGGAATTGAGTCCATTGATATTAAGATATATTAAAGAAAAGCAATTGTTGCTTCCTATTATTTTTGTTGTTAGAGTTGGCATTCGCTTCTTGCACTTGTCTTCATTTAGGTTTGTTGAAGGATTACTTTCTTGCTTTTCCTAGGGAGTAGTTCCCCTCTTTGTATCAGTGTTTTCCAGTTATTATCATTTGAAGGGCTGGATTCATGGAAAGATATTGTGAGAATTTGGTTTTGTCATGGAATACTTTGTTTTCTCCATCTATGGTAATGGAGAGGTTTGCTGCATACAGAACCCTGGCTGGCATTTGTGTTCTCTTAGTGTCTGTATAACATCTGTCCAAGATCTTCTAGCTTTCATAGTCTCTGGTGAGAAGTCTGGAGTAATTCTAATAGGCCTGTCTTTATATGTTACTTGACCTTTTTCCCTTGCTGCTTTTAATATTTTGTCTTTATTTAGTGCATTTGTTGTTCTGATTATTATATGTCGGGAGGAATTTCTTTTCTGGTCCAGTCTATTTGGAGTTCTGTAGGCTTCTTGTATGTTCATGGCTATCTCTTTCTTTAGGTATGGGAAGTTTTCTTCTATAATTTTGTTGAATATATTTGATGGCCCTGTAAGTTGAAAATCTTCATTCTCATCTATTCCTATTATTCATAGGTTTGGTCTTCTCATTGTTTCCTCATTTTCCTGGAGGTTTTGAGTCAGAATCTTTTTGCCTTTTGCATTTTCTTTGATTGTTGTGTCCATGTTGCCTATGTAATCTTCTGCACCTGAGATTCTCTCTTCCACCTTATGTATTTTGTTGCTGATACTTGCATCTATGGTTCTTGATATCTTTCCTAGGGTTTCTATCTCCAGAGTTGTCTCCCTTTGGCTTTTCTTTATTGTTTCTACTTCCATTTTTAGATCCTGGATGGTTTTGTTCACTTCCATCACCTGTTTGGTAGTGTTTTCCTATAACTTTCTAAGGGATTTTTGTGTTTCCTCTTTAAGTGCTTCTAGCTGTTTACCTGTGTTTTCCTATATTTCATTTTTAAAGTCCTCCATCATCATCATGAGAAGTGACTTTAGATCCATTTCTTGCTTTTCTGGTGTGATGGTGTATTCAGGATTTGCTACAGTGGGAGACTTTGGTTCTGATGATGCCAAGTATCCTTGGTTTCCGTTGCTTCTGTTCTTCTGCTTGCCTCTTGCCATCTGATTATCTCAAATGCTTGCTGCCATCAATATATCTGATTGGAGCCTGTCCTTCCTATAATCCCAGTTGATTCAGGACTCCTTAGAATCCAGCTTTCTCTGTGATCCTGTGATTGTGGGCTCCTGTGCACCTGAGATTCTGGGAGTGTCAGAATTCTTGGCAGTCTAGCTCCTCTGAGACCCTGAAATACTGGTGTGACTCAGCTTCTGTTATCCTGGGATCCTGTTATCCTAAGATCATGGGCGTGTTGCAGTGCCTGAAAGTGGTGTCTCCTTTGAGGACCCTGGAGATGTCTGGTCTGTTCAAAACCAAGGTAAACCAGAACTGATCAAAAGGAACCCGAGCCTCTGGTCAGAAAGGGTTCCTATGTCCTTGTTCCTGCTGTCACAAGCCCATCACAATTGGATTGGAACTGATGTTGTGTTCCACTCACCAGTGGTCCTAAGATCGTGTGGAGAGTCCTCTGGGGACTGTGGGGGTGTCCACTGATTCTGTGCCCAAGGTAACCCAGTGCTGGTGCTGACCAGAAGGGACTTGTCTGAAGTTTTCTTTCTTTGTTGAGTCTTTGTGCGCTTTAAGTATTTGGTGAATCTGGGTTCATAGGATGAATTTGGCACGGCTACTTCTGTAATTATTTTGTAGAGTAGTTTGAGGAGTATTGCTATTAACTCTTCTTTGAAAGTCTGGTAGAATTTTGCACTAAAACTATATAGCCTTGGGCTCCTTTTAGTTGGGAGAATTTTAATTTATATTTCTTTAGATTCTATAGGGCTGTTTAAATATTTTACCTAATCTTTGTTCAACTTCCATTAGTGGTATCTTTGTAGAAAAGCACCCATTTAATTAAGCTTTTCTAATTCTGTGGAGTAGAGGCGTTTGAAATAAACTCTTAGTTTTATTGATTCATTTTACTATTTTCTTTGCTTCTTGCTGATTGATTTTAGTCCTGATTTTGATTATTTCCTGCCTTCTACTTCTCTTTGGGTGGCTTGCTTTATTTTACCTAGAGCTTTCAAGTGTACTTTTAAATTTCTGGTGTGAGAACTTTCTGAATTCTTTATGAACTTTCTTCTTAGCACTGCTTTCATTGAGTCCCATAATTTGGGAATTGAATCCTGTGATGTTGAGAGATATTAAATACCAATGATTGTTATTTCCTGTTATTTTGATGTTCTTTGTGGTGGAGGTTGTGGTGATGGTGGAGTGTGTGGGTGCACATTCTTGATTTTTCTGGTATAAAATCACTTCTTTTCTTGTAGTTATCCTCCCTGGGTTGCAGTTTTCCTTCTAGTATTTTCTGTAGGGATGGATTTGTGGATAGATATTGTTTGAATATTGATTTGTATTAAATTATCTTATTTTCTCCATCTATGCAGATTGGGTATAGTAGTCTAGGTTGGGATCTTTGGCTTTTCAGAGGCTGCAAAATATCTATCTAGGTCTTTCTAGCTTTTAGAGTCTCTGTTAAGAATTCTGGTGTAATTTTTATAGGTCTGCCTTTGTATGTTAACTGCCCTTTTCCCCGAGCTGATTTTAATATTTCCTTCTGTAAGTTTTGTGTTTTGATTTTTGTGTTGTGGGAGGACTTTCTTTTCTGCCCCAGTCTAATTTGTGTTCTATAAGCTTCTTGTATGTTTCTAGGTCTTTCTTTCTTTCTTTACGTTTGGAAAGTTCTCTTCTATGATTTTGTTGAAAATATTTTTGGGCCTTGGAGCTGGGACTCTTCACATTCTTCTATTCCTATTATTCTGAGGCTAGGTCTTTTCATAGTACCCCAGGTTTCCTGGATAATTTTTCTCTCAGGAAGTTTTTTATATTTAATATCTTCTTTGACAGATATAGCAATTTCTTCAGTTGTATCTTCTATGCCTCAGACTGTCTCTTTCATCTCCTGTATTTGACTGGTTTTTCTTGCATCTGTTGTGCCTGTTCTGGGTAAAGGGAGGAGAATACATAGGAACTTCTAAAAAGTAGGTAGTCAGCTAGCTTGGTTGCATCATCAGGAGGATAACCCATCTCAAACAGTGCTAGGACTGACACCAAAAGGAAGCTCTTCTCTGACTTCCATACATATACTATGTCATATAGGCATGTGTACCCAAATGAAGGAAGATGAACATGGACACATACTTAGCTTTATGTAACACACACACACACACACACACACACACACACACACACACACACGAGCAAATTTTGAAATGTGATATAAAGTTAAAAACGAAATACACATATAAAAAAATCATAAAAAAGGCATCCAAGGAAAGGAAAACATTATACCTAACAAATTTCTAATAAAATCTGTCAAAGTAGTCTTAACATATGAACCAGTAAGCACTCCCCTTGGAAGATACCCTAGGAATTTTGGTATCACTGCCACATTAAAGCCTCTATATGGATATTTGTAATATCCTGGCTAACAACTGACAAAATTTGGAAGTAGTCCATATATCTCTCAATAGGCAAATGGTTTAATGGGCTGTGGTTAGTCTAAACAACTGAATGTTATTCAGTACTAAAGCAAATTGACTTCTCACGCTGTGAAAATTGAGAAAATTGGATATGATAAAAGAAAATAAACATGCATGTTATTGAATGAAAGATTCCAGTCTGCAGAGGTTACATATTTCATGCATGATACACAAAACCTGTAGAAATGGTAAATAAATAAATAAATAAAAAAGAGAGATATGGAAAAGGAGAAATAAACAGGCAAAGCTTATATTTTTGGTTGTGAGCCTGGTCTTTAACGGATGAGCCATCTCTCCACCCCAAATATTTATTTATTTATTTTATGTATATGAGTGTTCTGTCTCCATGTAAACCTGCATGCCAGAAGAGATCATCAGATCCCGTTGTAGATGGTTGTGAGCCACCATGAGGTTGCTGGGAATTGAACTCTGGACCTCTGAAAGAGCAGTCAGTGTTCTTAACTGCTGAGACAATTTGCAAAACACAAGAAAATAAAGAAGAGGGAACACCATCTGGAGGATACTTCATTCCTCCTTAGAACAGGGAACAAAATACCCATGAAAGGAGTTTCAGAGACAAAGAGCTAAGATGAAAGGATAGAATATCCAGAGACTACCCCACCTGGAGATCAATCACATAATCAGCCACCAAACCCAGACACTATTGCATATGTCAGCAAGATTTTGATGAAGGGACCCTGTTATAGCTGTCTCATATGAGGCTATACAGTGCCTGGCAAATACAGAAGTGTATGCTCACAGTCATCTATAAGATGGAACACAGGGCCCCCAATAAAGAAGCTAGAGAAAGCACCCAAGATGCTGAAGGGGTCTGCAAAACTATAGGTGGAACAACAAAATGAACTAAGTGGTACCCCCAGAGCTTGTGTCTCTAGATGCATATATAGCATAAGATGGCCAAGGCAGCCATCACTGGGAAGAGAGGCTCCTTGGTATTGCAAACTTTATATGCCCCAGTACAGGGAAATGTGAGGGCCAAGAAGTGGGAGTGGGTGGTTAGGGGAGCAGGGGGAGAGGAAGGTATAGGGAATTTTCAGGATAGCATTTGAAATGTATATAAAGAAAATATCTAATAAAAAAAAACAAACAAAAACAATTTTTTTAAAAGGCACAACTTATGAGACATTATAAACAATGAAAATATATTTCATGATAATTAGCACATATCTAAAACTAGAGACTTATGAAACCGGAGTAAATAAGATACATAAGATAGAGACTTTATATGACAGAATTGAATATAGCCTGATTACACCAATATTAAATTTGGTAAAGAATATTGATCAATAGGAACATGTATCAGGAAGCAGGACCATATAAAATCCTTATATAATGGATGTCACATACACCTAAAATAATCTAATAATTAAATATATTTATAATTTTAAGAAAGAAGGCAGGTATAAATTCTAGCATGGATACAATCTGATTTCCATACAGGTGCTGTGGGATTTGGACATTGCACCAAGACAAAGAAACATTCACACATACACAAGCACTCATACAAACACACACACACACACACACACACACACACACACAAACACACACACACACCACATACAAATATACCATGTACATACACATGCAACATGCAAGCACAGTCACACACACATGGGTCCATTAAAAATTATTGATTTGCCAGAGTGGGATGGTACCCAAGAGGGGTCTCCCCCTTCTCAGAGGAAAAGGGGAAATGGGGGAGGAGCTGTGGGAGGGGGTACTGGGAAAAGGAAGGCAGATATTGAGATGTAGACTGAATGATTTAATTAATTAATAAGAAAACTATTATTCTGGGTATAGCTGCTGGAACCACAGCCTAGCAAATCTGGAATTTCTATGTCTTCCACTAGATCCCATCTAGATCTACATCTGCTTACCTGTAGAACAGAACTAAGAATCCTGGATGGTGAAGAGAGAGATACCTGTATCAAGGCATACAACCTATCCCTGCTCTGTGCTCAATCTTCATGCACAACTCTAAATATAATCCCAGGTGCCTGCAGCCATTAGAGATGACCAGGCAAGACTCCTACCCCTAAGCCCTGCCTACTCACCACTCTGGGGAAACTCAGCAGCAGCAGGAAGCTCTGCCCTGCTCTGCCCCCGCCCTCCATTTACAGGGTCACAACTCTACCTGCATCCCTGCTACCACCCATGAATACCAGCAGATTGAAGTCATCAGTGACTACCAACTCTGTGTGCATCTCTCGAAGCCTACTGCCTCCACAGGTAACATTTAGCTGTCTAGTGGCTTATGGTTGATTAGGGATCACGTGAAAGGAGGGCTAGGAATTAAAAGGACAGAGGGCAAGAGAAAATGAAGCCAAGACAATGCTCTGATCAAGGCTCAAAGTTTATTTCTGCAGCTTCAGCTTATAAGCACTTCAGCAAACAAAGTTCTTCTTTAGAAAGTTCCTCTAAAGACTAAACATAGATAGGAGTTCCTCTTGGATGCACACACTACTCTCTGACCTTGGCTACGCAGACTGATCTCATGGCATTGGCTACACAGGCTGCTCTCTTGGCAATATTTTGGCTTTCCACAATTCCCCCATTTTTATTTAATTTAATAAAGGATACTCGAGCTAATAGACCTGTCTTAGGTTGGTGTCTATATTGCTCCTTCTTACTCATTGTGGAAGCATACATAGCATACATGTTTGTTATGTCTTAGGTTGATAGGAGCTCAAGAATATTTTTACCTATCATTGGCCATATTCAGTCAAAGGGCAGAGGAGGATGTTTATAGATGGTAGCCATGTATCTGACTCTTCAGAAATTACAAATTGTGACATGTACCAAAGGATACATGGTAGCAGTAAATAGAAGAACAATACTATACTAAGTATGGCAACAACAAAGTTGTGTTGTAGTAGTGCAGGCCAAGAAAGAAACCAATGCTACGATTGTCCTAGTAGATCTCTGGCTGCTTGAACTGCATCAAAATGAAGAGGCTCTGCTTTTTCCAAATGAATAATTTTTGGCCTAATTTTAGTAAGTCCAAAGATAAATTTGGATGATTACAAACACCTTGCATGTGAGACTACACAGTCTCCCAACTATATGTAGTATCATTTAAAAAAAATTTTGGCATACATAAATTCATTGAAAACTAGCATGACATCTAAATCTAGTTTGTATTTTTAACCCCTGTATTTCTTCTCACAAGAAATAAACCTCTTCAAGTAAGGCATCCAGTTTCTATTGCATCTTATCATCTATATCTACTTAAGTATGCAATGTCATGGAAACATTTATGGATAAACCATGTACAAAATGAGCTGTTTGAAAACGTTGTGATAGGGCAATAGCAACTGTAGTAGAAGTGGTTATTAAAGCAATCAAAGCTACAACACTATATTGGATTATTTTTGGTATAATAAACCAATCATGCATTTAGGCCTGGCTAATGCCTTTGTTAACTCTTCATTTACCTGTAAACCCTTGTCATCAAACCAATCTTCAGTAATATTTATAGGAAACAATACAAAAGCAGGTTGTAAAATTATTAGAGAATGTATAGTATAGGCTTTTAAAACACAATCAATCAAATTAAATACAAAAGAAGATGTATCAAAAGTGTTATATTCAGAATGTGGAATAATGATAATATTTCTTACTAACAGAACATAAGGAATGTGAACCCATGTTGCAACAGGCCCTTCCATTAACATTGGACTTGATCTTTTAGACTGAACACTCACAACATCTAAGACAGCACCCAACATAACCTTTCTGATAATCTGTGTGAGTCCATCAGAGGCTAGCAGACAAAGTTTAGGAGAGGAGGCTAGGTAGAGACAGCCAGCCAGTATCATAATTAGTCTTACTAGCCACTGCCCTATATTCTGACCAGTCCAAAATCTTGAGGTCAGTCCCATGAGGCTGATAAAGCACAGGCATATTTCATACACATCTTTTTCAGGCAATTGTGATATTTGTGTGTTCCCTCATCCCACAATGCAGAAAATTCTGTGATACCTGGTATCTCTCAGCCTCTAGGCCAGTAGGTAAAGTTACTCAAATGCCATTTAAACTATCTTGGTATGAGTCAAGATCATTTTTCCTGCAATGTAGTAGGAAAAGTAGGGGAAAGAGTCAGATATCCAGTAGCACTCTGCTTTGAAAAGCACATGGAGACACTGGTTCCCTATCCTTGGTAATTAATTTCTCTACTGATAGTGAAATTTCCTCCAGCAGTCATATCCACCAACTTAGTGTTGTTTACTGGAACTTCTGGGCCTTTCTTTACCATTGGATGTGAAAGGGGTGGATAAGGGACATAGGCTCAATACAGATTCTCTATCATTATTGTCAGGGCAGTCTACCAGCTCTCAATCAGCATCATTCTTTGTCCAAGCATCAGCATGTCTCACTAACTACCTTGGCAGCTGGCAAGCTCCTTCATCATCCTGAAGAAAAATTATAAACCTGCCCTCTTTCTCATATTAATACCTGAGCAGGGGGCTGGAGAGATGGCTCAGTGGTTAAGAGCACTGACTGCTCTTCCGAAGGTCCCGAGTTCAATTCCCAGTAACCATATGGTGGCTCACAACCATCCATAACAAGATCTGGTGCCCTCTTCTGTAGTGTCTGAAGTACAGCTACAGTGTACTTACATATAATAAATAAATCAATCTTTAAAAAAAAAATACCTGAGTGGGATAATGGCACAAACCAGTAAATAGTTTTTTTTTTTTTTCATTTCATCTAGACATAGGAACTCAGAGAGTTCCTTGGCATCCAAATTTTAAAATTTTTAAATAAAAAGAACAGGATTTAAATAATTTGTGGAGTACAAGGATATAATTTCCCTTTTTTATTTTATAAAGATATTGTTTTAAAGTTCTACAATACCTGGTACACGATATCCTGTTCTTGTTTTTGTTTGTTTGTTTGTTTTGTTTTTCAAGACAGGGTAGCCTGTTCTTGAGGAGTATAAGGAATCACAGTATTAAATCATTAGCAAAACATCTCAAATGCCTAACTTCAATAGCCAGTTCCATTATCTGTCTTAATCTGATTTGGAACACCCAGTAGAGAAAAACAACAAAGGCAACGACTAATTTCATTTTTAGTTGTTTCTCCTCTTAAAGCAGTTGCAACTAGAAAGCCTGAGAAGGTATCAAATGTCACATGTGCATTTTTTAATTTTTTAAAATCAGAAATATGAGTCACATCCATTTGCCACATTTGATTAGGTACAAAGCCTTGATGATTAACACCATTATGTGGTACATGAAGAAATTAAGGACACTGAGGACAAGTTCTTACAATATGCACATATTCTCTAGAAATAACAAATTGTTGTCTCAAACTATAACTATTTTGATGATGTAAAGAATGAGATTGTTTGGCTAATTGTTCCTTTGTAAAGCCTATATTCTGCCTGGTTGCCAACCTGCTGTGGCATTGCCCAGGGGTCCAGGCAATCCAGAATGAGTTCTTAAATGTCTTCTAAAGTAAGGAACCATACATTCTCTTAAATTATGTTGTATTTGCATAAATAGTTGCAAAATTTGAGAATTAGCAGTATCTAACAAGGGAACAATTTCAAGTAATTCTAAACCATGAACTCTATATTGACTGTCAGTATATAAATTAAAAGTTTGATTTTTCAACATTTCAAAAACAGTGGCTACAGCAGTAATTCAATGATTTGAGAAGATTGGGGGAAACTTGAGAGAATAATCATGTGATCCAATTACATATACTTCCTTCCTATTAGATGAGCTATCTATAAAAACAGTAAGTGCTTTCTCTAAGGGTTGCATGCATAAAATTACAGGAAATACAAAACTATGTGTAGAGACAAATTTTGACAGCTTATTTTTTAGATAATGATTATCAAATTTGCCTGAAAAGTCTGGACATGCAATATGCCAAATATCAGTATTCTACAATAATCAATTAATTTGCTGTTAGGAACAAAGAATAAATTTTTCAACAGGTTCTTTCCTAAAATACTTTCATGATTCTGTCCTACAATTCTGTATTAATAGAGCTTCATAATAGGGTGTTTAAAGCTTATTTGGAAATGAAGAAAGATGAATTCACATTAATGGATCCTTTTGGCAGAGTACTGTTGTGAAACAGCCAACAAGTGATCATAGTCTATATACTGTATCTGTGTTGGCTAAGCTATTCATCCCTATTCAGTTGTCTAGAGGAATTAGGATTTGCATAACCCTTGAGAAATATCAGAGTTTTAAGTGCCCTGTGGCAAGCTTAAGGTTAGGTCTTAGTCAATAACACCTTTTGAAAATCATTTAAAGTAGGTAAAGTAATTTTACTCATTTTAATTTTCTGTGCAACAATTTCTTTAGAATATAATTAATATCCCAAACATTGAAAAGGATATTTTCTTTGAAACTTTCCAGAGTACCAACTAATCACCAAGATTTTAAAGCTTGTTGTATAAGAGCAAAGACATGTAGTAAAACTCCTTCAGAGGGATCAGATAATAAAATATCCATAAAATGAATAATATACACTGAAGGACTAAAAGGCCTAACATCTTGTATTGAGGCAGAAACAAATTTTTAACATAATGTAGGGGTATTTGCCATCCCTTGAGGCAAAACTTTCCAATGATATCACTTCATGGGTTCTTTAAAATTACAAGCAAACACGCTAAATGCAAACCTTTTACAAGCACCAAGATCGAAATAAATAGTATAAAAGAATCTTTCAAATCTATAATTACTTTATACCTATATTTTTGAATGACTGCTGCAGTAGGTAAACCCGGTTGTAATGGCCCTTTAAGTTCATAGTTTCATTAACCTTTCATAAATCTTGCAATAATCTCTACTTGCCTGATTTTTTTCCTAATCACAAATACTGGTGATTTAAAAATCTTGAGCTTGTGATCGAATTAAAAACTACAGCTAATGGAACGTTGGCAGTTTAACTATACTTTTAAGTTTCTTTTTCAGTAGTAAAGCATAACTATAATTTTGGAAAGTAATGCTCAATTTTTAACACTGTAAACAACCTGTTCACTCTAAAATCAACACCAAGTGCATTACTTTCATGTTACAAAGTTTGGCTGCTAGTACTTGTATATGAAAGCATGACAGTATAGCGTTTAATACCTCATTAAAGAGACATTGTTTTAAATCCTATCTTTTATAAGTCTTGATTCTAGAATACAAATTACATAAAATATAATCCCAATTTAAAAGTATCTTTAGAAACCTGTTTTCCTGGGTTGGCTCATGGCACTTGTTGTTTAGAATGACTCCAATTCTCAGTTTAAGCTAAGTTTCTGTTACCAATGCTAGAAATTTTTAATCATACTCAATAACTTATAATACAATGCTCTATAGCTAAGACATGCAAAACATATTTATAATTTTAAAACAGTCAGAATAATGGCTGGCTACACACATATTATATATTTAGACAAGACAAAATTTTCTTATTCTTTTTTTTTCCATTTTTTATTAGGTATTTAGCTCATTTACATTTCCAGTGCTATACCAACAGCCCCCATACCCACCCACCCCCACTCCCCTACCCGCCCACTCCCCCTTTTTGGCCCTGGCGTTCCCCTGTACTGGGGCATATAAAGTTTGCGTGTCCAATGGGCCTCCCTTTCCAGTGATGGCCGACTAGGCCATCTTTTGATACATATGCAGCTAGAGTCAAGAGCTCTGGGGTACTGGTTAGTTCATAATGTTGATCCACCTATAGGGTTGCAGATCCCTTTAGCTCCTTGGGTACTTTCTCTAGCTCCTCCATTGGGGGCCCTATGATCCATCCAATAGCTAACTGTGAGTATCCACTTCTGTGTTTGCTAGGCCCCTGCATAGTCTCACAAGAGACAGCTACATCTGGGTCCTTTCGATAAAATCTTGCTAGTGTATGCAATGGTGTCAGGTTTGGATGCTGATTATGGGGTGGATCCCTGGATAAGGCATTCTCTACATGGTCCATCCTTTCATCTCAGCTCCAAACTTTGTCTCTGTAACTCCTTCCAAGGGTGTTTTGTTCCCACTTCTAAGGAGGGGCATAGTGTCCACACTTCAGTCTTCATTTTTCTTGAGTTTCATGTGTTTAGGAAATTGTATCTTATATCTTGGGTATCCTAAGTTTCTGGGCGAATATCCACTTATCAGTGAGTACATATTGTGTGAGTTCCTTTGTGAATGTGTTACCTCACTCAGGATGATGCCCTCCAGGTCCATCCATTTGCCTAGGAATTTCATAAATTCATTCTTTTTAATAGCTGAGTAGTACTCCATTGTGTAGATGTACCACATTTTCTGTATCCATTCCTCTGTTGAGGGGCATCTGGGTTCTTTCCAGCTTCTGGCTATTATAAATAAGGCTGCTATGAACATAGTGGAGCATGTGTCCTTCTTACCAGTTGGGGCATCTTCTGGATATATGCCCAGGAGAGGTATTGCTGGATCCTCCAGTAGTATTATGTCCAATTTTCTGAGGAACCGCCAGACGGATTTCCAGAGTGGTTGTACAAGCCTGCAATCCCACCAATGGAGGAGTGTTCCTCTTTCTCCACATCCTCGCCAGCATCTGCTGTCACCTGAATTTTTGATCTTAGCCATTCTGACTGGTGTGAGGTGGAATCTCAGGGTTGTTTTGATTTGCATTTCCCTGATGATTAAGGATGTTGAACATTTTTTCAGGTGCTTCTCTGCCATTCAGTATTCCTCAGGTGAGAATTCTTTGTTCAGTTCTGAGCCCCATTTTTTAATGGGGTTATTTGATTTTCTGAAGTCCACCTTCTTGAGTTCTTTATATATGTTGGATATTAGTCCCCTATCTGATTTAGGATAGGTAAAGATCCTTTTCCAATCTGTTGGTGGTCTTTTTGTCTTATTGACGGTGTCTTTTGCCTTGCAGAAACTTTGGAGTTTCATTAGGTCCCATTTGTCAATTCTCGATCTTACAGCACAAGCCATTGCTGTTCTGTTCAGAAATTTTTCCCCTGTGCCCATATCTTCAAGGCTTTTCCCCACTTTCTCCTCTATAAGTTTCAGTGTCTCTGGTTTTATGTGAAGTTCTTTGATCCATTTAGATTTGACCTTAGTACAAGGAGATAAGTATGAATCGATTCGCATTCTTCTACATGATAACAACCAGTTGTGCCAGCACCAATTGTTGAAAATGCTGTCTTTCTTCCACTGGATGGTTTTAGCAACCTTGTCTAAGATCAAGTGACCATAGGTGTGTGGGTTCATTTCTGGGTCTTCAATTCTATTCCATTGGTCTACTTGTCTGTCTCTATACCAGTACCATGCAGTTTTTACCACAATTGCTCTGTAGTAAAGCTTTAGGTCAGGCATGGTGATTCCACCAGAGGTTCTTTTATCATTGAGAAGAGTTTTTGCTATCCTAGGTTTTTTGTTATTCCAGATGAATTTGCAAATTGCTCCTTCTAATTCGTTGAAGAATTGAGTTGGAATTTTGATGGGGATTGCATTGAATCTGTAGATTGCTTTTGGCAAGATAGCCATTTTTACAATGTTGATCCTGCCAATCCATGAGCATGGGAGATCTTTCCATCTTCTGAGATCTTCTTTAATTTCTTTCTTCAGAGACTTGAAGTTTTTATCATACAGATCTTTCACTTCCTTAGTTAGAGTCACGCCGAGATATTTTATATTATTTGTGACTATTGAGAAGGGTGTTGTTTCCCTAATTTCTTTCTCAGCCTGTTTATTCTTTGTGTAGAGAAAGGCCATTGACTTGTTTGAGTTAATTTTATATCCAGCTACTTCATCGAAGCTGTTTATCAGGTTTAGGAGTTCTCTGGTGGAATTTTTAGGGTCACTTATATATACTATCATATGATCTGCAAAAAGTGATATTTTGACTTCCTCCTTTCCAATTTGTATCCCCTTGATCTCCTTTTGTTGTCGAATTGCTCTGGCTAATACTTCAAGTACTATGTTGAAAAGGTAGGGAGAAAGTGGGCAGCCTTGTCTAGTCCCTGATTTTAGTGGGATTGCTTCCAGCTTCTCTCCATTTACTTTGATGTTGGCTACTGGTTTGCTGTAGATTGCTTTTATCATGTTTAGGTATGGGCCTTGAATTCCTGATCTTTCCAGAACTTTTATCATGAAAGGGTGTTGGATCTTGTCAAATGCTTTTTCTGCATCTAACGAGATGATCATGTGGTTTTTGTCTTTGAGTTTGTTTATATAATGGATTACATTGATGGATTTTCATATATTAAACCATCCCTGCATCCCTGGAATAAAACCTACTTGGTCAGGATGGATGATTGCTTTAATGTGTTCTTGGATTCGGTTAGCGAGAATTTTATTGAGGATTTTTGCATCAATATTCATAAGAGAAATTGGTCTGAAGTTCTCTATCTTTGTTGGATCTTTCTGTGGTTTAGGTATCAGAGTAATAGTGGCTTCATAAAATGAGTTGGGTAGAGTACCTTCTACTTCTATCTTGTGAAAAAGTTTGTGCAGAACTGGAATTAGATCTTCTTTGAAGGTCTGATAGAACTCTGCACTAAACCCGTCTGGTTCTGGGCTTTTTTTGGCTGGGAGACTATTTATAACTGCTTCTATTTCTTTAGGGGATATGGGACTGTTTAGAAGGTCAACTTGATCCTGATTCAACTTTGGTACCTGGTATCTGTCCAGAAATTTATCCATTTCGTCCAGGTTTTCCAGTTTTGTTGAGTATAGCCTTTTGTTGAAGGATCTGATGGTGTTTTGGATTTCTTCAGGATCTGTTGTTATGTCTCCCTTTTCAGTTCTGATTTTGTTAATTAGGATTTTGTCTCTGTGCCCTCTAGTGAGTCTAGCTAAGGGTTTATCTATCTTGTTGATTTCTCAAAGAACCAACTCCTCTTTGGTTAATTCTTTGAATAGTTCTTCTTGTTTCCATTTGGTTGATTTCACCCCTGAGTTTGATTATTTCCTGCTGTCTACTCCTCTTGGGTGAATTTGCTTCCTTTTTTTCTAGAGCTTTTAGATGTGTTGTCAAGCTGCTAGTATGTGCTCTCTCCCGTTTCTTCTTGGAGGCACTCAGAGCTATGAGTTTCCCTCTTAGAAATGCTTTCATTGTGTCCCAAAGGTTTGGGTACGTTGTGGCTTCATTTTCATTAAACTCTAAAAAGTCTTTAATTTCTTTCTTTATTCCTTCCTTGACCAAGGTATCATTAAGAAGAGTGTTGTTCAGTTTCCACGTGAGTGTTGGCTTTTTGTTATTTTTTTTGTTATTGAAGATCAGCCTTAGTGCATGGTGATCTGATAGGATACATGGGACAATTTCAATATTTTTGAATTTGTTGAGGCCTGTTTTGTGACCTATTATGTGGTCAATTTTGGAGAAGGTACCATGAGGTGCTGAGAAGAAGGTATATCCTTTTGTTTTAGGATAAAATGTTCTGTAGATATCTGTCAGATCCATTTGTTTCATCACTTCTGTTAGTTTCAGTGTGTCCCTGTTTAGTTTCTGTTTCCATGATCTGTCCATTGGTGAAAGTGGTGTGTTGAAGTCTCCCACTATTATTGTGTGTGGTGCAATGTGTGCTTTGAGCTTTACTAAAGTTTCTTTAATGAATGTGGCTGCCCTTGTATTTGGAGCATAGATATTCAGAATTGAGAGTTCCTCTTAGAGGATTTTACCTTTGATGAAACGAAGTGCCCCTCCTTGTCTTTTTTGATGACTTTGGGTTGGAAGTCAATCTTATCAGATATTAGGATGGCTACTCCAGCTTGTTTCTACATACCATTTGCTTGGAAAATTGTTTTCCAGCCTTTTATTCTGAGGTAGTGTCTATCTTTTTCTCTGAGATGTGTCTCCTGTAAGCAGCAAAATGTTGGGTCTTGTTTGTGTAGCCAGTTTGTTAGTCTATGTCTTTTTATTGGGGAGTTGAGACCATTGATGTTAAGAGATATTGAGGAAAAGTAATTTTTGCTTCCTATTATTTTTGTTGTTAAAGTTGGCATTCTGTTCTTGTGGCTGTCTTCTTTTAGGTTTGTTGAGGAATTACCTTCTTGTTTTTTCTAGGGCGTTGTTCCCATTCTTGTATTGGTTTTTTTCTGTTATTATCCTTTGAAGGGCTGGATTCGTGGAGAGATAATGTGTGAATTTGGTTTTGTCGTGGAATACTTTGGTTTCTCCATCTATGGTAATTGAGAGTTTGGCTGGGCATAGTAGCCTGGGCTGGAATTTGTGTTCTCTTAGTGTCTGTATAACATCTGTCCAGGCTCTTCTGGCTTTCATAGTCTCTGGTGAAAAATCTAGTGTAATTCTGATAGGCTTGCCTTTGTATGTTACTTGACTTTTTTTCCTTACTGCTTTTAGTATTCTATCTTTATTTAGTGCATTTGTTGTTCTGATTATTATGTGTCGGAAGGAATTTCTTTTCTGGTCCAGTCTATTTGGAGTTCTGTAGGCTTCTTGTATGTTCATAGGTATCTCTTTCTTTATATTTGGGAAGTTTTCTTCAATAATTTTGTTGAAGATGTTTGCTGGTCCTTTGAGTTGAAAATCTTCATTCTCATCCACTCCTATTATCCGTAGGTTTGGTCTTCTCATTGTGTCCTGGATTTTCTGGATATTTTGAGTTAGGATCTTTTTGCATTTTCCATTTTCTTTGATTGTTGTGCCGATGTTCTCTATGGAATCTTCTGCACCTGAGATTCGCTCTTCCATCTCTTGTACTCTGTTGCTGATGCTCAAATCTATGGTTCCAGATTTCTTTCCTAGGGTTTCTATCTCCAGTGTTGCCTCACTTTGAGTTTTCTTTATTGTGTCTACTTCCCTTTTTAGGTCTAGTATGGTTTTGTTCATTTCCATCACCTGTTTGTATGATTTTTCCTCTTTTTCTGTAAGGACTTCTACCTGTTTGATTGTGTTTTCCTGTTTTTCTTTAAGGACTTGTAACTCTTTAGCAGTGTTCTCCTGTATTTCTTTAAGTGATTTATTAAAGTCCTTCTTGATGTCCTCTACCATCATCATGAGATATGCTTTTAAATCTAGGTCTAGGTTTTCGGGTGTGTTGGGGTGCCCTGGACTGGGCGAAGTGGGAGTGCTGGGTTCTGATGATGGTGAGTGGTCTTGGTTCCTGTTAGTAGGATTCCTACGTTTACCTTTCGCCATCTGGTAATCTCTGGAGTTAGTAGTTATAGTTGACTCTGTTTAGAGATTGTTCTTCTGGTGATTCTGTTACCGTCTCTCAGCAGACCTGGGAGACAGATTTTCTCCTCTGAGTTTCAGTGCTCAGAGCACTCTCTGCTGGCAAGCTCTCTTACAGGGAAGGTGCGCAAATATCTTGTTTTTGGACCTCCTCCTGGTCGAAGAAGAAGGCCCAAAACAGGGCCTTTCTCAGAAGCTGTGTTGCTTTGGCAGTTACCAGAAGCTGTCAGCTCCTGTGGTGCAGACTCTCACCTATGCAGACTAAATTCCTAAGTTCCAGGGAGTCCTGGAACCAAGATGGCGACCGCTGCTCCTGAGGCTGAGGCCGCCTGCCGAGCCAGGCGGACACCTGTCCTCTGGTCCAGACGGTGGTCGGCTGTCTGCAGCCTGCAAAGGGTACTGCCTCAGCGGCTCTGTGCTTCCGCCTGTCCCAGAAGCTGTCCGGTTCTCTGGCGCACCCTCTCACCTGTTCAGACTAATTTCCTAAGTTCCGCGGAGTCCCGGAACCCAGATGGCGACCGCTGCTGCTGAGGCTGAGGCCCCCTCCCAAGCCAGGCGGACACCTGTCCTCTGGTCCGGACGGTGGCCGGCTGTCTGCGGCCCGCCAAGGGTGCTGCTTCAGCGGCTCTGTGCTTCCGCCTGTCCCAGAAGCTGTCCGGTTCTCTGGCGCACCCTCTAACCTGTTCAGACTAATTTTCTTATTCTTTTTAGGTGTAATTTCAAGAAAAGAGCATCTTGTCACTTGCTGAACCCAATGAACACGGTCACAAAGATTTTTCTAGGACAAACACAATCAGCTCCCTTACCATAGTAGCCAAGAAGCTGCAGGGTCCTTTAAGAGTGGCTACTGCAGACAATCAACCCCTAGCAGGGCTTCTCTAGCTGTGCTTGACACCCAGCTACAGGTGCAGGTAACTTATCAGTTTTTATTCTGCAAAATGAAACCTTTTTTTTCTTTTTTCTTTTTTTTTTCTAAATAATTTAAAACTAAATCAAGGGTAGACAACCAGTAGATAAAGTTTTAACCAATTTTTTCTTTTGAACATGAAACAAAGTACAATAATCATTCAAATGACAAAGCAAAATCAGACATAAATGACAGACATGAACAGAATGGCATGTCAAGGACAAAGACTAGACAGAGAGGTAAGAGAACTAAATATCCCAAAGGGACCCAGATATCCTACCTAAAAGAACAAGAACCAGAACTAAGCATTTCTCCAGTAGGAGCCAGAGAGTAAGCTGGACATTTCCCTACTTCCTCCTATCCCTAGGAGAGCTCTAAAATTGCTTACATTCATTTTCCTTCTCTTTTCCCAAAGTATCCCAAACAGGGGACAACTGCTTTCCTGAAACCCTTTCTCTCATAATATAGGTCTAACTGTTCATCTTCTTTTTCTGGGAATTCTGCCAGAGAAGTGAGAGGAAGAACAGTGGCAGCTATTGATAGTTGCTCTCCAGCACACAGTTTTTTAACTTCCCCAATTTGTCCTCAGCAGGTCTAATTAATTCTTTCATTTACTGAGACTCATAGTAAGTATCTAAAGCATCCCTTGTAACACAAAACATCCAGATATTTGGAATACTATACCAAACCTTTAGAATAAAATAAGAAAAGTAGGAGAAGATTCCCAACTCAAGGGCCCCCCAAAAATCTTCAACAAAATCATAGAAGAAAAATTCCCTAACCTAAAGAAATACCTATAAATGTTCAAGACACTTGGAGAAGACCAAATAGAGTGGAGAGAAAAAAAGACCTTCCTTCTATATAATAATCAAAACACTAAATGACAGAACAAAAAAAATGTTAAAAGCTGAAACACAAGAAGAAAAAGTAATATATAAATGCAAGTTGATTAAAATTACAGCATATTCCTCAACAGAGGCTCTAAAAGCCAGAATGCCTGAGCAGATGTCATGTGGTCTCTAAGTGTTCATAAATGACAGGCCAGGATACTATATCTATTAAAAATTCGAATCTCCATAGACAGAGCGAAAAAAACTAAATTTAAACTAATCCAGAACACTGAGAATACTAGAAGGAAAACTCCAACAAAATCACGGAAACCACACCCAATAAAACACAAGAAATAGGTTACTATACACCAGCAAAACCAAAAGTAGAAACAGAGAGAGAGAGAGAGAGAGAGAGAGAGAGAGAGAGAGAGAGAGAGAGAGAGAGAGGCACAAACACACACAGAGGCAGAAACAGAAAGAATCAAAGAACCAACACCAACATCAAAGTGACAGGAACTAACAATCGTTGTTCATTAATTTTTCTCAACATCAGTGGTCTTAATTCTTAAAAAAAAAAAAAAAAGACACAAGCTAACAGAGTACATATGTAAACAGGATCCAGCATATAAGAAATACATGTCAGCAACAAAGATAGAAAGTACTTTAGTGTAAAGGGCTAGAAAAAGGGTTACCAAATAAATGGACCTAAGAAAAAAAGATGTACAAGCCATTCTATTATCTAATATAATAAACATTCAATTAAAAGTAATGAAAAGAGATGGGGACGGTCTCTTGATACTCATCAATGGAAAAATCCACCAAAAGGACATATCGATTCTGAACATCTATACCCCAAATGCCAGGTCGCAAACATTTATGAAAAAAAAATATTATTAATGTTTAGATCACACAATGAAACTTACATATTAGTAGTGGGAAATTTCAACACCCCACTCTGCCCAATCAATGGGCAGGTCATTGAGACAGAAACTAAACAGGGAATTAATGAGACTAACAGAGTTTTTTTTTTTTTTTTTAATATATTTTATTAGGTATTTTCCTCATTTACATTTCCAATGCTATCCCAAAAGTCCCCCATAGCCTCCCCCCCCCCCACTCACCTACCCAACCATTCTTACTTTTTGGCCCTGGCGTTCCCCTGTACTGGGGCATATAAAATTTGCAAGTCCAATGGGCCTCTCTTTCCAGTGATGGCCGACTAGGCCATCTTTTGATACATATGCAGCTAAGAGTCAAGAGCTCCAGGGTATTGGTTAGTTCACAATGTTGTTCCACCTATAGGGTTGCAGATCCCTTTAGCTCCTTGGGTACTTTCTCTAGCTCCTCCATTAGGAGCCCTGTGATCCATCCAATAGCTGACTGTGAGCATCCACTTCTGTTTGCTAGGCCCCGGCATAGTCTCACAAGAAACAGCTATATGTGGGTCCTTTCAGCAAAATCTTGCTAGTGTATGCAATGGTGTCAGCGTTTGGAAGCTGATTATGGGATGGAACCCTGGATATGGCAGGCTCTAGATGGTCCACCCTTTTGACACAGCTCCAAACATTGTCTCTGTAACTCCTTCCATGGGTGTTTTGTTCCCAATTCTAAGAAGGGGCAAAGTGTCTACACTTTGGTTTTCCTTCCTCTTGAGTTTCATGTGTTTAGCAAATTGTATCTTATATCTTGGGTATCCTAAGTTTCTGGGCGAATATCCACTTATCAGTGAGTACATATTGTGTGAGTTCCTTTGTGATTGTGTTACCTCACTCAGGATGATGCCCTCCAGGTCCATCCATTTGCCTAGAAATTTCATAAATTCATTCTTTTTAATAGCTAAGTAGTATTCCATTGTGTAAATGTACCACATTTTCTGTATCCATTCCTCTGTTGAGGGGCATCTGGATTCTTTTCAGCTTCTGGCTATTATAAATAAGGCTGCTATGAACATAGTGGATGGAGCATGTGTCCTTCTTACCGGTTGGAACATCTTCTTGATATATGCCCAGGAGAGGTATTGCAGGATCCTCCGTTAGTACTATATCCTGTTTTCCTAGGAACCGCCAGACTGATTTCCAGAGTGGTTGTACAAGCTTGCAATCCCACCAACAATGGAGGAGTGTTCCTCTTTATCCACATCCTCACCAGCATTTGCTGTCACCTGAATTTTTCATCTTAGCCATTCTGACTGGTGTGAGGTGGAATCTCAGGGTTGTTTTGATTTGCATTTCCCTGATGATTAAGGATGTTGAACATTTTTTTTCAGGTGCTTCTCGGCCATTCAGTATTCCTCAGGTGAGAATTCTTTGTTTAGCTCTGAGCCCCATTTTTTAATGGGGTTATTTGATTTTCTGGAGTCCACCTTCTTGAGTTCTTTATATATATATTGAATATTAGTCCCCTATCTGATTTAGGATAGGTAAAGATCCTTTCCCAATCTGTTGGTGGCCTTTTTGTCTTATTGACGGTGTCTTTTGATTTGCAGAAGCTTTGCAATTTTATTAGGTCCCATTTGTAGATTCTGGATCTTACAGCACAAGCCATTGCTGTTCTATTCAGGAATTTTTCCCCTGTAACCATATCTTTGAGGCTTTTCCCTACTTTTCCTCTATAAGTTTCAGTGTCTCTGGTTTTATGTGGAGTTCCTTAATCCACTTAGATTTGCCCTTAGTAAAAGGAGATAGGAATGGATCAATTCATATTCTTCTACATGATAACTGCCAGTTATGCCAGCACCATTTGTTGAAGATGCTGTCTTTTTTGCACTGGTTGGTTTTTGCTCCCTTGTCAAATATCAAGTGACCATAGGTGTGTGGGTTCATTTCTGGGTCTTCAATTCTATTTCATTGTTCTACTTGTCTGTCGCTATACCAGTACCATGCATTTTTTTATCAAAATTGATCTGTAGTACAGCTTTAGGTCAGGTATGGTGATTCCACCAGAGGTTGCTTTATGCTTGAGAAGAGTTTTTGCTATCCTAGGTTTTTTCTTATTCCAAATGAATTTGCCGATTGCCCTTTCTAATTCGTTGAAGAATTGAATTGAAATTTTGATGGGGATTGCATTGAATCTGTAGATTGCTTTTGGCAAGATAGCCATTTTTACTATGTTGATCCTGCCAATCCATTAGCATGGGAGATCTTTCCATCTTCTGAGATCTTCTTTAATTTCTTTCTTCAGAGACTTGAAGTTCTTATCATACAGATCTTTCACTTCCTTAGTTAGAATCATGCCAAGGTATTTTATGTTATTTGTGACTATTGAGGAGGCTGTTGTTTCCCTAATTAATTTCTCAGCCTGTTTATTCTCTGTGTAGAGAAAGGCCATTGACTTGTTTGAGTTAAGTTTATATCCAGCTACTTCACCAAAGCTGTTTACCAGGTTTAGGAGTTCTCTGATGGAATTTTTAGGGTCACTTATATATACTAACATATCATCTGCAAAAAGTGATATTTTGACTTCATCTTTTCCAATTTGTATCCCCTTGATCTCCTTTTGTTGCTCTGGCTAGGACTTCAAGTACTATGTTGAATAGGTAGGGAGAAAGTGGGCAGCCTTGTCTAGTCCCTGATTTTAGTGGGATTACTTTCAGATTCTCATCATTTACTTTGATGTTGCCTACTGGTTTGCTGTAGATTGCTTTTATCTTGGTTAGGTATGGGCCTTGAAATCCTGATCTTTCCAAGACTTTTATCATGAATGGGATTTTGTCAAATGCTTTTTCTACATTTAAGGAGATGATTATGTGGTTTTTGTCTTTGAGTTTGTTTATATACTGGATTACATTGTTGGATTTCCGTATATTGTACCATCCCTGCATCCCTGGGATGAAACCTACTTGGTCAAGATGGATGATTGTTTTGATGTGTTCTTGGATTCAGTTAGCGAGAACTTTATTGAGGATTTTTGCATCGATATTCATAAGGGAAATTGGTCTGAAGTTCTCTATCTTTGTTGGGTCTTTTTGTGGTTTAGGTATCAGAGTAATTGTGGCTTCATAGAATGACATGGGTAGAGTACCTTCTGCTTCTAATTTGTGGAATAGTTTGTGAAGAACCGGGATTAGATCTTCTTTGAAGGTCTGAAAGAAGTCTGCACTAAACCCATCTGGTTCTGGGCTTTTTTTTTTTTTTTTTTTTTTTTTTTTTTTTTGGTTCGGAGACTATTAATGACTGCTTCTACTCCTTTAGGGGATATATTACTGTTTAGATCATTAACCTGATCTTTATTTGACTTTTGTACCTGGTATCTGTCTAGAAACTTGTCCATTTCATCCAGGTTCTTCAGTTTTGTTGAGTATAGCCTTTTGTAGAAGGATCTGATGGTGTTTTAGATTTCTTGAGGATCTGTTGCTACCTCTCACTTTCATTTTTGATTTTGTTAATTAGAATGCTTTCCCTGTGCCCTCTAGTGAATCTGGCTAAGGGTTTCTCTATCTTGTTGATTTTCTCAAAGAACCAGATCCTTGATTATTTGATTCTGTGAATAGTTCTTGTTTCCACTTGGTTGATTTCACCCCTGAGTTTGATTATTTCCTGCCATCTACTCCTCTTGGGTGAATTTGCTTCCTTTTGTTCTAGAGCTTTTAGGTGTGCCGTCAAGCTGCTAATGTATGCTCTCTCTAGTTTATTTTTGGAGACACTCAGAGCTATGTGTTTTCCTCTTAGAAATGCTTTCATTGTGTCCCATAAGTTTGGGTATGTTGTGGCTTCATTTTCATTAAACTCCAAAAAGTCCTTACTTTCTTTCTTTATTCCTTCCTTGACTAAAGTATCATTGAGGAGAGTGTTGTTCAGTTTCCACATGAATGTTGGCTTTCTATTATTTATTTTGTTATTGAAGATCAGTCTTAGTCCATGGTGATCTGATAGGATGAATGGGATGGTTTCAATATTTTTGTATCTGTTGAGGCTTGTTTTGTGTCCAATTATGTGGTCAGTTTTGGAGAAGGTACCATGAGGTGCTGAGAAGAAGGTATAACCTTTTGTTTTAGGATAAAATATTCTGTACATATCTGTCAGATCCATTTCTTTCGTAACTTCTGTTAGTTTCACTGTGTCCCTGTTTAGTTTCTGTTTCCATGATCTGTCCATTGGTGAAAGTGGTGTGTTGAAGTCCCCCACTATTATTGTGTGAGGTGCAATGTGTGCCTTAAGCTTTACTAAAGTTTCTTTAGTGAATGTGGCTGCCCTTGTATTTGGAGCATAGATATTCAGAATTGAGAGTTCCTCTTGGAAGATTTTACTTTTGATGAGTATGAAGTGCCCCTCCTTGTCTTTTTTGATGAACTTGGGTCGGAAGTCGATTTTATTAGATATTAGAGTGGATACTCCAGCTTCTTTCTTCAGACCATTTGCTTGGAAAATTGTTTTCCAGCCTTTAATTCTGATGTAATGTCTATCTTTTTCCCTGAGATGGGTTTCCTGTAAGCAGCAAAATGTTGGGTCCTGTTTGTGTAGCCAGTCGATTAGTCTATGTCTTTTTATTGGGGAGTTGAGTCCATTGATATTAAGAGATATTAAGGAAAAGTAATTTTTGCTTCCTATTATTTTTGTTGTTAAAGTTGGCATTCTGTTCTTGTGGCTGTCTTCATTTAGCTTTGTTGAGGGATTTCCTTCTTGCTTTTTCTAGGACGTGGTTTCCATCCTTGTATTGTTTTTTTTTTCTGTTATAATGCTTTGAAGTGCTGGATTCGGGTAAAGATAATGGGTATATTTGGTTCTGTAGTGGAATACTTTTGTTTCTCCCTCTAAGGTTATTGAAAGTTTGGCTGGGTATAGTATCCTGGGTTGGCATTTGTGTTCTCTTTGTGTCTGTATAACATCTGTCCAAGCTCTTCTTGCTTTCATTGTCTCTGGTGAAAAATCTGGTGTAATTCTGATAGGCTTGCCTTTATATGTTACTTGACCCTTTTCCCTTACTACTTTTAATATTCTATCTTTATTTAGTGCATTTGTTGTTCCGATTATTATGTGTCGGAAGGAATTTCTTTTCTGGTCCAGTATATTTGGAGTTCTGTAGGCTTCTTGTATGTTCATGGGCATCTCTTTCTTTAGGTTTGGGAAGTTTTCTTCTATAATTTTGTTGAAGATATTTGCTGATCCTTTGAGTTGAAAATCTTCATTCTCATCTACTCCTATTATCCATAGGTTTGGTCTTCTCATTGTGTCCTGGATTTTCTGGATATTTTGAGTTAGGATCTTTTTGCGTTTTGTATTTTCTTTGATTGTTGTGCCAATGTTCTCTATGGAATCTTCTGCACCCGAGATTCTCTCTTCCATCTCTTGTATTCTGCTGCTGATGCTCGCATCTATGGTTCCAGATTTCTTTCCTTGGGTTTCTATCTCCAGCGTTGCCTCACTTTGGGTTTCCTTTATTGTGTCTACTTCCCTTTTTAGGTCTTGTATGGTTTTATTCAATTCCATCACCTGTTTGGTTGTGTTTTCCTGTATTTCTTTAAGGGATTTTTGTGCTTCCTCTTTAAGATCTTCTACCAGTTTAGCAGTGTTCTCCTGTATTTCTTTGAGTGAGTTATTAAGGTCCTTCTTGATGTCCTCTACCATCATCATGAGATATGCTTTTAAATCCAGGTCTAGCTTTTCAGGTGTGTTGGGGTGCCCTGGACTGGGCAAAGTGAGAGTGCTGGGTTCTGGTGATGGTGAGTGGTCTTGGTTTCTGTTAGTAAGATTCTTACGTTTACCTTTTGCCATCTGGTAATCTCTGGAGTTAGTTG
Source organism: Mus musculus (assembly GCF_000001635.26). NCBI lineage: Eukaryota > Metazoa > Chordata > Mammalia > Rodentia > Muridae > Mus > Mus musculus. The sequence goes on from NC_000083.6 coordinate 40,379,973, forward strand.
ATTTAGTTGTCTCTGGTTAGAGCTTGTTCCTCAGGTGATGCTGTTAACCTCTATCAGCAGACCTGGGAGACTAGATCTCTCCTTTGAGCTTAAGTGATCAGAGCACTCTCTGCAGGCAAGCTCTCCTCTTACAGGGTAGGTGCACAGATATCTGGCGTTAAGACCTCCCTCCTGGCTGAAGGCCCAAAACAGGACCTGTCCCAAAGCTGAGTTGCTTTGGCCTGTCCCAGAAGCTGTTAGCTTCTGTATTCTACACTCTCACATGTGCATAATACTCTCGGAGGAGTCCTGGAACCAAGTTGTCTGCAGCAGATGCTCAGGCCAAGAACTCCCAGGCCGGGCAGATCCCTATCCTCTGGCCGGGAAAGTGGCTGGATGTCTGGGGACTGAAAAGCGGGCTGCCTTAGAAGCTCTGTGGCTCCTGCCTGTCAAAGAAGCTGTTAGCTTCTGTATTCTGCACTCTCACCTGTGCAGGATACTCTCGGTGGGGCCCCAGAACCAAGATGTCTGCTACTGATGCTCAGGCAAAGCGCTGAGACTAACCGAGTTAATGAATCAAAGGACCTAACTAATATCTACAAAACATCTCAATAAAAAAAAGATTATTTCTTTTTCCAGCACCTCATATAACCTTCTGCAAAATGGAACATATATTGGTAACAAAGCAAGCCTCAACAGATACAAGAAAATTGAAATAACTCCTTGGGTCCTATCTGACAACATGGATTAAGCTAGATTTCAGCAACAGAAAACCTACAAACACATAGAAACTGAACAACCCTCTACTCATTGATTACTGAGTCGAGAAAGAAATCAAGAAATTAAACACTTTTAGTAATCCAATGGCAATGAAGGGACACCATGCCTAAACATACAGGATACAGTGAAAGTGTGCTAAGAAAAAACTTCTTAGCACTAAATTCCTCCATAAGGAAATTAGAAATTTCTTATATCGGCAATTTAAAATGTCTAGAAAAACCTGAAATCTCGAGAAGGAAAAGAAAAGGAAAGGAAAGGAGAGGAGAGGAGAGGAGAGGAGAGGAGAGGAGAGGAGAGAAGAGAAGAGAAGAGAAGAGAAGAGAAGAGAAGAGAAGAGAAGAGAAGAGAAGAGAAGAGAAGAGAAGAGAAATAAGCACACCAAAGAGAAGAAGAAGGCAGGAAGTAATCAAAATCAGGGCTGACATCAATCCATTAGAAGCAATGAAAACAATAAAAAGAATCAACAGAGCCAAGAGCTTGTTCTTTGAAAAACTCAACAAGATAGCCAAAACCTTAATTGAAATAACCAACAGACAAAGAGACAGAATCCAAATAAGCAAACTCATAAATGAGAAGTGAGACATAACAGCATACATTGAGAATTCAAAGAATAATTATGTTTTACTTCAAAAGCATACATTCCAGAAGATTGGAAAATCTTAATGACATGAATGATTTTCTAGACAGATACCACTGACTAAAGTAAAAACAAGATCAGGTAAACTATTTAAACTGCCCTATAATCCCTAAAGAAATAGAAACAGTCATTAAATCTCTTGCAACCAAAAAACCCAAAGTCCATATGGTTTTAGTGCAGAATTCTATCAGGGTTTTAAAGAAGAGCTAATAGTAATACTCCTAAAAATATCCCACCAAATGGAAAGAGAAGTAGCATGGACAAACTCATTATATGAGTCAGTCACCCTCATACCTAAACCATGCAAAGACTCAACAAAGAAGGATAACTTCAGACATATTTACCTTATGAACATAGATGTAAAAATACTAAAATACAAATTGATTCTGAGAACACATCAAAGACATCTCTCGTGGTAATTTCTTGCCCAAGTAAGCCTGTATAAAAACATACACAACTCAGTTATTATATTTATAAGCTATATGCCTAGATTGGGGAGATAGATAGATAGATACATAGATAGATAGATAGATAGATAGATAGATAGATAGATAGATAGACAGACAGACAGATAGACAGATAGATAGATAGATAGATATTACTTTATTTCTCAACTATGAGTATATTATAGTTATTATATTTATAATCTTATATGCCTAGATTGGGCATATATATATATATATATATATATATATATATATAAATTTATCCCTTAGTTATGAGACCCCTTGCTACTTGAGGCTTCTCTAGGCTTTGTGATTCTGCTCCATCTTCCTTCCACTTCCTCCTCCTCTAACTCTGAGACCTCAAGCCCAACCTTTTCTTTCTTTCCTCTGCCCAAGTATTGGCTCTAGTCTTTATTTGACCAGTCAGAATGGAGAGAAGTTGCAGTGAAATCACAAGAGTACATTAAAAAGAAAGACATCATGAATTTTAAAGCCAAGTGGATACAACTAGAAAATATCATCCAAAATGAGGTAACCGAGACTCTAAAAGACATACATGGTATGTACTCACTTATCAGTACATATTAGTCATAAAGCATGAGAAAACCATACTACAATCCACAGAGCCAAAGAAACAAAAACACACACAAAACAAAACAAAACAAAACAAAACAAAACAAAAAAAGTGGGCCCAAGTAAGGATGCCTCAATTTTTCTCAGAAGTAAATAAAATAGATAATGAAGGTGTATGGAAAGAGGGAACTGGGAGACAGAGCAGATGGGGAGGGGAATTGGGTGGGGAAGGGTGCTCAGATGTAGTAAAAGCAGACAAGAGAGAATGAAAATAGGCTGTGAGCAGGTACTGAGACATCTATAGGATGCAACAGAGACCTGCACATGTAGAAGACCCAGAGAGTATTTGGGGTGAAACTAGATGAGACTTAGCAGTAGAACATATGGAGCCTTAAATCATCACCTACTTTAGCCAGGACATTCAGTGGAGAGATAAGGACAGCAACCCACCTACAAAACCTTTGACCAAAAATGTTTCCTGCCTACAAGATGTGCAGGCACAAAAATGGATCAGAGACTGAGACAACAGCCAATGACTAACCCAAATTGAGACACTTCACATGAACAATAACCAATACCTGACACTATTAATCATACTCTGTTTTGCTTGTAGACAGGAGTCTAGCATGACTGTCCTCTCAGAGGATCCAACAAGCAGCCAATGGAAACAGATGTATGGACCCACAGTCAAACATTAGAAGAATTTCTAGGGTTCTTGTGGGAGAGTTGGCAAAAGGATTGAAGGATCCTAAGAGGATAGGGACTCCACAAGAAGATCGACAGAGTCAGCTAACCTGGCCTCTTGGAGGCCCCCAGATATTGAACCATCAACCTAAGGGGGAGCATGGCAAGGATCCCCACAAATATGTAGCAGATGTGCATCTTGGTCTTCATGTAAGTTGCTCAACAACTGGAGTGGGTGGTGTCCCTTATCCTGTTGCCTGTCTGTAGATCTCTGTCTCCTAACAAGGCTGCCTTGTCTGACATAAGTGGGAGAAGATGCACCTTCTTGCCATGATGTGGGTTCTGGTATAAGATACAATTTGCTAAATGCATGAAACACAAGAAGAACGAAGACCAAAGTATGGACACTTTGCCCCTTCTTAGAATTGGGAGCAAAACACCCATGGAAGGAGTTACAGAGACAAAGTTTGGAGCTGTGTCAAAAGGGTGGACCATCTAGAGACTGCCATATCCGGGGATCCATTCCATAATCAGCTTCCAAATGCTGACACCATTGCACACTAGCAAGATTTTGCTGAAAGGACCCAGATATAGCTCTCTCTTGTGAGACTATGCCGGGGCCTAGCAAACACAGAAGTGAATGTTCACAGTCAGCTATTGGATGGATCACAGGGCCCCCAATGGAGGAGCTAGAGAAAGTACCCAAGGAGCTAAAGGGATCTGCAACCCTATAGGTGGAACAACATTATGAACTAACCAGTACCCCAGAGCTCTTGACTCTAGCTGCATATGTATCAAAAGATGGCCTAGTCGGCCATCACTGGAAAGAGAGGCCCATTGGACTTGCAAACTTTATATGCCCCAGTACAGGGAAATGCCAGGGCCAAAAAGTGGGAGTGGGTGGGGGAGAGTATGGAGGACTTTTGGGATAGCATTGGAAATGTAAATGAGGAAAATACCTAATAAAAATATTTTTAAAAAATAAATATTTACTTAATTAATAAGATTGATGGTATGATAAAATGTTGATAAAATGACAAATTAAAATTCAAATGAAATTACCCATCACTTAAATGTGCCATGGAAGAGCTATTGATTTCAAATATTTGAATTTTTACTTGAAATAAAGGAGGAATGGCAGGGACTAAGTAGAATATCTCCTAAAACAACTGAGAAGATGGCTGATATTTATGAAACATAGTCAGAGAGATGAATAAAAATGAGCTTACCCTTGCCTTTTTTGGACTCCTAGACAAAAATTTCCAGTTCATGGGGATGAAAGGGCCACTTTTGTGGACTTTGTGGGCTCTGCGAATGGAACATGAAAATCAAAATATTTTCTACCCATATCAAAGTATAGAATCTCTTCCAATTTTCCATATTCTAAGCACTTAGCTTTCACTCTTTACAATATCTTTCCATTTCCTGCATCCCTAGTTTAACATGAGCATATATTGGATTGAGGAGGCAACCACACAATTCAGAATATTCTTTACAGTGATAAGAAAACACCTAAATGTAAAGACAGAACCGTTTTTTTTTTAAATTTCATATACATCTTCATTTTCTAATATTGTACAAATATATATTTAATATGGATAACATTGTTTCATGTGTATAGAAAATTTATGATCAATCATACTGAAACTAAAGTAAAAACTCAGTTAACTGGCATCAGGAAAACCACCTCACACAGGGAGCAATGTTGCCATCTTGTGGTTACATGTTAATTTCAATTTTTCAATACTTTCCTTAAACTCATAAGAAAACTAAATAACTAATATGTACACAAGTATAACTTGTAATTTTATAACTAGTATCATTATACAAACTGTTATAAATAAATATAAGAAAATAAGGCAACTGTAATATAGTCACAAATATCTTTCATAAACAAGCAGTGAATTATGGTTTGTTTGGCATTTTTTATATCAATTTCTAAATTCGATAAGAAAAATATTATTCGAATATTCTTTCCTTAATGGGCTAGACTGTACATCATTACATTGAGATATTTTCTTTTTTTTAAATTTTTATTAGATATTTTCTTTATTTACATTTCAGATGTTATCCCCTTTCCAAGTTTCCCCTCTGAAAATCCCCTATAACCACCCCTCTCCCCCTGCTCCCCCACCCACCCAATCCCATTCCTGGTCCTGGAATTCCCTTATACTGGAGAATAGAGCCTTCACAGGACCAAGGCCTTTCCTCCAATTGATGACTGACAAGGCAATCCTCTGCTATAAATATAGTTAGAGCCACAAGTTCCACCATGTATTTTTTGTGATTGGTGGTATAGTTCCAAGGAGCTCTGAGGTTACTGGTTAATTCATACTGATGTTCCTTCAGTCCCCTTCAGGTCCCTGTGTGTTTCTCTGGCTCCTTCATTAGGAACCTTGCAATCCACCCAATGGATGACTATGAGCATCTACTTCTGTATTTGCCAGGCACTGGTAGAGCCTCACAGGAGACAGATATATCAGTCTTCTGTCAGTAGACTCTTGTTGGCATTTGCCTAGTGTCTGGGTTTGGTGGTTGTTTATGGGGTGAATCTGCAAGTGGGGCCATCTCCAGATGGTCATTACTTGAAGATCTGTTCCGAACATTGTCTCTGTAACTCCTTCCATGGGTATTTTGTTCCCATTCTAAGAAGGAACGGAGTATACACACTTTGGTCTTCCTTCTTATTGAGTTTTATGTGTTTTGCAAATTGTATTTTGTGTATTCTATATTTCTTGGATAATATTCACTTATCAGTGAGTCCATACCATGTGTTTTCTTTTGTGATTGGGTTACCTCACTCAGAATGATATCCTCTAGATCCATCCATTTGTCTAAGAATTTCATAAATTCATTGTTTTTAATAGCTGAGTAGTACTCCATTGTGTAAATGTACCACGTTTTCTGTATCCATTCCTCTGTTGAGGGACATCTGGGTTCTTTCCAGCTTCTGGCTATTATAAATAAGGCTGCTATGAATATGGTCGAGCATGTGTTCTTATTACAAGATGGAACATCTTATGTGTATATGCCCAGGAGTCGTATTGCTGGATCTTCTGGTAGTTCTATGTCCACTTCTCTAATGAAATGCCAAACTGATTTCCAGAGTGATTGTACCAGCTTGCAATCCCACCAGCAATAGAGGAGTGTTCCTCTTTCCCCACACCCTTGCCAGCATCTGCTGTCACCTGAATTTCTGATCTTAACCATTCTGACTGGTGTGAGGTGGAATCTCAAGGTTGATTTGTTGTGCATTTCCCTGATGATTAAGGATGTTGAACATTTTTCCAGGTGCTTCGCAGTCATTCGGTATTCCTCAATTGAGAATTCTTTGTTTAGCTCTGTACCCCCATTTTTTAAAAAAGGGTTGTTTGATTTACTGGAGTCCAGCTTCTTGAGGTTTTTTTTTGTATATATTAGATATTGGCCCCCTATGAGATTTAGGATTGGTAAAGATCCTTTCCCAATCTGTTGGTGTCCTTTTTGTCTTATTGACAGTGTCTTTTGCCTTAGAGTAGCTTTGCAATTTTATGAGATCACATTTATCGATTCTCAATCTTACAGCCCTAGACTTTGGTGTTCTGTTCAGGAATTTTCCCCCTGTGCCCATATCTTCGAGGCTTTCCCACACTTACTCCTCTATTACGTTTTAGTATCTCTGGTCTTATGTGGAGTTCCTTGATCCACTTTGACTGGAGCTTTGTACAAGGAGATAAGAATGGATAAGTTTGCACCGTTCTACATGATAACGACCAGTTGTGCAAGCACCATTTGTTGAAAATGCTGTCTTTTTTTTCCACTGGAAGTTTTTAGCTCCCTTGTCAAAGATCAAGTGACCCTAGGTATGTGCATTCATTTCTGGGTCTTCAATTCTACTCCATTGATCTACCTGACTGTTGCTGTACCAGTACCATGCAGTTTTGTTTTGCTTTGTTTTGTTTTGTTCTGTTTTGTTTTGTTTTGTTTTGCTTTATCACAATTGCTCTGTAGTACAGCTTGAGGTCAGGCATGGTGATTCCACCAGAGAGTCTTTCATTGTTGAGAATAGTTTTGCAATCCTAGGTTTTTTGTTATTCCAGATTAATTTGCAAATAGCCCTTTTTTTTTTGTTTTTCCAACTTTTTATTCAGTATTTTCTTCATTTACATTTCAAGTGTGATCTCGAAATTCTCCCATACTGTCCCCCACATCCCCTACCCAGCCACTCCCACTTCTTGGCCCTGGTGTTCCCTAGTACTGGGGCATATAAACTTTGCAAGACCAGGGGTCCTCTCTTTCCAATGATGGCTGTTAGGCCATCGTCTGCTACATATGCTGCTAGAGACACAAGCTATGGGGATACTGGTTAGTTCATATTGTTGTTCCACCTATAGTGTTGCAAACCCCTTTAGCTCCTTGGGTACTTTATCTCCTCCATTGGGGGCCCTCTGTTCCATCCAGTAGCTGACTGTGAGCATCCACTTCTGTGTTTGCCAGGCACTGGCATCACCTCACAAGAGACAGCTATATCAGCGTCCTTTCAGCAAAAACTTGCAGGCATATTGCAATAGTGTCTGCATTTGGTAGCTGATTATGGGATGGATCCCCACGTGCGGCAGTCTCTGATGGTCCATCCTTTGTCTCAACTCCAAACTTTGTCTCTGTAACTCCTTCTATTGGGTGTTTTGTTCCCAATTCTAAGAAGGGGAGAAGTGTCAAGAATGAAGACCAAAGTGTGGACACTTTGCCCCTTCTTAAAATTGCAAGCAAATTGCCCTTTATAACTCTGTGAAGAATTGAGTTGGAATTGTGACAGGAATTGCCTTGAATCTGTAGGTTGCTTTCAGCAAGATAGCCATTTTTACTATATCAATCCTGCCAATCCATGAGCATGGGAGATCTTCCCATCATTTGAGATCTTTGATTTCTTTATTGAAAGACTTGAAGTTCTTGTCATACAGATCTTTCACTTCTTTAGTTAGAGTCACACCAAGTTATTTTATGTTATTTGTGATTATTGTGAAGGGTGTTTTATCCCTAATTTATTTCTCAGCCTGTTTATCCTTTGTGTAGACAAAGGCCAGTGATTTCTTTGAGTTAATTTTATATCCAGCTACTTCACTGAAGCTGTTTATCAGGTTTAGGAGTTCCCTGGTGGAAATTTTAGGGTCACTTATATATACTATCATATCATCTTCAAATAGTGATATTTTGACTTCTTACTTTCCAATTTGTATACCCTAGACCTCCTTTTGTTGTCTAATTGCTCTGGCTAGGGCTTCTAGTAGTATATTGAATAGGAAGGGAGAAAGCGGGCAGCCTTGTCTAGTCCCTAATTTTAATGAGATTACTTCAAGTTTCTCTTCATTTAGTTTGATGTTGGCTACTGGTTTGCTGTAGATTGCTTTTATTGTGGCTAGGTATGGGGCCCTGAATTCCTGATCATTCCAAGACTTTTATCATGAATAGGTGTTGGATTTTGTCAAATCCTTTCTCAGCATCTAAGGAGATAATCATTTGGGGTTTTTTTTCTTTGAGTTTGTTTATATAGTGGATTACATTGATGGATTTCCACATATTAAACCAAACCTGCATCCATGGGATGAAGCCTACTTGATCATGATGGATGACCATTTTGATGTGTTCTTGAATTCAGTTTTCGTGAATTTTATTGAGTATTTTTTGCATTGATAGTCATAAGGGAAATTGGTCTGAAAACTGGTCTCATTCTCTGTTGGGTCTTTGTGTGGTTTAGATATCCAAGTAATTGTGGCTTCATAGAATGAACTGGGGTAGAGTACCTTCTGTTTCTATTTTGTGAAATAGTTTGAGGAGAGTTGAAATTGGGTCTTCTTTGAAGGTCTGAAAGAACTCTGCACTAAACCCATCAGGTCCTGGGCTTTTTTTGGTTGGGAGACTACTAATGATTGCTTCTCTTTTTTAGGGGATATGGGCTGTTTAGATCATTAATCTGATCCTGATTTAATTGATACCTTGTATAGAAAATTGTCCATTTCTTCCAGGTTTTTCAGTTTTGTTGAGTATAGCCTTTTGTGTTAGGATCTGATGATGCTATGGATTTCCTCAAGTTCTGTTGATATGGCTCCCTTTTCTTTCTGATTTTGTTAATTAGAATATTCTCCCTGTGCCCTCTAGTGAGTCTGGCTAAGGGTTTGTCTATCTTGTTGTATCTTGTTGATTTTCTCAAACAAACAAACAAACAAACAAACAAACACCAGCTCTTGGTTTGGTTGATTCTTTGTATAGTTCTGTTTATTTTTACTTGGTTGATTTCAGCCATGAGATTGATTATTTTCTGTAGTCTACTCCTCTTGGGTGAATTTGCTTCCTTTTGTTCTAGAGCTTTTGGGTGTGCTGTCAAGCTGCTAGTGTGTGCTCACTCCAGTTTCTTTTTGGCAGCACTCAGAATTATGAGTTTTTCTCTTAGGAATGCTTTCATTGTGTGTTGATTTTCATTCAACTCTAAAAAGTCTTTAATTTCTTTCTTTATTTCTTCCGTGACCAATTTATCCTTGAGTAGAGTGTAGTTCAGCTTCCACATGAATATTGGCTTTCTATTATTTATGTTGTTATTGAAAACCATCCTTAGTCCATGGTCATCTGATATGATGCATGTGATAACTTCAATATTTTTGTATCTGTTGAGGCCTGTTTTGTGACTGATTATATGTTCAGTTTTGGAGAAGGTACCATGAGGTCCTGAGAAGGTATATTCTTTAATTTTAGGGTAAATTTTTGTGTAGACATCTGTTAAACCGATTTTCTTCATAACTTCTGTTAGTTTCACTGTGTCTTTGTTTAGTTTCTGTTTCCAGGATCTGTCCAGTGATGAGAGTGGGTGTTAAAGTCTCCCACTATTACTTTGTTTGGTGCAATGTGTGCTTTGAGCTTTACTAAAGTTTCTTTAATGAATGTGGCTGCCCTTGCATTTGGAGCATAGATATTCAGAATTGTGAGTTCATCTTGGAAGATTTTGCTTTGATGAGTATAAAGGGCCCTTCCTTGTCTTTTTGATAACTTTGGGTTGGAAGTCAAATTTATTCGATATTAGAATGGCTACTCCAGATTCTTTCTTCAGACTATTTACTTAGCAAATTGTTTTCCAGCCTTTTCCTCTGAGGTAGTGTCTGTCTTTGTTCCTGGAGTGGATTTCCTGTATGTAGCAAAATGTTGGTTCCTGTTTATGTAGCCAGTCTGTTAGTCTACATCTTTTTATTGGGGAATTGAGTCCATTGATACTAAGAGATATTAAGGAAAAGTAACTGTTACTTCATGTTATTTTTGTTGTTAGAGTTGGGATTCTGTTCTTGTGACTATCTTCTTTTAGGTTTATAAAAGAAATACTTTTTTGCTTTTTCTAGGCCATCATTTCCCTCCTTGTGTTGGAGTTTTACCTTTATTATCCTTTGAAAAGCTGGATTCGTGGAAAGATAATCTATGAATTTGGTTTTGTCATGGCATACCTTGCTTTCTTCATCTATGGTAATGGAGAATATTTCTGCGTTTAGTAGCCTGGGCAGGCATTTGTACTCTCTTGTAGTCTCCCCTCCCCAAGCCTGAAACCTGTTTGTTCAGGGGTGGAGCTTTCTGCTCATTCGTTCTGTCACGCCCACTGTTGGAACCTGCTGCTTTGCTGTTCTGAGCCACACTCCGCAACACTCTCTTAGGATCTGTATAACATCTGTATAACATCTGGCTTTCATAGTATCTGGTGAAAAGTCTAGGGTAATTCTCATAGGTCTGCCTTTATGTTACTTGCCCTTTTTCCCTTGCTGATTTTAATATTCTGTCTTTATTTAGTGCACTTGTTGTTTTGATTATTATGTGTCTGGAGGGATTTCTTTTCTGGTCCAGTCTATTTTGAGTTCTGTAGGCTTCTTGTATGTTCATTGGCATCTCTTTCTTTAGGTTACAGAAGTTTTCTTCTATAATTTCTTTGAAGATATTCACTGGCCCTAGAAGTTGAAAATCTTCGTTCTCATCTATATATATTATCCTTATGTTTGGTCTTCTCTTTGTGTCCTAGATTTCCTGGATGTTTTGAATTAGGATCTTTTTGCATTTTGAATTTTCTTTGATTGTTGTGTCCATGTTCCCTATGGAATCTTCTGCACTTGATATTCTCTTTTCCATCCCTTGTATTCTGTTGCTGATGCTCAGATCTATGGTTTCTGAATTCTTTCCTAGGATTTCTATCTCCAGAGTTGTTTCCCTTTGTGATTTCTCTATTGTTTCTACTTCCACTTTTAGATCCCAGATTGTTTTGATCAATTCTTTCACCTGTTTAGTAGTGTTTTCCTGTAACTTTTAAAGGGATTTTTGTGTTTCCTCTTTAAGTGCTTCTAGCTATTTACCTGTGTTTTCCTGTATTTCCTTCTCAAAGTCTTTCATTGTCACCATGTAAAGTGACTTTAGATCCATGTCTTCCTTTTCTGGTGTGATGGTGTATCTAGGACTTGCTACGGTGGGAGAGTTCGGTTCTGATGATGCCAAGTAACCTTGATTTCTGTTGCTTCTGTTCTTATGCTTGCCTCCTGCCATCTGATTATCTCAAATGCTTGCTGCCCTCAATATATCTGTTTGGAGCCTGTACCTCCTATAATCCCGGTTGATTCAGGACTCTTCAGAGTCCAGATTTCTCTGTGATCCTGTGATTCCCGGTTCCTGTGAACCTGAGATTCTGGGTGTATCAGAGTTCTTGACAGTCAAGCTTCCTCTGAGACCTGGAGATCCTGGTGTGACCAAGCTCCTGTTATCCTAGGATCCTGTAATCCTAAGATCCTGGACGTGTTACAGGTCCTGGAACTGGTGTTACTACCTCTGAGGACCCTGCAGCTCTCTGGTGTGTTTGAAACCAATTTATAATGGTACTTATCAAAAGGATCCCAAGCCACTGGTCAGGTAGAGCTCCTGTGTCCTTGCTCCTGCTGTCACAGGCCCATCACAATTGGTTTGGAATATGTATTGTGTTCCACTCACCAGTGATCCTAAGATCACGTGGAGAGTCCTCTGGGGTCAGTGGGACTGTCTGCTAAGTTCTCACCAAAGGTGACCTGGAGCTGGCTCTGACCAGAAGGGCAGTTTGGCACTTTTTTTCCTTGCCCCCCCTTTTTTTACTCTTTTTTAAAAATTTGGATACTTTGTTTATTTGCATTTAAAATGTAATCCTCTTTCCTGGTTTCCTGTCTGGGAAAAAAAAAAAAACTCTCTCTATCCCCTTCCCCCTCCTCTCTGCTCACCAACCCACTCACTCCTGTTTCCTGGCCCTGGCATTCTTGCACACTGGGGCATAGAGCCTTCATAGTACAAAGGACCTTTCCTCACATTGATGTATGATTAGGTCATCCTCTGCTGCATGTACAGCTGGAGCCATGAGTCCCACCATGTGTGCTCTTTGCTTGGTGGTTTAGTCCCTGGGAGCTCTGCGGGTACTGCCTAGCTCATATTGTTATTCCTCCTATGGGGCTGACAATCCCTTCAGCTCCTTAAGTCCTTGTTAGTATACATAAGTAACCCAAAAAATCTACCAGAGAACTCCTAAACCTGATAAACAACTTCAGCAATGTGGCTGGATATAAAATTAATTAAAACAAATCAGTGGCCTTTCTTTACACAAAGGATAAACAGGCCAAGAAAGAAATTGAGGAACCAACACCCTTCACAATAGTCACAAATAATGTAAAAACCTTGGTGTGGATCTAACTAAGCAAGTAAAATATCTGTATGATAAGAACTTCAAGTCTGTTCAACATCCTTAATCATCAAGGAAATGCAAATCAAAACAACCCTGAGATTCCACCTCACACCAGTCAGAATGGCTAAGATCAAAAATTCAGGTGACAGCAGATGCTGGTGTGGATGTGGAGAAAGAGGACACTCCTCCATTGTTGGTGGGATTGCAGGCTTGTACAACCACTCTGGAAATCAGTCTGGCGGTTCCTCAGGAAATTGGACATAGTACTACCGGAGGATCCAGCAATACCTCTCCTGGGCATATATCCAGAAGATGCCCCAACTGGTAAGAAGGACACATGCTCCACTATGTTCATAGCAGCCTTATTTATAATAGCCAGAAGCTGGAAAGAACCCAGATGCCCCTCAACAGAGGAATGGATACAGAAAATGTGGTACATCTACACAATGGAGTACTACTCTGCTATTAAAAAGAGTGAATTTATGAAATTCCTAGCCAAATGGATGGACCTGGAGGGCATCATCCTGAGTGAGGTAACACATTCACAAAGGAACTCACACAATATGTACTCACTGATAAGTGGATATTAGCCCAACACCTAGGATACCCAAGATATAAGATACAATTTCCTAAACACATGAAACTCAAGAAAAATGAAGACTGAAGTGTGGACACTATGCCCCTCCTTAGAAGTGGGAACAAAACACCCTTGGAAGGAGTTACAGAGACAAAGTTTGGAGCTGAGATGAAAGGATGGACCATGTAGAGATTGCCATATCCAGGGATCCACCCCATAATCAGCATCCAAACGCTGACACCATTGCATACACTAGCAAGATTTTATCGAAAGAACCCAGATGTAGCTGTCTCTTGTGAGACTATGCCGGGGCCTAGCAAACACAGAAGTGGATGCTCACAGTCAGCTAATGGATGGATCACAGGGCTCCCAATGTAGGAGCTAGAGAAAGTACCCAAGGAGCTAAAGGGATCTGCAACCCTATAGGTGGAACAACATTATGAACTAACCAGTACCCCGGAGCTCTTGACTCTAGCTGCATATGTATCAAAAGATGGCCTAGTCGGCCATCACTGGAAAGAGAGGCCCATTGGACACGCAAACTTTATATACCCCAGTACAGGGGAACGCCAGGGCCAAAAAGGGGGAGTGGGTGGGTAGGGGAGTGGGTGGGTATGGGGGACTTTTGGTATAGCATTGGAAATGTAAATGAGCTAAATACCTCATAAAAAATTAAAAAAAAAAAAGAAAAAAAGAAAAAAAGAAAAAAAAAAAGAACTTCAAGTCTCTGAAGAAAGAAATCAAAGAAGATCTCAGAAGATGGAAAGATCTCCCATGCTCATGAATTGGCAGGACTAATATAGTAAAAATGGCCATCTTGCCAAAAGCAATCTGTAGATTCAATGCAATACCCATCAAAATTCAAACTCAGTTCTTCATAGATTTAGGAAGAATAATTTCCAAATTCATCTGGAATTACAAAAAAAAAAAAAAAACAAAACAAAAACAAAAAAAATCAAATAAACAAACAAAAAACAGGATAGCAGAAACTATTCTCAACAATAAAAGAACTTCTGGGAGAATCACCATTCCTGACATCAAGCTGTTCTACAGCGCAATTGTGATTAAAAAGAAGGGGGGGGCATGGTATTGGTACAGTGACAGACAGGTAGATTAATGGAATAGAACTGAAGACCCAGAAATGAACCCACACACCTCTGGTCACTTTATCTTTGACAAAGGTGCTGAAATCACCTAGTGGAAAAAAGACAGCATTTTCAACAAATGGTGCTGGCTCAACTGGCAGTTAGCATATAGAAGAAGGCAAATCAACCCGTTCTTATCTCCTTGTACAAAGCTCAAGTCCAAGTAGATCAAGGACCTTCACATAAAACCAGATACACTGAAACTTTTAGAAGAGAAAGTGGCGAAGAGCCCTGAACATATGGGAACAAGGAAAAATTCCTGAACAGAACACCAATGGCTTGTGATGTAATGGATTGTGAGTAGACAAATGTGACCTCATAAAATTGCAAAGCTTCCATAAGGCAAAGGACACTGTCAAGAAGACAAAAAGGCCACCAACAGATTGGGGAAAGATCTTCACCAATCCTACACTCAATAGAATAGGGAATATACCTAATACCAATATTTCTCAAACTACCCCAAAAGTTCAAAAAAAAGAAAAGAAAAGAAAAAGAAACAGAAGGAACAGTATTCATTCTATGAAGCCACAATTATGCTGATACCTAAACCATACATGTATTTAACCAAAAAATAGAACTTCAGACCAATCTTGCTTATGAATATTAATGCAAAAATACTGAATAAAGTTTTTGCAAACCAAATCCAAGAACACATCAAAACCTGAGATTCCACCTTACACCAATCAGAATGTCTAAGATCAAATCCTCAGATGACAACATATGTTGGAGAGGATTTGAAGAAAAAGGAGTACTCCTTCACTGCTGGTGGGATTGTAAACTAGTACAACCACTCTGGAAATAAATCTGGAGTTTCCTCAGAAAATTGGAAATAGATCTACCTGAAGACCCAGGATTAACACTCTTGTAAATATACACAAAAGATTCCCCAACATGCCACAGTGGCACATGTTCCACTATATTCATAGTGGCCTTGTTTGTGATAGCCAGAAGCTGGAAACAAGCCAAATGTCCCACCACAATCAAGAAGGATTCATCCAATGGATATAAGGTTGGTTTAATATATGAAAATCGATTAATGTAATCCACTATATAAACAAACTAAAGAAATAACATGATCATCTCCTTAGATGCAGAAAAGGCATTTGACAAAATTCAACACCCCTTCATGTTAAAAGTATTGGAGAGATCAGAAAATCAAGGCCCATACCTAAACATAATAAAAGCAATTTACTGCAAAGCAACAGCCAATATCAATTTAAAGTTAGACATATTTGAAGCAATCCCATTACAATCAAGGGCAAGACAAGCCTGAACACTCTCCCCATATCTATTCAATATAGTATTCAAAGTGCTAGGGAGAAAAATCAAACAACAAAAAAAAAGATCAAGGGGATACAAATTGACAAGGAAGAAACAAAGTTATCACTATTTGCAAATGATATGATACTATACATAAGCGACCCCAAAAATAATACCAGAGAATTTTCTCCAGCTGATAAACAACTTCAGCAAAGTGGTCAGATAAAAAAATTAACTCAAATAAAACTTTAGCCTTCTTTTATACAAATGATAAACTGGCTGAGAAAGAAATTAGGAATATAACTTCCTTCATATGAGCCACAAATAATATAAACTATCCTGGGGTAACTCTAACTCAACAATTGAAAGACCTGTATGAAAATAGCTTCAAGTCTCTCTAGAAAGAAATCAAAGATCTCAGAAAATGGAGACCTCTCATGCTCATGGATTAGCAGAATTAATATAGTTAAAATGGCCATCCTACCAAAAGCAATCTACATATTCAATAAAATCACCATAAAAATTCCTACTCAACTTTTCATAGAGATAGCAAGAGCAATTTACAAATTCATTTGGAATAACAAAATCCAGGATAGCAAAAACTATTCTCAACAGGAATAGGACTTCCGGGGTAATCACCCTCCCTGACGTCAAGTTTTACTATGAACAATAGTGATAAAAATTAAATGGTACTGGTACAGAGACAGACATCTTGATCACTGGAATAGAATTAAAGATACAGAAATAAATTTTCTTTAACCAAGAAGCCAAAATATATAATTGAAAAAAGAAAGCATCTTCAATAAATGGTGCTGGTCTAACTGACTATCTGTATATAGAAAAATGAAAATAGGCCCATATTTGTCACCTTGCACAAAGCTTAAGTCTAAGTGGATCAAGGACCTCAACAAAATCAGATACACTGAATCTAAGAGAATGTGGGAGAGAGCCTTGAACTCATTGGCACAGGGGGAAATTTCCTAAACAAAACTCCAATGGTTCAGACCCTAAGAACAAGTATTGACAAATGGGAACTCATGGGACTGGAAAACGTCTATAAGGCAAAGGAAATAGTCAATATGACAAATCAGCAACCTACAGACTGGTGAAAAATCTTCAGTAATCTCACATCCAAAAGAGGGCTAATATCCAAAATATATAAAGAATTCAAGAAGATAATCACCAAAAAAATCAAACAACATAATCAAATTATAGAGTATAGAACTAAACTGAGATTTTACAATAGAGGAATCTCAAATGGCTGAGGAGCACCTAAAGAAATGTACAAAGGCACTGGATCACCTTGGGCGCGGAGTCGATGGACACCCCCCAATGTCCCTAGAGGACTCTCCACACAATCTTAGGACCACTAGTGAGTGGAACACAACTTCTGTTCCAATTCAATCTTGCAGAACCTGAGACAGCATTAGGGAAGCAGAAAACCCGGCCCGAACAGGGTCAAAAGTCCCTTCTGGTCAGCACCAGAACTGGGTGACCTTGTGCACTGAGTTGTCGGACACCCTCAAGGTCTCTAGAGGACTCTCCACACAATCTTAGGACCACTGATCAGACAGCTCCACGCTCCTCGAAGGAGACGTCACTTCTAGGCACTATAACATACCCAGGATCTTTGACAACAGGATCCCAGGGTAAAAGGAGTTTGGTTACACCAGTATTTCAGGGTCTCAGAGGAACTTGACAAACAAGAACTCTGACACACCCAGAATCACAGGTTCACAGGAGCCCAAAGCAAAGCATCACAGAGAAAGCTTGACTGTGGGGAGTTCTGAATCAAATGGGATTATAGGAAGGACAGGCTCCAATCAGATATCTTGAGGTCAGCAAATACTTGAGATAATCAGATGGCAGGAGGCAAGCATAAGAACAGAAGCAACAGAAATCAAGGTTACTCGGCATCATCAGAACCAAACTCTCCCACCATAACAAGTCCTGAATACACCATCATAACAGAAGAGCAAGACATGGATCTAAAGTCATTTCTTATGATGATGATGAAGGACCTTAAGAAGGAAATACAGGAAAACATAGGTAAACAGCTAGAAGCCTTTAAAGAGGAAACACAAAAATGCCTTAGAGAGTTACAGGAAAATAATTCCAAACAGGAGATGGAAGTGAACAAAACCATGCAGGATATAAAAAGGGAAATAGAAACAATAAAGAAAACCCAAAGGGAGACAACTATGGAGATAGAAACCCTAGGAAAGAAATCTGGAACCATAGATTCGAGCATCAGCAACAGAATACAAGAGATGGAAAAGAGAATCTCAGGTGCAGAAGATTCATAGGGAACATGGGAACAACAATCAAAGGAAATGCAAAATACAAAAAGATCCTAACTCAAAACATCCAGGAAATCAAGGACACAATGAGAAGACCAAACCTACGGATAATAGGAGTAGATGAGAATGAAGATTTTCAATATAAAGGGCCAGCAAATATCTTCAACAAAATTATAGAAAACTTCCCAAACCTAAAGAAAGAGATGCCCGTGAACATAAAAAAAGCAAATGGATGGACCTGGAGGGTATCATCCCGAGTGAGGTAACCCAATCACAAAAGAACTCACATGATATGTATTCACTGATAAGTGGATATTAGCCCTGAAGCTTAGAATACCCAAGTTACCAGTTGGAGAACACATGAAAGTCAAGAAGAATGAAGACCGAAGTGTGGTCACTTTGCCCCTTCTTAGAATTGGGAACAACACACTCATGGAAGGAGTACAGAGACAAAGTTTGCAGCTGAGACGAAAGGATGGACCATCTAGAGACCTCCCCACCTGGTGATCCATCCCATAATCAGCTTCCAAATGCAGACAACATAGCATATGCCAGCAAGATTTTGCTGAAAGGACCGTGATATAGCTGTCTCTTGTGAGGTGATGCCAGTGCCTGGCAAAC
Source organism: Mus musculus (assembly GCF_000001635.26). Lineage (NCBI taxonomy): Eukaryota > Metazoa > Chordata > Mammalia > Rodentia > Muridae > Mus > Mus musculus. The sequence goes on from NC_000083.6 coordinate 40,398,669, forward strand.
ACAAAAGTGAATGTTCACAGTCGGCTATTCGATGGAAGACAGGTTCCCCAATGGAGGAGCTAGAGAAAGTACCCAAGGAGCTAAAGGGGTCTGCAACCCTATAGGTGGAACAACAATATGAACTGACCAGTACACCCAGAGCTTGTGTCTCTAACTGCATATGTAGCAGAAGATGTCCTAGTAGGCCATCATTGGGAAGAGAGGCCCCTTTGTCTTGCAAACTTTATATGCCTAGTACAGGGGAACACCAGGGCCAAAAACTGGGAGTGGGTGGGTAGTGGAGGGCAGGGAGCGTATGGCGGAATTTTGGGATAGCATTTGAAATGTAAATAAAGAAAATACCTAATAAAAATATATTTTAAAAAAGAAATGTTCAAAGTCCTTAGTGATCAGAAAATTGCAAATCAAAACGACCCTGAGATTCCACCTTACACCAATCAGAATGCCTTAGATCAAAACCTCAGATGACAACATATGTTGGAGAGGATTTGGAGAAAAAGGAACACTCCTTCACTGCTGGTGGGATTGTAAACTAGTACAACCACACTGGAAATAAATCTAGAGTTTCTCAAAAAATTGGAAATAGATCTACTTGAAGACTGAGCAATAACACTCTTGTAAATATACACAAAAGATTCCCCAACATGACACAGTAGCACATGTTCTACTATATTCATAGTAGCCTTGTTTGTGATAGCCAGAAGCTGGAAACAAGCCACATGCCCCACAACAGAAAAAAATGGATACAGAAAATGTGGTTCATTTACACAATGGAATACTATTCAGCTATTAAGAATGATAAAATCCTGAATTTTGCATTGACAGAACTAGAAAATATCATCCCGAGTGATGTAACTCAGACCCAAAATGACATGCATGGTATGTATTCACTAATAAGAGAGGCGAGGCGAGGCGAGGCGAGGCAACAAGAGAAGAGATGAGAAAAGAAGAGAAGAGGGAGGGGAGGGGAGGGGAGGGGAGGGGAGGGGAGGGGAGGGGAGGGGAGGGGAGGCGAGGGGAGGGGAGGGGAGAAGAGAAGAGAAGAGAAGTGAAGAGAAGAGAAGAGAAGAGAAGAGAAGAGAAGAAAGAGAAGAGAAGAGAAGAGAAGAGAAGAGAAGAGAAGAGAAGAGAAGAGAAGAGAAGAGAAGAGAAGAGAAGAAGAAGAGTACCCGAGACACAGTCCACCGAACTCAAAAATGTCAACAAGATGAATGGCTCAAGTGTGGATGCCTCAGTCCCACTTGGAGGGAGAAGAAAGCAATCACAAGGGGAGAGGGAGGGAGGGACTTCGAAGGGAAAGTGGATGGGGGCAGGGTGGCAGAGAGGGGAACCTCATCTGGTATTGGGTGAGGGAAAAGGACTGAAGCCACGAGGGACCCAGAAAGAATGAAAACAGGCAACCTCTGGAGGTATGTTGGGGGGGACCCTCCAGAATTCACCAGAGAACTGGGAGGTGAGAGAGCCTTAGGACTCAAAGGGAGGGACCTTAGATGAAAATGTCAGACAGTAGAGAGCAAGAACTTATATGACCCAACTCCAGCAGAAAGACAGGGCATCAAGTGAGGGAAAGGCTTGCCATCTCACAGTCAAAACTCTGACCCATAATTGTTCCTGTCTGAAAGAACTGCAGGAATGGAAATGGAGAGTAGCTTGAGGAAAAGACTGTCTAGGGACAGGCCCGAAGTGAAATGAAGCTCAAGGGGAGTTCCCAAAGCCTGACACTATTACTGAGGTTATGGAACGCTCACAAAAAGGGACCTAGCATGACTACCCTCTGAAAGACCCAACAAGCAGCTAAAAGAGTCAGATGCAGATATTTGCACCCAAACAATGGAAAGAAACTGCTGATCCCTGTGATTGAATCAGGGAAAACCTGGAAGAAGCTGAGGAGAGTGGTGATCCTGTAGGAGGACCAGCAGTCTCAGTTAACCAGGACCCCCGAGATCTTTCAGACCCTAGACCACACACCAGGAAGCACACACCAGCTTATATGAGGCCCCCAACACATATATAGCAGAGGATTGCTGGATCTGGGCTCAGTCAGAGAAGATGCACCTAACCCTCAAGAGACTGGAGGCCCCAGGGAGTTTAGACTTCTGGTTGTAAGTGGGTGAGGGTGGAGTACATTCTCATGGAGAAAGGGGGCAGGAAGTAGGTATGGGATGTGCAACCCTTGTAGGGTGGACCGTGACCAGGAAGGGAATAAAATCTGGAGTATTAATTAATTAATTAATTAAGCAAAGGTTTAAATTTAAAATACATATAAATAGTATTATTTTTCTTTTTCTCTGATAACACTTTCCTTTGAAATATCTTTAATTTCCTATCAGGGTTGTTGCACATCCTTCAACATCATCAACTGAATTTCTCTGTTGCTCTATCACCTCTTTCGTGGGTTTTTGAGCTAAAGACAGTGACGTTTCAAATATGAATTATGCAACTGTGAATACACTGAAGATCCCTAGGTTAGTTTTTGTATTCAAAAATTAATTGTTGGTATGAGAAGGACAGAGTAGAAACAAGTTCTGTTCCACATCCTTATTAATCTGGTTGAAACTGTCAATCACAGTGTTCAGCATCTGTCAGCAATACAGAAAATCAAGGGCACACTCTATTGATAAGCTACTGAGAGTGACTGTATGAAACGCAGAAAGCCTAATGTTAGATCAATAAAACAAATCATAGACTTTGCCCACACTGCTAAAGATACAGAATGAGATACTTCCCTTCTTCCCACTCATTGGACCATAAGAAAAAGCAAAAATTAAATGTTCTTGATGAGAGACACAGAAATGAAATTTTGAGATGAGAAAAACAATAAGCAGACACTATGGAATGACCCAGGACTGCTTTTCAGCATCACTACGTGTAATACCAGAACAAGGAAGACAGAGATGCTATGCAAACACTATAATTAAACCTCTCTACTGTGAAAAGCAGGTAACAGCAAAAAATGACATCATATTTCCAAAGACTTGCCTCCTATAAATTATGAGAAAGAGAACCACATCACCAAAAGGACAAGGAACATGAGCCAACCTGCTGTTGAGGCTTGCTGTCTGGTCACAGGTACGATGCACATATACAATCACATCAATCACATCATGGGTGTATCTATATCAGAGCCTCACTCAGTAAAACTCAAAGGGAAAGAGTGGAATGTTCCTGCACATTTGCCAAACCGGATCTAGAAGGGTGAAAACTAATTTGTAGTAACACTCCACACTGAGAAATGAAAATCTACATTATAATGGAGCTTATATCCTCATGAATTGAGGGTGGGACCAGCTTTGCTCAAAAATAACTCCTATCGAAAACAATGAGAATCCTAACTGTGCTTCATTGTTTGTTAGTTCACCAAACAGGTGACCATTCTGAAAGATATGGCAACTAAGGATGTGAAGAGAATAGTAAAGCAAGATGATTTCTAGGTCTGCATACTTATAGTTGCCTATGAGGGTGAGACCACAGAAGCACATCAACTTTTAGAGTAACTAAGAATCTAAAGACTATGCCTATTTGTAATTTGTGCTAATTGTATTTTTTCACACATTCTAGAAAAGGGTAATGTATATAGAAAGACATTGGAGACTTATATATGGGGATTTGACTCAAAGTCTAGATAGTAAATGCAATCTTAAAAGAAGAACTACAATAAAACCTTATAATGTTAGCTTTATGGTCCCTTGGAAATAAGTGTCAGATAGACACACTGAAATGAGGGAAATGCTAAAAGAGTCACAGGAAATTTACCTTTTAAGTGTCACTCATATTTAATCTATATCCCGGTATGGCCAATGAAAAATATGAAGGATGACTGGACTGCCAGATATAAGTAAGATGAATCAAATCCACACTGTGACATGACATTACATCTGAGCTGCTCTTGCAACTGACACTTCCTGTTTGTAACAGGTAAAACAAAGCAGCCAGGCATATATATCTATGAACCGTATCAGCAAGACTCATGAGTCATGGCTGTAGACTATTTGTACTAAAAACTAAACATTGTGTAGAGTCATTTTACTGTGAATGCCAGAAGAGTCAGAAAGGATATTATATACACAGGAGGTAACTACAGGGATCCAAAATGTTGGCTCAAGTGCAAGACTGCTGCTTCAAACCAGATATATAACTAACATCATATTGCTGTTCACAGGAAAACATGGGTCCCTAAAGATCTAGACATAAGCTATGTACCTGCAGCTGTGGGTATATGAACAGACTGATATAAATTCACTAATGTGGAATGTGACATAGCTAAAATATGTTGACTTGGCAGTGGCTATAACTCAGTGTCAGGTGTATTTCTTTACATATGAATTGATCCACAGAGCTTTCCTACACATGGAATATGAGAACTCATTAACATTATAGCAAGCAGCAAAAGAGATAAATTTTCTTTAACCTGTGTAGACAAACCCATTAGCCTAATTCAAGTCTAAGCCTGCCCTGGAGAAAATCCAACTGCTACTACCATTTACAAAGAATTGTATTCTGATGTTTCTTAAGCTGAACTGAGAGTGACTGGAGCACTTATTTTATAGGACATGCTGCCCAGGATGGGTGTAGATGTGATGTATCCTATCATTTCCATCAACATTTAACTCTCATGCAACAGTGGTGGGAAGAGAAAACAGCTTCCTGGAGACAGATTTAGTTACTAGGAGGCAAAAACTTATTGGTCATATGGAATAATGTCTTGCCTGGACTGTTAATAAGTTTAAAGACCTGTGAAGCTGACATGCTTTTCTCTTGGTGAACAAACAATATTCCTGGCTCCTGCTCAAATAACCAAGCCCAAAGTGGGCTTGCAGATACTACTTTGCTGTTTAGAGTTACTTTTTTATTGAATTTATTTAGTTATTTGTTGGCATGCTTGTTGTTTGTGGTGATAAGCTTCATACAGTTGTTTCATGAAAATATATCACATGTGTTGGCTATATTTATTTTCTACATATTTGTTCCTTCTCTGCTATAATCAAGTTCATTCCTCCAGCTAGCTTCATGGCTTCTGCTTTTGTGTCCACTATCTACATGACTATGTATCTATATAAAAACCTAGAATCTATAAGTTAAAGCATGTGCTATATCTCTGAGTTTTAGCTATTTAGCATGGTCATCTCCAGTTAGATCAACTTTTCTGTAAACAGAATGATTTCATTTGTCTTTGTGACTGAATAAACTCCATTGAGCATATATCAAATTTTTTTCTTAACCCCTAATCTGTGGATAGACATCTAAGCTTATTCTATAGCTTGCCTATTATTAATAGTGCTTTGAGAAACACTGATGTACAAGTATTTCTGTAGTATGTTGCTATAGACCTCTCCATATAAATATCCTGAGACATAAAATTATTCTATTTTCATTTTAATTGTCAAAAAAATTTCTGCATTGATGTTTACTAGTGACTGGGTAAATTTATATCCTTCCCAGTAGTATACATTTATATGTATAGCTATGTTGATATATACTGCAATTACTTTTTATTGTCTTATGCATTTTCCCAACATGTGTGCTTTGCTCTGCTATACCAGGCCCACTCTAGCCCATCAGAGATGACAACTGTTTCATCACGCCAAATGGAGTAGTTTTTTTGTTTTGTTTTGTTTTGTTTTGTTTTGTTTTGTTTTCCGAGACAGGGTTTCTCTGTGTAGCCTGGCTGTCCTGAAACTCACTCTGTAGACCAGGCTGGCCTCGAACTCAGAAATTCACCTGCCTCTGCCTCCCAAGTGCTGGGACTAAAGGCATGTGCCACCACTCCTGGCTGAGAAGATTTAATTTACAAATTGCTACTAAACTTGTATTTTTCATCCAGTTTTAATTTCCTCAGTTGTTTTTTCCTATATTTTCTGATACATCATATTAGCAGGATAATTATTTGGTTGTTTATAGGTCACACCAGAGAAATTCAAATTTATTCTCTCCATTCAATATAATCGTTGGCAGAGATGCTTGGTTCCTAGATTGTTTCTGGAGATCCTGAAAAATAATAATTTCATCTGCATAACTGTTCTCTCATCTTTGCCTATAAGCAACTCTAGTGCTACTATGCAGTATTGCAGGAACAGGCTCAACATGCACCATCAAAGAAACTCTAAACTCCCACAGAAGTACATATAAAAGAAAACTATCCAATATTTTAAGAAAATATAAAATAATAGGAGTAATGGGTTCACCTTGGCCTGATGAAAGTCATCTTCAGGCTCAACTGACAACTGATGTCTTGGTTCCTTTGGTTGCCTTAAATAGTCTCCCAGCAGCATAGTGAACACCACAATCAGAGTGTCACAAAGAGCATTATTAGTGATGCCTGTGTGAAGATCGCATGTGTTTACAATAATCTACCATTCTAATTCTAGTGACGCCATCTTTTCTTTCATGATTGTGAGTTGAAACTTGTGGGTATAGCAGGAAAACCTTCACATTATTGCTGAAACATTTTGGCCAACACACACACACACACACACACACACACACACACACTCACACAGAGAGAGGGGGGGGGGCTAAACCATTTTGATATCTTTTGACTCAATTATATCTAAGCATATAATTAATTTACTTCTCTTCATGGGGATGTTTGTAAATATGGAAGAACATGTACACATCACTTATAGGCCATTTTTGACAAAAGACTTGATATTGTCAACCGATTGGTTTATCTGATCATTGGAAGCTGACATATTTATTCGTGGATTCTAGGTATTTTCATTGAATAATTTCTCTGATTTGATTCTTGGCTTTTTGTTGCCACAAGAGCACTGTGAGTGGATGAGATTTTTTTTTTTTTCTGTGAATCCAAAACCAGGAATCTAGAAATGAAGTCTGGCACAGATGAAAGAATAAACACTCCATTCAGAGAGAATTCAAAATTGTGTGGCAATGTACACTGAAAATAATCTTTCCTTCCCTAATTGAAATTGAGTATTTTTCCCATATCGCCTTATTAGACAATATAACAGAACAAAGCCATAAGATGCTAGGATTCTACTAAACCCTACAGATGTGCTGCAACAACATTTACTAAAGTCTTCAGTTCATGCATTGTCAACTTTAGGAGTAGGTGGGCTCCACTGTGGTTACATTGTCCGTTTCCCTTATACATTGTTAATAAATGATTCAGTCACAACCACTCCTGCTGAACTTAGGTCACTGCATTGTTCTCCCTCCGAGTCTGACGCACTACTGACCTCATTTTAGGTATTCATTTGCTTTTCTTGTTTGTACACATGGTTTCCTTCCTGGTGATGTTTTTTTCTTGTCACTCTGAAGCATGATCTTTGCCCAAATGAATGGTCATGTAAGAGTTACCTAGCCCCTTTATAAAGTGAAGCACGCATTGACTTGAAACAGTAGCATCTGATAGCCAAAAGCTCTAAGTGTCATAGAGACAAGAGGTTATGTCATGCTCCATATCATATTTGCCCATGGAAACAACCATGGACACTATGGTGGTTCAGGCAGTTAAAATTTTGAATTATGAAAGAAGGAAAACTTTACCAGATACTAAAGATGTCACATAAGAGATTGGCAACTTACCTAGTAGATAAAGCACTTGCCAGGCATACAAGAGGATATACCTCACATGGGAAATGTTTAATCTCAGAACTCAGATGGGGAGATGGGAATCTAAGACAGTAGTTCTTGGGAGTTCATTGGCCAGATAGACTGACTTATACAGAAGTGAACAAAAGATACTGTCACATGTAAGGTCAAATGGCTAATGCTTTCCTCTGACCTCCATATAACTGAAAAGCATCCTTCACTCTCGCAAGAACGCTGAACCATCATTCACTGTAGCACACAAATTTATCCTGTCACATTACTATTACCAATTCAATAAGAACACAGTAGGATATCAGATTTTCCTTTGCATAAAGTTAAGAAGAGTTTTACCTCAAGATCCATATATACCACTCCTGGGCATATATACTCAAAGGGTGCTAAGAAGACGGTATATTCCTTTGTGTATGGGTGAAATGTTCCATAGGTATTTGAGTCATAAAGTCTGCTCCTTCCATTGTTTCTCTGCTTAAATTCTCTGGATAATCCACATGGTTCCTTTCTAATATTAGCATGAAAATTCGGGTCAAGGAATTTTCTAATGTCCCTATAATTAGGAACTTAAATCAGTGTTTAGGCATAGATGAATAGTATACTACATACTGTGAGGGCATATACATGAGCATACATTTTAAGAATTGAAAAGACCCAGCCTTTGGGATAAAGGTGACTAATATATTCCAAATTCTCACAGAAAATGTACAAGTTACACTGGTCAGACAAACTTCAAATGTCTTTGTAATATGCATGGAACATAATACTTTTCTACAAATTAAGCTTAGAACATATCCCAATGATTCACAAGCTCCACCACTAGGATTCACATCCCACATATCCCTAATACAAAGATAAACTGATAAAAAGAATACCTACATTAATACTTTATCTCTTGGATTTTATTACTAAATCAGAAGAAGAAGAAGAAGAAGAAGAAGAAGAAGAAGAAGAAGAAGAAGAAGAAGAAGAAGAAGAAGAAGAAGAAGAAGAAGAAGAAGAAGAAATAATAATGAGCAAAAGTCCATCCCTTGGGTGAAATTACTTTTCCCATGAAGACTAGAAATTTATATTTGAAATGGTTTCTATTGGATAACCCTGGGAATGTGCTACAAACATGCGATGTAAACATAATAAAGTTGTTAATGAGGCATACAGGTACACTGGGCTGGAGCAGTCTCTCTCTAAAAGAATATGCTATGTTATATCAATGATCCATATGAAACCTGGATTTCTACAGCTCTACTCCTCACCCTGCCATTTGTAGCATGATCAAATTTTAGGGGTTGTTTTCTATGATACCCATTATGGACGTCCATGATTCAAAAAAAAAAAATCTTTACATTCTGACACAAACTCAGAAAGAAGCCCCCATGTTTAATTAAGAACAAACCAATGACAAGAGTATATTAAACAGGGTACTATAGATAGCAATCTTGAGGCCCAAAATTGGATGCTCAGTGAGTTCCTCCAAAGACAAAATATGTTTGAATAGATGATCAAGGCTAAGTAAATTATGCATTAGCTAAGGTTGTTATGTGTGATGAAACAACATGTCCAAAGCAACTTGGGATAGAAGGCATTTATTTAATTCACAGTTCCTCATAACAGTTTGTCATCAAGATCAGTAAGAGAAGGAACTCAAATAGGACTGGAACCTGGAGGCCAGAGCTGATGCAGAGGTCATAGAAGAGGACTATTGCCGTTTGCTTCCTAGGGCTTGCTCAGAGTGCTTTATTATAAAATGCGGGATCACATGCCCAGTGATAGAACCACTAATAATGGAATGTGAACTTTCATGTCAATCACTAATTCACAAAATGCCTTCTGTGTGACCTCATAAAATTGCAAAGCATCTGCAAGGCAAAGGACACTGTCAAGAAAACAAAAAGTCAACCAACAGATTGGGAAAAGATCTTAACAGTCCTAAATCCAATAGAGGGCTAATATCCAATATAGAGGAAAAAAAAAAACTCAAGTTAGACTCCAGAGAACCAAATAACCCTATTTAAAAGATGTGGTACAGAGCTAAACAAAGAATTTTCAACTGAGGAATAACAAATACCCAAGAAGCACATAAAGAAATGTACATCATCCTTAGTCATCAGGGAAATGCAAATCAAAACAACCCTGAGATTCCACCTCACACCAGTCAGCATGGCTAAGGTCAAAAATGTATGTGACAGCAGATGCTGGGAAGGATATGGAGGAAGAGGAACATTCCTCCATTGCTGGTGTTATTGCAAGCTGGTACAACCAGTCTGGAAATCAGTTTGACAGTTCCTCAGAAAACTGAACATAGAACTACCAGAGGATCTAACAATACCACTCTTGAGTATATACCCAGAAGATGATCCAACAGGTAATGAGGACACATGCTCCAATAAGTTCATAGAAGCCTGATTTAAAATAGACAGAAACTAGAAAGAACCCAGATGTCCCTCTACAGAGGAATGGAAACAGTAAATGTGGTATATTTACACAATGGAGTACTGCTCAGCTATTAAAAACAGTGAATTTATGAAATTCTTAGACAAATGGTTGCATCTGGAGGATATCATCCTGAGTGAGGTAACCCAATCACAAAAGAACACATGTGATACGCACTCACTGATAAGTGGATATTAGCCCAGTAACTCAGAATACACAAGATACAATTTGCAAAACACATGGAACTCCAGAAGAAGGAAGACCAAAGTGTGGATACTTCGGTCCTTCTTAGAAGGGGGAAGAAAATACCCAAGGAAGAAATTACAGAGATAAAGTGTGAAGCAGAGACTGAAGGAACATCCATCTAGAGACTGTCCCACCCAGGGATCCATGCCATATACAACTACCAAACCCAGACACTATTGTGGATGGCAACAAGAGCTTGTTGACAGGAGCCTTATATAGCTGTCTCCTGAGAGGATCTGCCAGTGCCTGACAAATACAGAAGTGGATGCTTACTGCCATTCATTGGACGGAGTACAGAGTCCCCAGGGAAGGAGCTAGAGAAAGTACCCAAGGTTCTGAAGGGGTTTGAAGCCCCATAAGAGGAACTACAATATGAAATCACTAGTAACCCCAGAGCTCCCTGGGACTAAACCACCAATCGAAGAAAACACATGGAGGATCTAGCTACAATATGTAGCAGAAGATGGCCTAGTCAGTCATTAATAGTTGGAGAGGCTCTTGGTCCTGTGAAGGTTCTATGCCCCAGTATAGGGAAATGCCAGGGCCAGGAAGTGGGATTGAGTTGGTTGGTGAACAGGGGGAGAGGAGGAGGGGATAGGGAGTTTTAGGAGGGTAAAGTAGGATAGGGGATAACATTTGAAATGTAAATAAAGAAAATATCTAAATAAATAAATAAAAAAGCAAGTTCCCAAGAGATAGTAAATGTGTCTGAAGACTAATCATGAGACTTGGAATTAGAGCTGAATTAAAAATAAAAGAAAAAGAACACATGTTAAAAAAGATGAAGAAGAGGAAGAGGAAAAGGAAGGAGGAGGAGAAGGAAGGAGGAGAAGGAGGAGGAGGAGAACAAGAAGGAGGAGGAGGAGGAGGAGGAGGAGGAGGAGGAGGAGGAGGAAATCCTTCTCATTGGCCAATCATTAACTCACCCAACCTGAGACCCATGGGCAAGAAAACAGGAGTCTAGCACAATTGTCTTCTGAGAGCTTCTTCCCAGTAGTTGATTTAAACAGATGCAGATGAACACAGACAAACAGTAGAGGGAGGTTGGAGACCTTTATGAAAACGTTTGGGTAAGGATTGTAGGCCTTGAATGGGATGAGAAACCCACAGAAAGACCAACAGTGTCAACTAACCTTGAGCCCTGGAAGCTTTCAAAGACTGAGTCACCAACTAAATAGCATACACGGGCTGGAGCAAGGCCCACTGCCCATATGTAGCAGAGGGCTGCCTTGTTCTGCCTCAGCTGGAGAGGATGTACCTAATTCTGCAGAGACTTTATGTATAGGGGTAAGGGGCTACCCAAGAGTCCCCACCCTCTCTGAGGCTAAGAGGAAGGTTCATGGGTAGCAGAATTCTATGAGAGGAGTATGGAAAGTGGGACAGCCTTTGGGATATAAATAAACAAACAAACAGGAAATACCTTCCTGGCTTGCTTCCAACTCAGACATATGGAGACATTTTCTCAAATTTGGTTCCTTCTTTTCTGATAACTCCAGCTTGTGCCAAAGTGACAGAAAACTAACCAGTCCAGATGAACTATCTTCTGTCTTGACATTCCAGAGTGAATTTGATAACCTATCAGAAGCACTTGAATATAATAAATTTTGTGCTCATGTTCAAGAGGCTGGACCTGCAAGTCTTGTTAGGAATGACATTTGTAAAAAAAGAACTTTCATTTACCAATGGCCAACTTTCAAGGGAAATCAGCACAACTTGGCAAATTTTGGCCAAAGAAACTCTATTAGGTTGTGAATTCACTATTATTCAATAAATCTGGCAATATATAATTTTTGGCAAAAATATACTCAACATATCTGCCTCTGTTTGGATAGATGGACATGTGAATGTGACTATCTGTTCAGGAGTAAATCCCTGGGAAACCCTCTTTTTCTCAGAAGCTTTTAATTGACTACAGCTTACCAGGTAGATGAGAGACTTCACAAGCAACTCAGCTTCCATAATGGGATTTGGGCTGGCTTAATCTTGTGCAGGTCTATATACTTTACCTGATATTTTCCTTATAGATAAAGATAATGCACACTATTTGAAGTTTTATTAGCTATTTGTATTTCTTCTTTTGATACCTTTCTGTACCATAACATATTTTTTAATTGGGCTATTTTGCTATTGATGTTTATTTTCTTGAGTTCTGTGTATATTCTAGACACTAATCCTGGTTAGATAAATAACTACAAAAACTACTTTTCTCCCATTTTGTAGATTAACTCTTCAGTTTATTAAGAGTTTACTTCACTGTCCAGAAAGTTTTTTGGTTTCATAAGATCCATCTGTCAATTTTTGGTTTCATTTCCTGTACTATTGGAGTCTTGTTCCAAAACATCTTACTGTTGTGAATGAGTTGAAGTAAAGATTGTTCTTCTGTTTCTAGCTATTTCAGGGTATCAAGTCTCATGTTAAATCAATTTTTGATCTATTTAGGGTTGAATTTTGTATAAAGTGAATGATAATTATCTAGTTTCTTTTTCTATGGTTGAAGTCCATTATGTCCAACACGCTGTGTTGAAGATACTATCTTTTTTTCAGTGCATACTGGTTTTGTCAAAACTCAGGTAGAACTTATACCCAGTTCTTAATTCTATTCCACGGATGTATAAATTTAGTATGTAGCAGTATCGTGGTATCTGTGGTATACCTTGAAATGAGGTATAGTGATATCTCCATCATGTTGGCTTATTCAGGATTGCTTTCACTATCCTTGGTCTTTTGTGATTCTGCATAGATATTGAGATTGTTTTTGTCACATCTATGAGGATTAACTATGGTGTTTGTATTAATTTACATTGAATCCATGAGTTGCATTTAGTAAAATAACCATCTACTTAAAAACACATTATATTATTCAATGAGCAGGAGAAATATCATGTTTTTCTTATAGCAGTCACTCATTTTCTTGGTCATCCCCCCCCCCACACACACACACACAAACACACAACCACCAGGGTGTCTGTGGCTAGAATGAAGGAATTGTTTCTCTGATTATCTCCCTATGGAACATAGGAGAACTTCTGTTTGTGGATGCCATTTTTCCTGTTCTGTCAACTGGGCAAAAGTAGTAATCTGCATTAAGAATTATATGGTAGAATCTTTATGTTATCCCTTCTAGAGAGAGAGATCCCTGCAAATACCAATTTTCTGAATTCTTCTCTTCCTATTTGTATTCCTTTTCATTCTTTTGCATATTATTGTTTTAAGATGCTAATCCCTACAATGAACAGTAGAATAAAGTGGATCCATTTTCTTGTTCATTACCTTGTTGGAAGTTTTTAACTCTATCTCTCTTCAAATGTTAATATTATAATGATCCTTTCTGTGTACATAAACATGACAGATTAATAAATAATACATTGCTGAAGGTTAAAATGTAGCACAAAATATACAAATCAAAGTATTAATAAATAACACATTGCTGAAGGTTAAAATATAGCACAAAATATACAAATCAAAGTAGATTGAGAGTATATGAGTACATGAGAACTTTTATAAAAACAAAACTGAGAATGTATTAACACATCAGCCAACCAAAATAATAACTACCCTATGAACTTCAAAGGAACACTTGACAGTGTAAAGGCATTGGTCATATCTACCTATTATCTAAATATCTGGTACATACAGTAAAATTCTAAGAAGCAAATAACTTACAACTATCAGAAGACTTCCACTCAGTTTGTTAACAACTACTGACGTTAAAGAATAATTATGTTGCTAAATATTTCCTCAAGCACTCGTTAATATGCACAAAGCCTACACCCCCTTTAGTAAGTCTGAATGGTCCTATGCCCTGTCCTACAATTGATGCAAAACGGCAGTCAGATTCAGACTTTAATATTGTGCCTGGTTCTTTAGTGTAATAGCTGAATTAAAGAATACCTTATCTAAATATCACCAAGCAGTTTTTTGGCATCTATATAAAGTATCAAACTCAAGGACATCTTCTTTAAGCTTCTTGAACTCTTTGACTCTTTTGTGGCCATTGTGTAATCTATATATTAGCATACATTTAGAGAGAGAAAGAATTAGTATGTAATTCATAATGTTTTATATGGAAGCTAGGTTAGTAACTAAAATAGGTATAAAAGACTTGTGCTTACCAGTGGCAACTTATCATTCAACTTGAGACTTCTATTTGCTGGGGTCAATGGAACCTATTTGGCTTGGAAATTTATTGCCAAACTATAAATTCTGATACTGTAGAAATGGAAGCATATGTCTACCTGGAGGAATAGACACACAAAAGTAAGTGTTTCTTCCTAACTTACAGTCTAGAAGCAAATACTTCCAAGAAAATCATAAATAGATACATTAATTTGTATGCTTTACAAAAATCCTAGATGCGCCTTAATGAAATTATAGTTCTAATTAAAATTATTCAGGAAACAAATTGTTTTCTATAAAGAAAGGACCATAATATAGCTGGGCATGGTGGCACACACCTTTAATCCCAGCACTGTGGAGGCAGAGGCAGGTGGATTTCTGAGTTTAAGGCCAGCCTGGTCTACAAAGTGAGTTCCAGGACAGCCAGGGCTACACAGAGAAACTCTGTCTCGAAAAAAACAAAAAAACATAAAAACAAAACAACAGCAACAACAACAACATAATATGTAACTAATGATTACTAGAAAGGGGCAAGTATTGGAAATACAAGATAAAGCTGAATCAAAAGATAATGGAGTAGCATCAAATAAAGATAACTTTTTTCTTATTTTCAAATTTATTCTTCTTTCATACAATACAACTGAAGTATTGCCTCCCCTTGCTCCACTCCTCCCAGTCTCTCATCCCTACCTCTCCCCTCCCCCATATTCGCTTCTCCTATATTTCCTTCAGAAAAGGGCAGGTCTCCCAGGGAAATCAGCTGAAGTACACACCATGATTGTCTTTCTGAATCTAGGTTGCCTCACACAGTATGATTTTTTTTCTAGTCCATCTACTTGCCAACAAATTTCATGATGTCATTTTTTTTTAATTTAGGGTATTTTTTAATTAGGTATTTTCTTCATTTATATTTCCAATGCTATCCCAAAAGTCCCGCATACCCCCCTCCCCTACCCACTCACTCCCACTTCTTGGCCCTGGTGTTCCCCTGTACTGAGGTATATAAAGTTTGCAAGACCAATGGGCCTATCTTTCCAATGATGGCCAACTAGGCCATCTTCTGATACATATGCAGCTAGAGACACGGGTTCTGGGGGGGGGGGTTACTGGTTAGTTCATATTGTTGTTCCACCTATAGGGTTGCAGATCCCTTTAGCTCCTTGGGTACTTTCTCTAGCTCTTCCATTGGGGGCCCTGTAATCCATCCAATAGCTGACTCTGAGCATCCACTTCTGTGTTTGCTAGGCCCTAGCATAGTCTCACAAGAGACAGCTCTATCTGGGTCCGTTCAGCAAAATCTTCCTAGTGTATGCAATGGTGTCAGCATTTGGAGGCTAATTATGGGATGGACCTCAGGGTATGGCAGTCTCTAGATGTCCATCCTTTCATCTCAGCTCCAAACTTTGTCTCTGTAACTCCTTCCATGGGTGTTTTGTTCCCAATTCTAAGAAGGGGCAAAGTGTCCACACTTTGATCTTCGTTCTTCTTGAGTTTCATGTGTTTAGCAAACTGTATCTTGTATCTTGGGTATTCTAAATTTCTGGGCTAATATCCACTTATCAGTGAGGACATATCATGTGAGTTCTTTTGTGATTGTGTTACCTCACTCAGGATGATGCCCTCCAGGTCCATCCATTGCCTAGGAATTTCATAAATTCATTCTTTTTAATAGCTGAGTAGTACTCCATTGTGTAAATGTACCACAATTTCTGTATCTATTCCTCTGTTGAGGGACATCTGGATTCTTTCCAGCTCTGGCTATTATAAATAAGGCTGCTATGAACATAGTGGAACATGTGTCCTTCTTAACAGTTGGAACATCTTCTGGATATATGTGCAGGAGAGGTATTGTAGGATCCTCTGGTAGTACTATGTCCAATTTTTTGAGGAGCCACCAGACTAATTTCCAGAGTCGTTGTACAAGCTTGCAATCACACCAACAATGGAGGAGTATTCCTCTTTCTCCACATCCTCTCCAGCATCTGCTGTGCTGGGATGACAAGCTTGTCATTTTTATAACAGCTGAATAATAAGCCACTGTGTAAGTGTGCCAAATTTTATCTATCCATTCTTAAGGGACAGCTAAATTGGTTATAGTTCTTTGAATCAAATTGATTCCAAATTACAGATATTATTACAAATAAAATTTTGAACATAGTTGAGCAAATGTCCTTGTAATATGATGGAACATATGTGCAAGAGTGGTATAGCTTGGTCTTAGAGTAGATTGATTCACAATTTTCTGAGGAAACACCATAGCTACTTCCATAGTGGCTGTACAAGTTGGTTCTCCCACCAGCAATGGAGGAGTGTTTCTCTTACACTACTTCCTCACTAGCATGAGCTGCCACTTCTCATTTTGATCTTAGGCATTCCAACAAATATAAGATGGACTCTCAAGGTCATTTTGATTTGCATTTCATTGATGGCTAAGAATGTTAAAATTTCATTAAGTATGTCTTAGCCAATTGATATTCCTCTACTGAGAATTTTCAATTTATATCTGGACCCAATTCTCTCTCTCTCTCTCTCTCTCTCTCTCTCTCTCTCTCTCTCTCTCTCTCTCTCTCTCTCTCTTTTCTTTCTTTCCTTTTCCTTTCCATTCTTTTCTTTTCTCTTTTCTTTTTTTTCTTTCTCTCTTTCTTTTATGTCATTTTTATTAATTAATTTATTTATGTTTTATTAAATTTACATCCCAATATCAGTTCCCCATCTCCTCCTAATATGCCCTCACACAGATCCCCCCAAAATTTCCTGTCCCTTTCTCTGAGATCCTCCAGATATCACACCATCACCACCACCCTGCACATTAAGTCACTTCCGGACTAAGTGCATCCTTTCCCACCAAGGTCAAACGAGGTGCTATGTCTTTGGGAACAGGATGGTCAGGCAGGCAACAGATTCAAGAACAGCCCCAGCTCTAGTCATTTGGGGGCCCATGTGAAGATTAAGTTGGACATCTGCGACATGGCGGGGGGGGGTCTAAGTCGAGCCTATCCTCTCTCTTTGGTTGGTGGTTCAATGTCTGGGAGATCCGAAGAGTCCAGGATAGTGGACTCTGTTGGTATTCTGTGGAGGTTCTGTCCTCTTTGTGACCCTCAATCCTTCTATCAACACTTTCACTAGACTCCCTGAGATCTATCTAATGATGGGATGTGGGTCTCTACACCTGTTTCCTATGACTGCTGGGTGGAACCTCTCATAGGACAGTTGTGCTAAGCTCCTGTCTCAAGCATAACAGAGTAACATTAATAGTGTCAGGAATTGGATCTTATCCATGAGATGGGTTTAAATTTGGGCCAGACAGTATTTGGTCATTTCATCCATCTCTGCTCTATCTTTGTTCCTGTACATCTTGTGGCAGGACACATTTGGGGTTGAAAGTTTTGTGGACAGGTTGCTTACCCTTTCATTGGGAATCCTGCCTCATTACAGGAAGTGGCCACTTCAGGATCCACATCACCTACTGGTAGGAGTCTCCGCTAGAATCACACCCATAGATATCCTGCCTCAGATGCCATTCCATGTTTCTGGCACATCCTGATGATCCAACATGCCATGCTGTTTTCTGTTCCCTCTCCTCTATTCTTCCTAAACCTGATGTCACTCACCATGGGCTGTTGCCCCTCCTCTTTCTCACTCAGTCCTTCTTCTCATCACCCTCCAATATCTGTTTTATTTCTTCTCCTGAGAAACATTCAAGCATCCTCCTTTGGACACTCCTTGTTATTTGGCTTCTTTAGATCTGTATATTATAGCATGGATATCCTGTATTTGTGGCTAATATTCACTTATAAGTGAGTATATTACTATGAATGTCCTTTTGGATTGAGTTATCTCACTCAGGATTATATTTTCTAGTTCCATACATATCCTGCAAAATTCATTATGTCTTTGTTTTTAATAGCTGAGTAGTATTTCATTGTGTGACTGACCACATTTTGTTTTTCTATTCTTAAGTTGAGGGACATCAAGGTTGTTCCCAGTTTCTGACCACTACAAATAAAAGTACTATGAACAAGGTTGAGGAAGTGTCTGTGTGGGATGGTGGAGAATCGTTTGGGTATATACTCAGGAGTGGTATAGATGTGTCTTGAGTTACAACTATTCTCAATTTTCTGAAAACCTGCCAAATTAATATCCAGAGTGGTATTACAAGTTTGCATTCCCAACCAGCCATGTAAGATTGAACACTTCTTTAAGTGTATCTTAGCCATTTGATATTCCTGTATTGATAATTTTCTATTTAGATCTGGACTGATTTCCTATTGCAATTTTGGATTATTGATGTCTAGTTTTTGAGTTCTTCATATATTTTGGATATTAGCCCTTTATCTGCTATGGAGTTGTTGAAAATTATTTCCCATTCTGTAACTGCCATTTCATCTTATTGATAGTATTTTTTGCCTTAGAGCAGCTTTCTAGTTTCATGAGCTCCCATTTACTAATTGTTGATCTTAGTGACTACATAGTCAGAGTTCTATTTAGGAAGTCATTTCCTGTGCCAACGTATTCAAGGTTATTTCCTAATTTCTTTTCTGTCAAGTTCAGTAGATTGAGTTTTATGTTGAGGTCTTTGACATCCCTCCTTTCCCCCAAGTTTCTGTTTCTTCTCTGGTCTTCTTGTCAGAGTAGCCTGTGGTTGAGCAGGATTTCCATCTAAGTTATTTAATAGATTTCTTTTATGTCCAGGGTGGTTCAGCAGGGATATATCACCCTTGTTGGGTGTTTGAAGATGGTGATGAGGAGGAGTAGGGGCATTGGGTATAGGGTACAGGAGAACCAAAAGTATGAGCATGGTCCCAGATAACTAGTCTATCTGAAGTTCTGTTTGGCCAGTGTACCATGTGGACAATCAGGGAATCTCTGTCTGAGTTGTGGACTGAAATACAGCAAAGAGGAAGGGATGGTCCATTGAGGGGCTATTTGGCAGGCACTGAGAGATCAGCCATGATCTTTAGGTAGATAGTGAACCTTTGGTCAAGGAAGGAGCCAACCTCCACAAGAGTTGTTTTTCTGGATACCATGACAAAAAAGAGAGATATTGTTGGTGATAGGATGAACAGGAACTAAGAGGGGCAATCTGCTTGCAGCTAACCTACCTCAAGTTCTGGCAGCAGCATAGTCTTTACTCCGGCAGTTTGCCTCTGCTAGAGTTGGAAGTTCTGGACTTCAGTGCCTCTGAGTCAGCAGGGTACCTCTGCTGGAATTGGAAGTAGTATATACAGATGAAGAAAAGAAGGACAGTTGGGTTATGGTGGGTGAACACTGGGAAAGCTGGCAACACACCTGAAGTTCTGGCATATCTTAATATCTAGTCCAGAAGGGTAACTAGATTGGGATTGGAAGACCAGATTTGATGAATAGTATGAGAGGAGTAGTTGGGAAAAGGTTGAGTGGGCACATTGATATAGGAGATGCTGTAGAAACATAAAAGCATAGAAGTTTTATTTGGTGGAAAATAAAATTTCTCCCTTCTTGCAAGAGATTTAAACATCTAAGTACACATTTGGAATCCCCAGGAAATATAACCAATAAAGTACCTTCCATGCTGCAAGACAGTTAAAATCCCAAGAGGACTGAAGGTGCAAAAAATATTGAAAGGTATAATATAAACTATTCTGATATCTAAATAGGAAAACAAAGTCAGGAATGGTTCCTTCTCATCCAACTGCCCATGCGCCAATGATATTAATGATGACACAGCCACCCGGTGGTCCCCAGGCCGCCCTCGCTCAAAGTGCACTACAGCCCATTCTAGTCTTTACAACAGCACATTTCCCTTATATCACGCACCCTGCAGGTGAGAAGTATGTGTGCAGGGGCCGCCGGGGCGAGCGTTCTGCTTGCAGAGGTAGAATGGCAGGCAGGACCAGTGAGTGCTTCAGGGTGCAGACCTGTCTAGCGAGGCCCATCCAAGTGTGCACAGAAGGGATCAAGATGGTCAGGGAGCATCAGGCACTGTGTGTGTTCTGGTGGATCAGGGTTGGCTTGAGAAGCTACATTCTGGGTAGCCAATGCATGCCGAGGACTCAGTTGGCCTTCCTGGTTATGTATGCATAATAGGCTGGACAGGGCAGCGTGGTCCATCCTGAGTCCTTATTATAGGCTGATGTGGGGGGTTTATGCCCATGGCCAAGTTTGATCGTAGCTTGGAGGAGAGCACTGGTGAGCACGTGCTGTGTGCGGACTGGTCTGAGTGTAGTATTAGCCTCAGCCTGTGCCCTGACACAGGACGCCCATGATGTCTCATACTGAAGGCTGCTGTGACTACACCTGTCTTCCTTGTGACTTGGAAAGCAGTGGTGCTTGGCTAGCATAGTGGGAGGGGGTGTGAAGGCCTGCTCCACAAGCAGGAAGTCCAGGACTTGTATCTGAAGTGGTTTAGGTCTGACTTGTTTGTTTCTCCTCACCCCCTTCCCTCCCCAGCCCCACCTTGGCTGCAGCTGGGGGAGAGGGACAGCATTAACCCTCCAGTCTTACTCACTAGCACAAGAGTAGTTGACAGTCCTGTGCTGCGGACACTAGTCTGGAGGGCAATGGTGCCTATGTTGTTTAAATAGCCACTTTTCTTTTTTATAGTACAAGCCCACCACCAACAGCAGTTGTAAGGCTGCCCTGGAGGAATCTAAAGGCCAAATACCCTCCTCCAGTCTCCTGCTTCTGCCAACCAGAAGCACAGAAAACTAGAACTTCATTGATTTTGTTTTTTTAAAGGCACACTGATTAAACATCTGATAGAAATGCTAACAGCTCACTTCCAGTGGATGATGTTTTGGACGGAGTAGAGACATATAGGGACTTGTGGCTGTTCAATAATTCAGGATAAGTTATATAGCACTCAAAATACAATTAATGGAATTCTTAGAAAAAGGAAAGATATCAATAAGCCCTAGGTTGTATAATGAGAAGTGGGAAAGACATTAACTAGTAAACATCAAAAATGGAACCATGCTTGGTAGAATACAACTATGATTACGGCACTTGAAAGACATAGGTTGGTAGATGAAATATTCAAGACTTGCCTAGCTATTAAGTGATTTGGCAGCTGTGCTGACTGACAGGAAACCCTGATTTATTCACTGCCTATAAGAAACACTTTATTTATTTTTATTTTATTAATAGATATTTTCTTTATTTAAATTTCAAATGTTATCCTCTTTCCTAGTATGCCCTCTGAAAATCCCTTATCTTCTCCCCCCTCCCCCTTCTCCCCAACCCATCCACTCTTGATTCCTGGTTCTGACATTCCCCTATACTGGGGCACAGAACCTTCACAGGACCAAAAGCCTCTCCTCCCATTCAGGACCAACTAGGCCATCCTCTGCTACATATGCAGACAGAGCCATGTATTTTCTTTGGTTGGTGGTTTAGTCCAAGGGTACTCTGAGAATACTGGTTAGTTCATGTTGTTCCTCCTATGGGGCTGCAAACCACTTCAACTCCTTGGGTACCTTCTCTAGCTCCTTCTTTGGAGATCCTGTGCTCCATCCAAAGGATGCATGTGAGCATCCACTTCTGTATTTGTCAGGCACTGGCAGTTCCTCTCAGGAGACAGCTATATAAGGCCCCTGTCAGCAAGCTATTGTTGGCATCCACAACAGTCTCTGGGTTTGTTGGTTGTATATAGGATGGATTGCTGGGTGGGGCAGTCTCTAGATGGACATTCCTTCAGTCTCTGCTTCACACTTTGTCTCTGTAACTTTTTCCATGGGTATTTTGTTCCCCCTTCTAAGAAGGATCAAAGTATCCACACTTTGGTCTTTCTTCTTCTTGAGTTTCATGTGCTTTGCAAATTGTATCTTGGATATTCTGAGCTACTGGTCTAATATCCACTTATCAGTGAATACATATCATGTGTATACTTTGGTGACTGGGTTACCTCACTAGGATGACATCCTCCAGATCCATCCATTTGCCTAAGAATTTCATAAGTTCATTGTTTTAATAGCTGAGTAGTACTCCATTGTGTAAATGTACCACACTTTCTGTATCCATTCCTCTGTTGATAGACATTTGTGTTCTTTCAATATTTTTGCTATTATAAGTAAGGCTGCTATGAACATAGTTGAGCATGTGTCCTTATTACAAGTTGGAGCATCTTCTGGGTATATGCCCAGGAGTGGTATTGTTGGATCTTCCAGTAGAACTATGTCCAATTATTTGAGGATCCACCAAACTGATTTCCAGACTGGTTATACCAACTTGCAATCCCACCAGCAATGGAAAAGTGTTCCTCTTTTTCCACATCCTTGCCAGCATCTGCTGTCACCTAAGTTTTTGATCTTAGCAATTCTGACTGGTGTGAGGTGGAATCTCGGGGTTGTTTTGATTTGCATTTCCCTGATGGTTAAGGATGTTGAACATTTTTAAAGTGCTTCTCAGCCATTAGGTATTCCTCAGTTTAGAATTATTTGTTTACCTCTGTACCCCATTTTTAATAGGGTTATTTGGTTTTCTGGAGTCCACCTTCTTGAGTTCTTTATATATATTAGATATTATGCCCCTATCAGATATAGGATTCCTAAAGACCTTTCCCAATCTGTTTGTTGCCATTTTGTTATATTGACAGTGTCCTTTGCCTTACAGAAGCTTTGCAATTTTATGAGGTCCCATTTGTCGATTCTTGATCTTACAGCATAAACCATTGCAGCTTTGTTCAGGAATTTTTCCCCTGTGCCCATATCTTCAAGGATCTTCCCCACTTTCTCCTGTATAAGTTTCAGTGTCCCTGGTTTTACAGAAACATGTTGTTTAAAACACACACACACACACAGAGTAAGTAAATACATTGTAGTATAAGCAACGGGAAAGCAAAAGCAAGCAGAATCATCTTTAGTCATAACCAGCAGAGCAAATTCAATGTCCATTATATATTGATAGAAAGAACAATACAAAGAAAAATGAGAGCAAATAGGTATGCAATGAATGTTGTTCCTCCCGACACATAATAATCAGAACATCAAATGCACTAAATAAATATAGAATACTAAAAGCAGTAAGGGAAAAAGGTCAAGTAACATATAAAGGCAAGCCTATCAGAATTACACCAGATTTTTCACCAGAGACTATGAAAGACAGAAGAGCCTGGACAGATGTTATACAGACACTAAGAGAACACAAATTCCAGCCCAGGCTACTATACCCAGCCAAACTCTCAATTACCATAGATGGAGAAACCAAAGTATTCCACGACAAAACTAAATTCACCCATTATCTCCCCAGGAATCCAGCCCTTCAAAGGATAATAACAGAAAAAAACCAATACAAGGACGGGAACCACGCCCTAGAAAAAACAAGAAGATAATCCCTCAACAAACCTAAAAGAAGACAGCCACAAGAACAGAATGCCAACTTTAACAACAAAAATAACAGGAAGCAACAATTACCTTTCCTTAATATCTCTTAATATCAATGGACTCAATTCCCCAATAAAAAGACATAGACTAACAGACTGGCTACACAAACAGGACCCAACATTCTGCTGCTTACAGGAAACCCATCTCAGGGAAAAAGACAGACACTACCTCAGAGTGAAAGGCTGGAAAACAATTTTCCAAGCAAATGGTCTGAAGAAACAG
Organism: Mus musculus; assembly: GCF_000001635.26. Lineage (NCBI taxonomy): Eukaryota > Metazoa > Chordata > Mammalia > Rodentia > Muridae > Mus > Mus musculus. The sequence continues at coordinate 40,422,605 of NC_000083.6, forward strand.
GCTGGAGTAGCCATTCTAATATCGGATAAAATCGACTTCCAACCCAAAGTTATCAAAAAAGACAAGGAGGGACACTTCATATTCATCAAAGATAAAATCCTCCAAGAGGAACTCTCAATTCTGAATATCTACGCTCCAAATGCAAGGGCAGCCACATTCATTAAAAACACTTTAGTAAAGCTCAAAGCACACATTGCACCTCACACAATAATAGTGGGAGACTTCAACACACCACTTTCATCAATAGACAGATCGTGGAAACGGAAACTAAACAGGGACACAGTGAAACTAACAGAAGTTATGAAACAAATGGACCTGACAGATATCTACAGAATATTTTATCCTAAAACAAAAGGATATACCTTCTTCTCAGCACCTCACGGGACCTTCTCCAAAATTGACCATATAATTGGTCACAAAATAGGCCTCGACAGATACAAAAATATTGAAATTGTCCCATGTATCCTATCAGACCACCATGGCCTAAGACTGATCTTCAATAACAACATAAATAATGGAAAGCCAACATTCACGTGGAAACTGAACAACACTCTTGTCAATGATACCTTGGTCAAGGAAGGAATAAAGAAAGAAATTAAAGACTTTTTAGAGTTTAATGAAGCCACAACGTACCCAAACCTTTGGGCCACAATGAAAGCATTTCTAAGAGGGAAACTCATAGCTCTGAGTGCCTCCAAGAAGAAACGGGAGAGAGCACATACTAGCAGCTTGACAACACATCTAAAAGCTCTAGAAAAAAAGGAAGCAAATTCACCCAAGAGGAGTAGACGGCAGGAAATAATCAAACTCAGGGGTGAAATTAACCAAGTGGAAACAAGAAGAAATATTCAAAGAATTAACCAAACGAGGAGTTGGTTCTTTGAGAAAATCAACAAGATAGATAAACCCTCAGCTAGACTCACTAAGGTCAAAGGGACAAAATCCTAATCAACAAAATCAGAAATGAAAAGGGAGACATAACAACAGATCCTGAAGAAATCCAAAACACCATCAGATCCTTCTACAAAAGGCTATACTCAACAAAACTGGAAAACCTGGACGAAATGGACAAATTTCTGGACAGATACCAGGTACCAAAGTTGAATCAGGATCAAGTTGACCTTCTAAACAGTCCCATATCCCCTAAAGAAATAGAAGCAGTTATTAATAGTCTCCCAGCCCAAAAAAGCCCAGGACCAGATGGGTTTAGTGCAGAGTTCTATCAGACCTTCAAAGAAGATCTAATTCCAGTTCTGCACAAACTATTTCACAAGATAGAAGTAGAAGGTACTCTACCCAACTCATTTTATGAAGCCACTATTACTCTGATACTTAAACCACAGAAAGATCCAACAAAGTTAAGAACTTCAGATCAATTTCTCTTTGAATATCGATGCAAAAATCCTTAATAAAATTCTCGCTAACCGAATCCAAGAACACATTAAAGCAATCATCCATCCTGACCAAGTAGGTTTTATTCCAGGGATGCAGGGATGGTTTAATATACGAAAATCCATCAATGTAATCCATTATATAAACAAACTCAAAGACAAAAACCACATGATCATCTCGTTAGATGCAGAAAAAGCATTTGACAAGATCCAACACCCATTCATGATAAAAGTTTTAGAAAGATCAGGAATTCAAGGCCCATACCTAAACATAATAAAAGCAATCTACAGCAAACCAGTAGCCAACATCAAAGTAAATGGAGAGAAGCTGGAAGCAATCCCACTAAAATCAGGGACTTGACAAGGCTGCTCACTTTCGCCCTACCTTTTCAACATAGTACTTGAAGTATTAGCCAGAGCAATTCGACAACAAAAGGAGATCAAGGGGATACAAATTGGAAAAGAGGAAGTCAAATTATCACTTTTTGCTGATGATATGATAGTATATATAAGTGACCCTAAAAATTCCACCAGAGAACTCCTAAACCTGATAAACAGCTTCAGTGAAGTAGCTGGATATAAAATTAACTCAAACAAGTCAATGGCCTTTCTCTACACAAAGAATAAACAGGCTGAGAAAGAAATTAGGGAAACAACATCCTTTTCAATAGTCACAAATAATATAAAATATCTCGGCGTGACTCTAACTAAGGAAGTGAAAGAACTGTATGATAAAAACTTCAAGTCTCTGAAGAAAGAAATTAAAGAAGATCTCAGAAGATGGAAAGATCTCCCATGCTCATGGATTGGCAGGATCAACATTGTAAAAATGGCTATCTTGCCAAAAGCAATCTACAGATTCAATGCAATCCCCATCAAAATTCCAACACAATTCTTCAACGAATTAGAATGAGCAATTTGCAAATTCATCTGGTATAACAAAAAACCTAGGATAGCAAAAACTCTTCTCAAGGATAAAAGAACCTCTGGTGGAATCACCATGCCTGACCTAAAGCTTTACTACAGAGCAATTGTGATAAAAACTGCATGTTACTGGTATAGAGACAGACAAGTAGACCAATGGAATAGAATTGAAGACCCAGAAATGAACCCACACACCTATGGTCACTTGATCTTCGACAAGGGAGCTAAAACCATCCAGTGGAAGAAGGACAGCATTTTCAACAATTGGTGCTGGCACAACTGGTTGTTATCGTGTAGAAGAATGCAAATCGATCCATACTTATCTCTTGTACTAATGTCAAATCTAAGTGGATCAAGGAACTTCACATAAAACCAGAGACACTGAAACTTATAGAGGAGAAAGTGGGGAAAAGCCTTGAAGATATGGGCACAAGGGAATAATTCCTGAACAGAACAGCAATGGCCTGTGCTGTAAGATCGAGAATTGACAAATGGGACCTAATGAAACTCCAAAGTTTCTGCAAGGCAAAAGACACCGTCAATAAGACAAAAAGACCACCAACAGATTGGGAAAGGATCTTTACCTATCCTAAATCAGATAGGGGATTAATATCCAATATATATAAAGAACTCAAGAAGGTGGACTTCAGAAAATCAAATAACCCCATTAAAAAATGGGGCTCAGAACTGAACAAAGAATTCTCACCTGAGGAATACCGAATGGCAGAGAAGCACCTGAAAAAATGTTCAACATCCTTAATCATCAGGGAAATGCAAATCAAAACAACCCTGAGATTCCACCTCACACCAGTCAGAATGGCTAAGATCAAAAATTCAGGTGACAGCAGATGCTGGCGTGGATGTGGAGAAAAAGGAACACTCCTCCATTGTTGGTGGGATTGCAGGCTTGTACAACCACTCTGGAAATCAGTCTGGCGGTTCCTCAGAAAACTGGATATAGTACTACCGGAGGATCCAGCAATACCTCTCCTGGGCATATATCCAGAAGATGCCCCAACTGGTAAGAAGGACACATGCTCCACTATGTTCATAGCAGCCCTATTTATAATAGCCAGAAGCTGGAAGGAACCCAGATGCCCCTCAACAGAGGAATGGATACAGAAAATGTGGTACATCTACACAATGGAGTACTACTCAGCTATTAAAAAGAATGAATTTATGAAATTCCTAGCCAAATGGATGGACCTGGAGGGCATCATCCTGAATGAGGTAACACATTCACAAAGGAACTCACACAATATGTACTCACTGATAAGTGGATATTAGCCCAAAACCTAGGATATCCAAGATATAAGATACAATTTCCTAAACACATGAAACTCAAGAAAAATGAAGACTGAAGTGTGGACACTATGCCCCTCCTTAGAAGTGGGAACAAAACCCCCTTGGAAGGAGGTACAGAGACAAAGTTTGGAGCTGAGATAAAAAGATGGGCCATGTAGAGACTGCCATATCCGGGGATCCATCCCATAATCAGCTTCCAAATGCTGACACCATTGCATACACTAGCAAGATTATGCTGAAAGGACCATGATATAGCTGTCTCTTGTCAGAGTATGCCTGGGCCTAGCAAACATAGAAGTGAATGCTCACAGTCGGCTATTGGATGGATCACATGGCCCCCAATGAAGGAGCTAGAGAAAGTACCCAAGAAGCTAAAGGGATCTGCAACCCTATAGGTGGAACAACATTATGAACTAACCAGTACCCCGGAGCTCTTGACTCTAGCTGCATATGTATCAAAAGATGGCCTAGTCGGCCATCACTGGAAAGAGAGGCCCATTGGACACGCAAACTTTATATACCCCAGTACAGGGGAACGCCAGGGCCAAAAAAAAGGGGAGTGGGTGGGTAGGGGAGTGGGGGTGGGTGGCTATGGGGGACTTTTGGTATAATTGGAAATGTAAATGAGCTAAATACCTAATAAAAAATGGGAAAAAAAAAAAGTAAAGTAGAGGGGTTGAGGATTGAGCTCAGTGGTAGAGCACTTGCCTAGCAAGGGCAAGGACCTGGGTCCGGTCCTCAGCTCTTGGACAAAAAAAAAAAAAAAAGAGTCCATGATGACAGAGCAGAGGCAAGATGCATGGAGGATGAAGTCAAACAAGTGGCAGGTAAAGATCATGGGAATGATGCCAGTCTTTGCTACATCAAATCCTGTGCCCAGTGACTTATTTTTTTCCATAAATAGTACACTTGAAAGGCATCCCCAATCAGCACTGCCAACTTGGAACCAAGAGTTCATAATACAGAACCTGTGTAGGAATCTATTATTCAAACTAAAACAAGATGTGGACAAATAATATAATTAACATTAATACAGTTACATATGTACAAAAATATTTAATAGGGCTCCATATAAATGAGGTAAGGATGCTCCTAACAAAAGCTGTGAACTATCTAAGGAAAATGTCAGTGTCATTCTTGAAAAACATCTCAGGTACTTGGAGGAATACAGTTGTCTCTCAAAACAATATAAGCTATTGTCATTACATTGGGTGGCCTTCAGATGTTAAAAGGGATTGGTTTTTCTGAAGACATCATGTTCTTTGTCATGGAACTTGAAGGAAATGATCTGGAACAAAACCTGGTAGTCTTCTCTCTGAGTACTTTCTCCCATGGCATAGGAAAGTGTTAAGTGAGGTGCCAAGTGTGAAAAAAAAAAATGAGTGTCCTACCCAACTGCATAGCTGATAAGTCACAATAATAACTGGGTAGGTAAGATATTGTCCAACAATTTAATACTGACACTTTTATATTGGGATTAAACAACAGCAGTGTAATGGGTCATAATGCAGAGTTGATGGGGATAATTCCTATTTAGTAATATACCCTAGACAACTGTTCATGGTTCTAGAGGTCATAAACACTAGAAGGGAACATAGAATTAGAATTTCCCTAACATATATAATTGCATGTTTAATAAGTATTTCAATACTCACTGATAAGTATAATATCCCTGATTAGACCTGAATTTTGTTGCAACAGATGGTGAGACTATTACAGATATTCAAATCTAGTCATAATGCAGAGAATTATCCATCAGATGCCTAAGCCTAATTGATACATTTTTAATATAACCACTACATAAGTGTAAGACTCAGGCAAAATTAAAGAGAAAGGAAAGAAAGATTTTTCAGAACCAGAGGGCCAAAACATCTCTTCCCTCTGTATATGACAGAAATACTACATCCACAAAAATTTCAACAATATGAATACCTGAACAGGATTTCCGCAAGGGTAACACAAGTTGACTTGTTGACACGAATTTGGGACATGGGGTTCAATCCATTTCGAAAATCTACAGGTAGTGAGTGGATCTTGACGGGGAATCAATGTCCTCCAAAGAGGATCTCCAGCAGAAGTCATTCAATTTCAAGTGGACAGTGCTTGACACATAGCATCAGTGTTAAATGGCCTCAGGAAGTAATATATTCTTTAAAAAGAGGAAAGGTTATGACTTTTGGATGGGGAGATGTGGGAAGCCATTCCGGACTCCCTGGCCAGCCCAGGCTGCACCCTAAGATGGCTCCTGATGGAAGTCTGTGCCAGGAAGTAATCAAGCCCATATTTGGTGGATGGCTTGACCTTAATCCCTGATTGGCTGAGTAAGCCTGCCTGGTGAGGTGATGTGACCTGTGGTGATTAGTTGAGGCGTGGTTATGGCTTGAGTGCATAAAAAACACTTGTACCCCGAGGCTCAGGGGAGTTGAAGAGAGAAGCTGCCTGAATAAACTGCATTAAGAAGAACTGGTGGTTGCGTTTTCCTTGCTGGTCGAGGCAGACGCAACAGGGAGAGTAAATACAAAGAATGTTGAAAAGGCAGGAGTGACATAGATGCAGTACTCATGTGTGAAATTCTAAAATATATATATATATTTTAAAGCAACACCAAGAGAAACAGATCTAATGCATTTGAGAAACACAGCCAGATGTTCTGGTACAGAATGTTTGCAAACCAAATTCAACAACAACAGATCATTTTTAAAAAATGTATAGTATAATCCAGTTGGTTTCATTCCAAAGAAGCAAGCTTGTTTCAATATGTAAGAATTAATGGATGTAATAAGCCATGATAGTGTTAATGATCAATGTGACAGAATCCAGATTCATGCAGATGTTGGGCCTCTAGGCATGCCTGTGTAAGATTATTTTAGATACATCAATTAACATAGGAAGACTCATATTGATTATTGGTAGGACTGTTCCATGGGCATGGAATTACAGACTATATAAGGTAGAGAAAACAAACTGATCACAATCTTGCCTGTTTGCCTTTGTATACCTCCAGGTTCTACTTAGTATATGTTTTACATCCAGTATTTTTAAATGTTTTTCCTCCTTAAGAAGGTATACTTTAAAATATTTTTAAAAGATATAATCAGGAAACCATGTGAATTTCAATGACCTATGCTGCTGCAGGCTCTTATGGGCAAGGAAGTTTTGCTGCCTTGGTATTGATGAGTCCAGACTTGTAATTGAGCAAGAGAAATATTGAAGGCTTCTCCAACAACCTCTTCCTCTCACCATCAGAAAAGAAACATTCTCAACAGGAAGCCATTGAAACCATAGATGTATGACAGCAAGAATGAATTCTAATAGTATAAAAACTTTAGATGACAGTAAATAAGTATAGGCTCATTGATTACAGAAATTTTAGAGTTAGGTAAATTTTAGATGATGAAATGGGCACATGTTTCAGTGGGCAGTAGCATATAGGGCTGATTATATCATGAATTTTCATACATACCTAAAAAATTCTTATAATAAAATATATTAAAACAGTCTTATGAAAGAACAGAGGTAGAAATTCTGGGATAAACACTCAAAAAAATTGTTCACTGATTTCTATATACATGCTATAGGACATAGGCTTTGCAACAAAACACAGGAACATGTACACACACTCACACACAAATACACACACACATGCATGCATGTGCAAACACACACACAGAAAGAGAGAGAGAGAGAGATTTTGAAAATTATAGTTCTGTACAAATATTTGAAACTATGAAAAATTTAAAGCAAAATAAAAATGCTTATCAGTTCCATGTGTCACAAAAGGTATACTAATGTCAAAAATTCAAAAGCCCTTTGAATTTTCACACAAAGTTAGTAAGAATTTACAGGGACTAGATATAATCTTACGCAAAAACTATAGAAAAGATGCCTTAAACTTGTGAATTATTATCAGACAATGAAGAAATAAACATGAGACTACACTTGCCCTTTTGGCTTCCCAGAGAAAAATTTCTAGGTCATGAAGGAGAAAGGGCCAATTTAATGGACTTCCTGGGCTCCTAGGAGAGGACATGCCAATCCAAATATTTTCTCCTTATATCAAAGAAACAAAGGCTTCCAGATTGTCATAGTCTAAGCACTCAGCTTTCATTCTTATCATATATTTCACGATCCTGAATTCCTAGTTATATATTGAACTCTATTGGTTTGAAGATTTGAATCTGAACCACCAAATTATCTGGAATATTTCTTACATTCCAGGAAAATAAATTATCAAAAGTAAAGCCAATGGAAAGACAGAGGCTGCATTTTTCATCTGTCTTTGTTTAATAATACTGTACAAATAATTATTTTAATTTATAATTTGTTTCAAGTGTGTAAAAAATAAATGTACAATCATATTCAAAGGGATATAGACACTGAGTTAATTACAAGCAGGTCAAAACAATGCCACACACTGAAAGTAATGTTGCCATCTTGTGGCCACATGTTAATTGCAACTTGAAAACCGTTTTCTTTAACTGATTAAAAAATTCAACTAAACATTTTAAATATGCATAATTATAACCAGTAATTTAAAACATAGCACAATTATGCAAACCATTTTCATAAATCTATACATAATCATATCAAGTAATATTAATATACTCACATGTATTTTTTTTAAGTATGCCTTGAATTTTGGTTTAGTATTTTGGGGTATTTTTAACAAATTTATGATTCAGGCTATTGTTTGTGTTTTGTTTCTTTGTTTTAGATGGAATCCTTTTATGTAGCTCAGGGTGATCTTGTACTCCTACTTTATCTTACTGAGTGCTGTTTTCTTGCTCAAAGTTCTCATTGTTCTAAAGGGCCATTATTTTAATTACTCCTTCTTACTATGTTTAATATGTTAATAGAAACCCCTTTTGTTGTTTCTTCCATGTTTCTGTCACATGATTTTAGAGATTACAGTGCTGTCACATTATTTCATTTTAGCGTCTTTCATACCCACACCGACTATGATATTTATTTGTTCTGTAAATCTTTTTCTTTTATATTGTAAATCCTAGATAGAATGTTTTCCATGTATCATCAAGTGTATATAATTTTTAAAGGTTCATAGTTTAAAAACATTTTGGTTGTGATCATTCTCTTGGCAACTGCTTTACATAGGCCTGTGACTTCCATCAAAAAAAAAAAAAAAAGTAGAACAAACATACTTTCACTCTTAGATACATGCAATCTTATTCCTTAACTGAGCTGAAGGGCAGGTCAGAAAACTTTATGTGGATGACCATCTACTATTTTTCTCAAAGAAGAATTATCTAGACTGTTCTCTCTCTACCTACTTGGCTAGAATATGCCTATACAATATATAATCCCTTTATTTCAATGGATACCCAGTGCTGATGATGAATGGCTTGGATGTATCTTCACATGATCTTAGACTGTGCCTATGTTCAAATGGTACAGAAGAAATAAAATGATCTATTTCATTGAGATGTCAAATTTCAACGATATTTATTACTATAATTGAGTCGCGATAAAATGTTTATTCAATTTACACTGGGTGATTAGTTTTTCCTAGAGGCTGTATTGTGTAATAGGGTTCTGAATACCACCCTTACCAAATGATGCTGCATGTCTGTATCAAAACCCTCTATGGGATAAGTAAAATCTTGACAAACACTCATGTGGGATTAATCTATCCCTGCTACAGAACCACTAGTTCATGTAATAGTGTTCTGTCAATCATCTACACAGTTTGTAATGCTTACAGTATATAGTACAACCTTCCTCTAAGTATCAGGTAGAAGGCTGTAACCATGGCAACACAGAAAGTTGAAAAGTGGATATCACTCATCTTCCTATAGGTCTTACTAAAGCCTATAGTGCTGTAATTACCAAAATCTGTCACAAAATACACAGAACCAGTAAGGCAAGTGCTTAAAATAAAAACAATTTGAAGACCATTTTGTGCCAACAATTAATTTTCAAAAACAAAGATGAGCACCAACTGGAAACTCTAAATAACTGGGCTGGGGGGTACATAATACTGTGGTAGGTTTTTTTTAAACTTACTTATGTCTGTATTGTGAAAACATCATAATATTGGTGATGGCCTACAATGCATTCTCAGAGTTGAAAAAACAACTATGGTAAAATATAATGTAAACACACACGCGCGCAAGCACACACACACACATGCACACACATGCATGCACATGTGCACACACATGCAGAGACAACATGAGAAAGAGCTTCTTCATTTTTCTAAAAGATCTAGACAGTGAAACAGCATGAAATATGGAAGCCAATGGAAAAAATACTCATGGAGATGTGGCCTTAGTACTGCTTAGGTACCTTGTTTCTTTGCACATGAAGGATACATTGATACTTAGACTACCACAGTGAGAGGTGGTCAGAAACTTCATTTCACTCAGAAATTACTCACAAAACACATTTTGGTAACAGATTCTCTTCACTTTATTGTGAATGTGTTATCTAGCTAGAGAGAGTACATTTTTTATTTAATTTATTTAATTAATTAATTTCTTTTTTTTAATTAGGTATTTTCCTCATTTACATTTTCAATGCTATCCCAAAGGTCCCCCATACCCACCCACCCCCAATCCCCTACCCACCCACTCCCACTTTTTGGCCCTGGCGTTCCCCTGTACTGGGGCATATAAAGTTTGCAAGTCCAATGGGCCTCTCTTTGCAGTGATGGCCAACTAGTCCATCTTTTGATACATATGCAGCTAAAGACAAGAGCTCCCAGGTACTGGTTAGTTCATATTGTTGTTCCACCTTGACAAACGCATGAAATTCAAGAAGAACGAAGACCAAAGTGTGGACACTTTACCCTTTCTTAGAAATGGGAACAAAACACCCATAGAAGGAGTTACAGAGACAAAATTTGGAGCTGTGATGAAAGGATGGACCATCTAGTGACTGCCATATGCAGGGATCCATCCCATAATCAGCTTCCAAATGCTGACACCATTGCATACACTAGCAAGATTTCGCTGAAAGGACCCAGTTATAGCTCTCTCTTGTGAGACTATGCTGGGGCCTAGCAAACACAGAAGTGGATGATTACAGTCAGCTATTGGATGGGTCACACAGCCCCTAATGGAGGAGCTAGAGAAATTAATTTCTTACTTATTGACTTTACATCTGCTCACTTCTCGCCTTTCCTTCACCCTCTCCCACAATCCTTCCTGCATCTTTCACCCTCATTCTTCAGAAGAATTTTCATATACAAAACAAGAAAGTATATAAGTAAAAAATTACTATTACCTTCTCTCAGAAAACTCATCTTTGACCTTTGAACTGTATTATCTGTCTATTTATTTTAAGTTTAATTGTATGGGGGGAATTGTAGTTGTACAGCAACCTTGGCTTACACAAAATGTCTAGCATGTGCATTCTTTTTAGCAGATATTCGAAACTTTCTCAGATGTATTTGTTCAAACACATAATAATCGTTATTGTTCCTGTTACATAAAACAGAAGATAGGCATAGCCATAGCATAGAAAATTCCCATTCATTATTGTGGAGGGTGTATGAGCAGAGAACTAAAAAATAAAATAAAATAAAATAAAATAAAATAAAATAAAATAAAAAATAAAATAAATCCTTGGCTATGTCTTATGTTCTTATACTAAACCTGTTATAAACAATTCCGTCTACCTCAGCTTCTGTCACACTCTGGAAAAGAACCCACCATATCTGCTGATCACTACACAAAGGATAAGGCTGACATAGAGACTGACTCTCAACTTGAGCATATTGTCATTCAGGCCTTGGAGGGGATGCTCTCTCCCTTGCATCAAGACCAGGCTGATGCTAATAATAAACACAAGTGTGGACACTTTGCCCCTTCTTTTAATTGGGAACAAAACACCCATGAAAGGAGTTACAAAGACAAAGTTTGGAGCTGTGATGAAAGGATGGACCATCTAGAGACTGCCATATCCAGGGATCCACCCCATAATCAGCATCCAAACGCTGACACCATTGCATACACTAGCAAGATTTTGCTGAAAGGACCCAGATATAGCTGTCTCTTGTGAGACTATGCCCGAGCCTAGCAAACACAGAAGTGGATGCTCACAGTCAGCTATTGGATGGATCACAGGGCTCCCAATGGAGGAGCTAGAGAAAGTACCCAAGAAGCTAAAGGGATCTGCAACCCTATAGGTGGAACAACATTATGAACTAACCAGTACCCCGGAGCTCTGGACTCTAGCTGCATATGTATCAAAAGATGGCCTAGTCAACCATCACTGGAAAGAGAGGCCCATTGGACACACAAACTGTATATGCCCCAGTACAGGGTAACGCCAGGGCCAAAAAAATGGGAATGGGTGGGTAGGGAAGTGTGGGGGGGAGGGTATGGGGGACTTTTGGGATAGCATTGGAAATGTAATTGAGGAAAATACGTAATAAAAAATATTTTTAAAATTTTAAAAAAGAATAACGATAAAAAAATAAAAAATAAAAAAATAAACACAAGTCATACCTGCCTAAATTCTTTACTGCCCAAGCAAAAGTGGTGCTCAAAAGCATCAAGGGGATGGAAAATTTGTCAGTGGACATTTCAGTAGTCATGAAGGGATGAAATTTATGCCCTCACATGATGCTTTTGCAATATGGTTTCTCTATTCTATGGAAGAATACTTAAACTTAATGAAAAATGGGTTGATTTCCAAACATGGCTAATTAAGAGGCTACTGGTGTCTTACCTGTTGTGCCTCTTACTTTCTTTCAAGTCCTATACCCTATTTGGTTAACCAACCAGATAAAAGGAGAATGTAGTGTAAATAAATAAAATAAACTAGTTTCTCCTCCTTCCAGTTAAATACTAAAATGGCCAGAGGCAGAAAAAATAATGGTTCTGACCCAGCTGTGCACAGATTAACCAGCTATAATTAGCATCACTTTAGAATGAATGACCTGTTTCCTGTTTTAAATGCACATATCATTTTAAGGTAACATTTCCGGTAAATTCATCTTGGGCCACTAAGTCTTTCTCACTATAGTCTAATCAAACATGAATGGAAATGTTTTATTCTTTAAACTCGGAAGCTTTGTAATTATAAAAATATTGAGTAGCATTGTTATTTTCCTTTGAATTTCTATTTTAGAATTTCATAAACATATATGATACATTTCACTCTCACAATTTACACTCTCTTTTTTTATTTACTTCTATTTATTAGCTGAGACTCCATCCAATTTAGGATGACTTAAATATACATTATCAAATTTGTACTTACACTCTCCTAATTTGCTATATATCCCTAAACTATAAATCCTCTTCCCCAACAGTCACTCTCCTACTTCATGTCTTTTTGGTTTGTTGTTTAGAAGCTCATTGTGTTTACCCATGGATACACACGTGTATCTGTACATATCACTTCACATGATGAAGTGATCACTGGAGCAAAGGCAAATCACCAATGACTAAATCATTGAAGATATTCACTTCCCCTGCTCCAGAAACTCTCCACTGCCAATGCCTCCCTAGAGATAGACAGCCTTTGTCTTATGAGACCCTCCATCATCTATGACTGAATTGTGACAAGCTCAGTCACTTGCAGTCCCCCTTCATGCAAATCTAAGTCCATTTCTCCATATAAAAAAGAAGAGTAAGGCTGAGCTGGTTGTTCATATCCAGTCAATCATTTATACTTTTACAAACCTCATATATGTGGCTGTGAAACCATTTGTTCTTGGAGACAAACATTTGTAAATAGAATAACCTTCACATTTAGACTTCTTATTGCTGCTCCTCTGCCAACAACAACCTCTTCTGGTGTCCTGGTAGAGTAATACTCCCCCTAAAACTTCACTGGGCATACCTGTTGAAGCACTCAAATATTATCAATGAAGGTGTGGGGATAACCTTAGAGAATGGCTGTCTTGGTATTTTTATCTTAGAATGTCCACAAAGCAGATGTAGGATTCATAGTCTAGTACTACTTCTCATAGAGCTTTCGATGTTGAAGACATATTATTTGAATTTGATATTTTCTGTATCTTGTGCCACATTTGTAGACAAATATTGGCCATGATGTTTTGACTTTGTAAGTTGGTTGAAGTTTTGTACTTGTCTGACCTGAGTATTATCCAACAAGTTTGATTATACAAGAGAAGACTTTGTAATCTGATTTAATCGTCTACCTTTTTTTTTTTTTGTAACTTCATGGGCATATTTAAATTCTTTTTTTTTTTTGATTACTAAAACCATTTATTGTTAAAATTATAATTTAACTTTATGCTTTTTAATGCATTTACTTACTGGTTTTCTTTTTCTATTAGATATTTTCTTTCTTCCTTCCTTCCTTCCTTCCTTCCTTTCTGTCTGTCTGTCTTTCTTTCTTTCTTTCTTTCTTTCTTTCTTTCTTTCTTTCTTTCTTTCTTTCTTTTTTCACACAGCCAGCAATTATTGAAATTGCTAGTAGTGAAGAGATCAAGTGCTACTGTGCTTAAAAGAATTATTGCACATACTTTGTCAACCAACTGTTTTTCCCAGCATAACTGTGTATAATTACTAGCCAACATTTAGACACCTGTCATTTCTCTATAGGAAAGAATGGCATGATTAAATTTCATTGGCAGTAAGAATGATGGTGCCCACTTGTAATCGTCTCCTTGAGATTACATTTGAATTATAAAACAGCATTCCTGAGATTTCTACCAAAAAGTTATTGCTCTATGTAAGTGTACTTCATCTTTTTTTAAAATTTTTTATTAGGTAATTTTCTCATTTACATTTCCAATGCTATCCCAAAAGTCCCCCATACCAACCCCCCCACTCCCCTACCCACCCACTCCCCCTTTTTGGCCCTGGCGTTCCCCTGTACTGGGGCATATAAAGTTTGCAAGTTCAATGGGCCTCTCTTTCCAGTGACGGCCGACTAGGCCATCTTTTGATACATGTGCAGCTAGAGTCAAGAGCTCCGGGGTACTGGTTAGTTCATAATGTTGTTCCACCTATAGGGTTGCAGATCCCTTTAGCTCCTTGGCTACTTTCTCTAGCTCCTCCATTGGGGGCAGATATTTTCTTTATAAACATTTCAAATTTCAAATGCTATCCTGAAAGTTTCCTATACCCTCCCCCGGCCCTGCTCCCCTACCCACCCACTACCACTTCTTGGCCCTGGCATTCGCCTGTCCTGGGGCATATAAAGTTTGCAATATCAAGGGGCCTCTCTTCCCAGTGATGGCCAACTAGGCCATCTTCTGCTACATATGCAGCTAGAGACACAAGCTCTGGGGGTACTGGTTAGTTCATACTGTTGTTCCACCTATAGGCTTGCAGACCCCTTCAGCATCTTGGGTGCTTTCTCTAGCTTAGTTCATACTGTTGTTCCACCTATAGGGTTGCAGACCCCTTCAGCTCCTTGGGTGCTTTCTCTAGCTTCTCCATTGGGGGCCCTGTGTTCCATCTTATAGATGACTGTGAGCATCCACTTCTGTATTTGCCAGGCACTGATACAGCCTCATAGGAGACAGCTATACCAGGGTCCCTTAATCAAAATCTTGCTGGTGTATGCAATAGTGTCTGGGTTTTGTGGATGATTATGGGATGGATCCCCAGGTGGGGTAGACTCTGGATCCCCAGGTGGGGTAGACTCTGGATAGTCCATCCTTTTGTCTTAACTCCAAACTTTGTCTCTGTAACTCCTTTCATGGTTATTTTGTTCCCTGTTCTAAGAAGGAACAAAATATCCACCCACTGGTCTTCTAATAATAAATTCTTAACATAGATATTCATGTGCTATGCTATAATAGGAAATAAATTGGAAAAATAAAAATTAAAGATTTTAAATTCCTTATCAGTAGTTTTCTTCAAATAAATATGAAAGAAGGTATATTTTATCAGTAAAATTATATTACATAGAAGATACTTCTCATTAGAAAACATGGCTAACATTTTGTTCAGAATGTACAATTCTTTTGCCTTTTATACAAATACCACTCAGCCTCATAACCTTCTAGTGAAATAACAACAGGCTAATTCAGTAGCACCACTTTTATTAAACTCTAATAATTTTCCTGTCTTCTCCTCTCAAAACATGAACTACATCAATTTTCTCACATGAAAGATAGCATCATCTGTTCTAGTATAGATTTTCTGTTGACAAAACTAAATTCCTTTTTTTTTTTTTTGCTAAAATTCTACATTAATGGAATTGTGTGTCATTGTTGGGTAATTGATTTTTGTGTTTAATTCTTTTCTATTTCTAACAAAAGATAATCTGTCTCTTTTTATTCTCACCAGAACAAATGCACAAAAGCAGTTTAGAGGAAATAGATTCACCTTTCTATGGGCTCAGAACTTTCAAACTAGTTCTCTTCTTCTAGCCTTCTTTAGTCCCTACCTCTGACATGACTAAAAGAGCAGTCAGTCATGCACTAGGTGAAAATCTAAAAGATGGTCACTGGCTGCTAAGGGAGAGTCAGTGTCCTCTAATGTAGAGATTCTGCTGAGATTATACATATTCATGTGGTCAGCCCTGGATACATGTTCATAGAATCAAGGCTAAATAAACTCAATAAATTGTATATTCATTGATGAATGGAGAGGTTATAAATATGTGAGGGAGAGCATGGATACCAGGTAATCTGAAGGGGCAGTAATGATGTAGATGCAGTGGTCATGTGTGTAAGTATCAAAATATTTTAAAGCAACAGCAACAACAACAAATCAGCCCAGTGCACTGAAAAATAGAAGAACTTTCCTGAACAAAATACTTGAAAACCAAATTCAATAACACATTTTAAAAATTGCACAGCATGATTAAGTAGGATTCATTCTAAAGAAGCAAGAGCATTTGAACGTGTCAGAACTAAATATAATAAATCTGGAATAGTCAGTGTTAATTGTCTATTTAACCTTCTGGCAAATTTATCATGCCTGTGTGGGATTATTTTAACTACATTAATGTTGGAAGACTCATTTTGATTAAGGGCAGGACTATCCATGGACATAAAATCATAAACAGCATAAAATAGTGAAGGTAAGCTATGCAGAAGTCTACCTTTGTACAAGTAGGGAGGGAGGGAAGCACCTTAGAGTGAAAGTGGACAGGATGGGACAGGGGAGTGGGAGGGAGAGGGAAACTTGATCTGGTATTGGGTGAGTGAAAAGGACTGAAGCCCTGAGGGCAAGCAGAAATAATGTAAACAAGCAACTTCAGGAAATGCTAGGTTTGGAGCAGGGAGGGGGATCCACCCTTTGTACCAGAGGCCTGGGAGGTGAGAGACACCCAGGACTCAAAAGGAGGGACCTTAGGTGAAATGCCCAACAGTAGGGAGAGGGAACTTATAAAAACACAGGACATCAAGTGAGGGATGGGGTTGACATCCCACAGTCACATCTCTGAGCCATAATTGTTCCTGTCAGAAAGAATTACAGGGATGGAAATGGAGAGGAGCCTGAGGAAAAGAAGGTCCAGTGACAGACCTAAAGTGGGATCCGGTTCAAGGGGAGGTCCCAAGGCCTGACACTATTACTGTGGCTATGAAGAGCTCACAAAAAGGTATCTATCATGACTGCCCTCAAAAAGACACAACAAGCAGCTGAAAGTAAGTTACAGATATTTGCACCCAACAAATGGACAGAAGCAGCTGACCCCTGTTGTTGAATTAGGGAAGGCTGAAAGAAGCTGAGAAGAAGGGCGATCCTGTAGGAGGAGCAGCAGTCTCAATTAATCTGGACCCCTGATATATCTCAAACACTGGACCACCAGACAGACAGCATACACCACCTGATATGAGGCCCCCAACACACATATAGCAAAGGACTTCTGGGTCTGTGTTCATTCAGAAGTGATACACCTAACCCTTAAGAAACTGGAGGCCCCAGGGAATTTAGAGGTCAGGTGGAGTGAAGGGTGGGGGCATCCAAGTGGAGATGAGGTGGGGTAGGGCAGAGGTGTGGGATGTGGAGCCAATGGAGTGTGGGTGGGGGGGCAGGGAATGGAATATGGAGTGTAAAAAATAAATTAAAAATGAAATTAATTTTAAAAAAGAAAAAAGGATCAAAAAAGAGGAATAAAACACATTTTAAAAATTATACAATATGACAGTCTCTAGATGGTCCATCTTGTCTCAGCTCCAAACTTTGTCTCTGCAACTCCTTCCATGGGTGTTTTGTTCCCAATTCTAAGGAGGGAAAAAGTGTCCACACTTTGGTCTTCGTTCTTCTTGAGTTTCATGTGTTTTGCAAATTGTATCTTATATCTTGGGTATTCTAAGTCTCTGGGCTAATATCCACTTATCAGTAAGTACATATCATGTGAGTTCTTTTGAGATTGGGTTACCTCACTCAGGATGATGCCCTCCAGGTCCATCCATTTGCCTAGGAATTTCATAAATTCATTCTTTTTAATAGCTGAGTAGTACTCCATTGTGTAAATGTACCACATTTTCTGTATCCATTCCTCTGTTGAGGGGCATCTGGGTTCTTTCCAGCTTCTGGCTATTATAAATAAGGCTGCTATGAACATAGTGGAGCATGTGTCCTTCTTACCAGTTGGAACATCTTCTGGATATATGCCCAGGAGAGGTATTGCGGGATCCTCTGGTAGTACAATGTCCAATTTTTTGAGGAACCGCCAGACTGATTTCCAGAGTGGTTGTACCACCTTGCAATCCCACCAACAATGGAGGAGTGTTCCTCTTTCTCCACATCCTCGTCAGCATCTGCTGTCACCTGAATTTTTGATCTTAGCCATTATGACTGGTGTGAGGTGGAATCTCAGGGTTGTTTTGATTTACATTTCCCTCATGATTAAGGATCCTGAACATTTTTTTTAAGGTGCTTCTCAGCCACTTGGCATTCCTCAGGTAAGAATTCTTTGTTTACCTCTGAGCCCCATTTTTTAATGGGATTATTTGATTTTCTAGAGCCCAGCTTCTTGAGTTCTTTATATATATTGGATATTAGTCCCTCGGGGATCCATCCCATAATTGGCCTCCAAACGGTGACACCATTGCATATGCTAGCAAGATTTTGCTGAAAATATACTCTGATATAGCTGTCTCTTGTGAGGCTATGCTGGGGCCTAGCAAACATAGAAGTGGATGCTCACAGTCAGCTATTGGATGGATCAGAGGGCCCCCAATGTTGGAGCTAGAGAAAGTACCCAAGGAGCTAAAGAGATCTGCAACCCTATAGGTGAAACAACAATGTGAACTAACCAGTACCCCCCGGAGCTAGTGTCTCTAGCTGCATATGTATCAGAAGATGGCCTAGTCGGCCATCAGTGGAAAGACAGGCCCATTGGTCTTGCAAACTTTATATGCCTCAGTGCAGGGGAATACCAGGGCCAAGAAGTGGGAGTGGGTGGGTAGTGGAGTGGGGGTAGGAGGTGGCATGGGGGACTTTTGGGATATCATTGGAAATGTAAATGAAGAAAATACCTAATAAATAAAAAAATTATACAATATGGTTCAGTAGGTTTCATTCCAAAGAAGCAAGAGCATTTTAATACATCAGAATTAATAGATGTAATAAAGTTTGGATAGTCAGTGTTAATTGTCTACCTTTTGGTACCTTTTGGAATGCCTATGTGGGATTATTTTAACTATATTAATGTTGGAAGACTCATTTTACAGAAGCTTGTCTTTGTACTTGCCCTTTCCTCTTAGTGGATGTATTGTGTCCTATGCTTTAAATAATTTGTTCTATTTAAAAGTACATGTTCTTAAAATGTATTTTAAAAATAGAACTTGGCACAATAAACGTTTTAAAGAATTATTCTACCTTATTAAATGAAATATCCAGGTTCACATCTTTATTGATCTCAACATTTGGGTAAGAAAACACAAGATACCAAAAGTTACTTAGACTTTTGTACCAAGACATACAAGTATACCACACACACACACACAGAACCACAAAATAATTTCCCAAAATATATGCACAAACACAAACACACAGAAACATACATAATTTTTACAAAACACAATACATATAAAAAGCATTCAAAGACCGGACAGCATATTCCTTAACAACAATCTGTAAACTTCAGGTTTTTTACCTACAAATAAGAGTAGTCTTCACTCTCCTTTAAGGACACCTCTCTTTGAATGTAGTCCACTATGAAAAAATACAATCAGCTAAAATGGACAATTAAAATAGAGCCCAGCCTCACACCTAAGGCTCAGAGAATATTACTCAGAAAATCACATTGGGAATTGAAAATTAAAAGAATGAAATAGAACAGAATACATGCTTGGATGCATAAACTCCAAATATTGCCCTGGTAAATGTTGTGAAGATTGTAATACAACAGGAAAGTTAATTTATGAAGATATTGAAAAACATAAAGTCATTTGTGGATACATTTGGAAATCTCTAAGAAAACTTGCCAAAGTAGTCTTAACATATGATCCAGAAAGCAATCTTCTTGAGTGACACTCAAGGAATTTTAATATCATCTCCTCACTAAATCTTCTGTATGGATCTTTGTAATATCTTAGCTAACAACCAAAAAAAACTTAAAAGCACTGTGGATATCTTTCAAAATGTAAGCAGTTTAGTAAACTGTGGTTACTCTTAGCAATTGACTGTTATTCAGTGGTACACTAAATATAGTGTTCATGCTTTGAAAACACAGAGTATTACATGGATATTATTAAGTGAAAGATTCCAGTCTGCAGAAGTGACATACTGCATTTCATTCTGCATTAGACAAAAACTGTGAAAATGTAAAAGGATTTGAGACAGTGAGAATATATATATATATATATATATATATATATATATATGTACATGTATACACATAGACACTTATACACAACACATATATACACATTACAACACACTCTACATACACATGTGCACACACATACAAACACACACATGCATGCACACACATAAACACACAAATACACAATATACATACATACATACATACATACATACATACACATACAGATAGACAGCCTCATTAAATATCATGGTTCTGCAAGAGTATTTAAAAGAATGACAAATTATAAGCCAAATGAAAATATCTAGTTACTTTAATGTACCACAGAAGGAATACTAATCTCAAATTTTAAAATCATTTTGTATTTTCAGTTGAGAGTAAAAAGGAGACTGTCCTAAATAACAATAGAAAGATGACTGAAACTTGTGAATCATTATAAGACACAGAAAAAGTAAGGATGAGAGTGCATTTGACCATTTAAATTCTTAGAGTATTCTGGTTCGTGGGAAAGAAAGGACAATATCATTGGACTTCCTGGAATTCTAAGAGAGGACATGCCAATCCAAATATTTTCGCTCATATCAAAATAATGAGTACTTCCAATTTGTCAACCTTTAATGTTCACTTTTCAAATTTTATCATATATTTCTGTGTTCCTGCATCCTTGTTTTTAACATGAACTCTTATTGTTTTGAAGATTTTCAGCTGGTCTGCAATATTATCTAGAATGTTCTTTAAGAAAATACTCATGTGTGAAAATAATGGAAAGACAGGATCTTTTATTTTTTTTAATTTCATCTATTTTTGTTTCTAATATTGTACTAATAATTATTTAATGCAGATAATTTGCCTCAAATGTGTAGAAAGAATCAACAATCATATGCAAAAATAAATATGAACTGTGTTAATATATAACAGGACAAAATCCTTTCATACAGTTAAACTCATCATTTGAAGACTTCAATAGTACTGAATTCAGATATATTATGACATTTTCACACTATGTTTCCATACTTCCTTTCAAATGCCTTTCAAGTCTATCTGTCTCTCCCCTTCCCCATTACCTCTTCAATCCAAATTTTCCTCATTCTTTTTATTGACCCTCTCACTATTTATCCCCTTCATGGTTCCTAGCCCACAGATCTTAGTCACATAAACATTGATAACTAACCACCGAGCTACAAATTAGAAGATTTTATATACAGACTTTGGTGTTTATTTTGGTGTGGTTACTTCTTCCTATTTTATTATTTTTTCTTTTTGAAACAGGTGTAATTTTATGTGGTATATTATTGAGTAAATATATTACATCTACAGTAAAATGTTCAAGGGTTTAAAACTGTGAATTTTCCTTGTGTCCTAAAAGAGACTTGGACTTTTGAATGGAGTTGTTGAAATTTTGATGATTTGTGGATATAGAACAAAGGATTTTTTTTTCTGCATCGTGAAATGCATATGAGTTTTGGGTGCCTAAGAACAGAATGGCATTGAGAGATGCTGTAATGATTACAAAGTACTGGGATTTCATAATCTGCATATGCTCCAGTCTACAACTTTGTGGACAGTGAAAAAGTCAGAAAGATCCAGCAAAGTAACATTAGTAAATTGAATGCAATCAATTTTGAATTTTCAAGTCAATAGGCAAAGCTCCTATGCATAACACTAGCATAAGAAGAAGAGGTTGTACTATTTAAGAAGTTGAGATAAATTAATAATGACTTTGTTTATAATATCTGAATAGTATTCCATTGGGTAGAGGTACAACATTTTTTTTATCCACCCTTCACTTGAGGGACATCTAGGTTGTGTCCAGTTTGTGGCTATTATGAATAAAGCTGCTATGAACATAGTTGAGCAAGTACCTTTGTTATATAGAAGAGTACATTTTGGGTACAGGCTCAGGAGTTGTATAGTTAGGTTTTGAAGTAGAACTGTTCCCCATTTTCTGAGGAAACCATCGAATTTATTTCCAGAGTAGTTGCATAAATTTGCACTGGAGGAGTGTTCCCCTTGCTCCGCATACTCATCTTCAATTTGTTTCTTTGGGGACTTTAAGTTCTTGTTAAACAGATCTTTCACTTGCATGGCTAATTACCCTGAGATGTTTTGTATTATTCATGGCTATAGAAAAGGCTGTTTTTCCCTAATTTCTTTTTCAGTTCATTTTTTATTTTTATAAAGAGAGAGAGAGAGAGAGAGAGAGAGAGAGAGAGAGAGAGAGAGAGAGAGAGAAAGAGAGAAAGAGAGAGAGTGAGAGATCCTGACTACTTTGAATTAATTTTCTGTCCAGGCATTTGCTGAAGGTGTTTATCAGCTGTAGAAGCTCTCTAGTAGAAATGTACTCACTTGTAATTGGATATTAGCCATAAATTACAGGGTAGATATTATAAACTCCACAGATCCAAAGAAGCTAGAGAAGAAGAAAGGCACAAGAAATGATACTTCAATTTCACTAGTAAAGGGGAAATAAGCTAGTCATAACAGGCAGATGGGGGTGTAACTTTGTTGGAGAGGAGATTGTGAAGAGAATGGGGGGTACAGGATGACATGTGGGGAGAAACAGCAGGGATGGTCAGATGGCCATGAGAATGAATAGAAATCTGCAACTTCCAGGGGTGAGGAGGTAGAGACATCTCCAGAAAGAGGCAGAAACCTAGGACATGGGATATGGTGGGCATCCAAGAAGCAATAGGGGTGACCTTAGCTGTAATTCACAGAATTGTATATATGGAACCTGAATAAGCTACCTTCTGCAGACAGAAAAGAAACCCAATGGAGTGATAAGGACACCCACAAAATATTCAACCAAAAATTAGCCTGCTTTTAAGAAATGAAGAAACAGGTGATACAACGGAGACTTTTGAAAACAGAGAAAAAGCCAAACCATAACTGGCCCAACTTGAAATCCATCCCATGAGCAAGCACTAGTCCCTAACACTATTAATGGTATTTTATTATGCTTGCAGACAGGAATCTATTATGGCTATTGTCTGAGAAGCTCCACCCACCAGCAGACTCAGACTGTAACAGAGAGTAACAGTGGATGGGGCTTAGGAACTCTTATGCAAGAACAAGAGGAAGGATTGTGGCCTCTGAGGGGATAAAAACTCGATAGGAAGACCAATAGAATCAACTAGCCTGGACCCTTGGGCTCTCAGAATCTGAACCACAAATGAAAGAACATACAAGAATTGGCCATAGACTTCACAGCACATATGTAGCTGATAAGCAACTTGATCATCCTATGGGTAACAAAAAACTGAAACTGGGGCTATTCCAAAAGCCCCAGTTGCCTGTCGGTGGGATATGTTCTAGCTGGGATACATTGGCTGATCTCAGTGGGAGAGAATGTGCCTAGCCTCACAGAGATTTGATGTGTCAGGGTAGAGATATACCTAAAGGGGCCCCTGTCTGCCCCAAGGACAAGGAGCAGGGTGATGAGGGAAGGACAGTGAGAGGAGATTACCAGGAATGGGGTAGTGAGCAGGATAAAAATTGAATAAGAAGAAAGAAAGAAAGAAAGAAAGAAAGAAAGAAAGAAAGAAAGAAAGAAAGAAAGAAAGAAAGAAAAGAAAGAAAAGAAAGAAAGAAAGAGGGGGAGGGAGGGAGGGAGGGAGGGAGGGAGGGAGGGAGGGAGGGAGGAAGGAAGGAAGGAAGGAAGGAAGGAAGGAAGGAAGGAAGGAAGGAAGGAAGAGAGAAAGGCAGGCACAGGGCAAGACAAAATATGCTAGCTAAAGTGAAAACATATAATAGAATATGTCATAAAAAATCAAGAGCATCTGGAAATTTGATGTAATGTCTTCATATTTCCTTTATATCTATGAAAACTCCAAAAAAATAATATTTTGAAATAAACTGACCATAATAATACTTTTTCTTAGCTCAATTAACACATTTTATATATTGTCTCCAAAATGTTTTTAATTATCCAAATTTTTGATATGCTCAATCTCCCATGCTTAATTGCTGTATTATTCTGTTGTATTTGCCTATACACCTTTCATATCGTTACAATGACCTGTCAAACCTGAATCATGTGTATATGAAATATCCAGATTACCTAATAATGTCAATATAAGTAGTTTTCCTTTACAGAAATATTTGTTGATGAAAATGGTAGAATAAGAGCAAGCAATAATCATTTTACTAAATCATCATAAATCTGAAAAAAATCATAAAACCATATATGAAAAACATTGAAAGGCAAGAGAACATTGCATAAAAAGGATAATAACAAAGACTAGAGAAAATGTCCAAATATTGCTTAATACAGTTAGAATGGGAAGAGCAAATTGTGACTTAAAATGCTAGACAAAAAGTTTAGAAGAGAGGGAAAATCTCCTTCCGAATGTTTTTACTTAAAAATGACAAAGAAAAATTCCCTGGAGAAAGGACAGACAGAAACAAAGAAAATAGTGGTTTACTGACACACCAAGCAAATGCTGGAAAATTACTCAGGACTGCTGTCCCATTTCACTTTCACACATTTAAATATTCTGATGTAAAAGTACCAGAAGATAAAAAGACAATCTGTGCTAAAAACAAAACAAAACAAAACAAACAAACAAACAAAAAACAAACAAAACAAAAAACAAAACCTCCCTTGTGAAATATAGCCAATGAAGCAAAAGCACTTCTGGCTTTAAAACACTACTCTAGGCCTTGCCTGTTACCTATGAAAGGGGAATATGCCTAGAACACCTGAAACACAGGAACCTGCACCAGGAGCTGGCCTGAAATGAAAGGCTGGAGAAAAAGCAATTCCAGCTAACACAGTGGATTTGAGAGCAAGTTCTATGGTAAGATGACAGTATTTAAAATGCTAAAATTAGGGGCTGGTTAGATGGCTCAGTGAGTAAGAGCACCCAACTGCACTTCTGAAGGTCCAGAGTTCAAATCCCAGCAACCACATGGTGGCTCACAACCATCTGTAACAAGATCTGACGCCCTCTTCTGGAGTGTCTGAAGACAACTACAGTGTGCTTACATATAACAAATAAATCTTTTTTAAAAATGCTAAAATTACAGTGGCTAGAGATATCAGAGCCACAGTCCTTGAAATATACACGAGACCTTAAGGACTTCTGAGCTAACTGGAAAATGAAGCTGATCAAGAGAGAAATTACAAGATTAAGGCCCCTACACTAGAAGGTTATGGGCACTGGATGTATGTGGATCCAGGTGGACCTGAATGATTTCTTGATCCTGAGAAGTGAATAGTGTCTATTAGAGAGAATAAGGGAAGATACAATACAGGTCTCTGTAGGGATATGTTGACTTAAATTTTGGTCATAAATTTCAATAAAAAAGCAGACAGTAAACTTGAAAGTGGGCATTACAGAATATTGAGGACAATTAAAGAGAGGAAACAAAAGTAAATGATATAAAAAATGTAGAATGCACTAGACTGTTGCTGATAATGACCCATCGTCTTTCAGACAATTAAAAATTTCAAACAAATCATGTTCTTAATAAAAAGATTTTTAACTCTTTTGAATGTACACACAGTATTCAAAACAAGACATCATGACTTTAATATATAAAGTAATACATTTATATGTGCTCTGAAAGAAAGGAAAGTGTATCCCACACTTAGTGGACATTAACAGCATATAAACGATATAGGACTTGGTGACTCCCTGAGAAGGGACATTGTGAGCAAATATCAGTGGTTGTTTAAACTTTAGTGAAAATATAAAATAGTCCATTTCACAAAAGATGGGTTGAGTGAGCTTAAATAGATGAGGTATGCAATTCATTGTGATTGTATTTTCTTATTGAAGAGAAAAAGTGAAAATAGATTAAAGAATTAGAAAATATTAGTAGTAGTTGGCAAAACTTGCACCTGTTCTTTAAAATTCCTCTTCTAAGATCTTTCTATATTTATATATGCACAATCACAACCCCAGCACCCAGATATGCAATTAGAATAGATGAAAGCTATGAATAGGGAATAGCAAAAAAAAGCATGGCTCACTGGAAAAAGAAAGAAAGAAAGAAAGAAAGAAAGAAAGAAAGAAAGAAAGAAAGAAAGAAAGAAAGAAAGAAAGAAAGAAATAGAAATTGAATCTTTTTCCCCCCACAGTCTCCCTCTGAGGACAGGGTGATAGAACTGTGTAGAAATGAACTAGGAATTCTCTAACCTTTTCAAGAAACATCGGGTACATTAGTACATGAGTCAAGTCCTTCAGCTTATCATCCTACCAAATAGAGTCAGGAGGTCACAATGAAATTATAGCAACCTCAACTGGCAACTCTCCCTTATTTTTTTAATAAATTCACCAGCCAGAGTTGCTTTGGCATAACTTCTAACAATGTGTTGGTTATCTCTGTGTCCCTGCACTGCTTAATTCAACCAGGACTTTTCTTTGCTTAGTATCAGCCATGACTCCTTTCCCAGTGACATTATTTCTCATAATTTTGCTGCTCCCATCAATGTGCTCTGAAGGAATAGTAAGTTATACATGGATAATTATCTCACATATACCTGATAATTTTATAATACTAAGTAAGAATACAGAAATTCTGGTTGTCCAGTTACAGCATTCTCACTGAGGTCTTGGAGCATTTACTATTCTATGGAAATAGAATAAGGTTGTATCCCCCATTACTGGCAGTTATAGAACCTACTAGTGACATAAGGAAACTGGACATTTGAAAACTGAGATGTTAAAGATGCATGTTGTGAGGATTGAGGTGTTTCAGTGAGTAAAGCATCAAAGATTGAGTTCAGAAATAAAGGTTGTCTTTACTTTCAATGATCTCAATGTGAAATGTGAGATAGGGGCTGAAGAATGCAACAGCAAAGAAAGGGCCCTATCTCAGATAGTATTGAATATAAGGACCAAGAGTCAGTTATCTCCTAATTATCTGTTACAGCATGGGAAGTTGGCTTCAATCTCAAGAGATAGATAAAACCCTACTTCCACTAAGCATACACATGGTTATGAATCAAGTTTGAAGACATATTCCTTCATAATGATTTCGTTATTATAACCCTTTCAGCATTTATTTACTTATTTATTTGTTTATTTATTTATTTATGTACTTATTTTTTATTTATATTGATTATTTTGGAATCTCATTTTATTCCCCCAATCACACTGGCCTCTCAGTATTGGCATATCTGTCCTCCATTCCCCTTGACCTATCACCCTCCACAAAAAATTCTTCTCAAAATCCATTGGAATTGGTTAAAAAAAAAGTCCATATATATTCACCAATAAATGGTCAAGGGAGGTTGAGTCTTTCTCTGCCTTCATCCAAGCCAAAAGTAAACAGGGGAAGAGAGATGTGAAGTGGCCTGAGGAGAGGGGTGCTCACTCTCCCTTTCATCTATGCCCTCCTCTCTATCACAGTGCCCTAGGCTGCTGAGTAGTGTGCACAACTCCACCACAAACATCAACATGGATTCAGGAAGCAGCCCTGACCATGGGCCACAATATGGTCTTAGATGTGCAATACTGCCACTAACTCAGCTTCATAGATGTTGGGAGCAGCAGCATAGACCACTAACACGAACATGGACTCCAGTGACATCTTGGACTAAATGGTTTTTAGAGGTGGCCCAATACAGAAAGTGAAACATTCCTTATTGCCCACTGTCAGGTGATCCCAATGCTGGGCAGGAGTATCCAGGGCTGAGTCTGTGTCTGTATAATCTCCAAGCTGCTCTACACCATCCCACCAACCCTGCTATTCAATGACAGCATGTAGACCTAAGTCCTTCCTTACTTGTTACCATCCTGTCGCTAGTTCCACCTCGCACCCAAGTTCACTCACTGCTCTGTTTTTCTATCCTTTTTACCTCTCTAACACATGTTTGTTCCTTGTAATGGAGCTTGTGGGTCTTCATGCAGGTCTCCCAACAACTGGAACTGAGCTGACCTTGACTATGTACTCTCCTTGTTGATCCTGTTTCCGTAACTGGACTGCCTCTTCTGACCTTAGAGGAAGAGGATATACCTAGTCTTACAATGACTTGACTTCCCAGAGTAGGTTGGTACAAATGCGGGCCTACCCCTAATGAGAGGAGAAGGGGAATAGAGGAACTGAAATAAGGGGGTAGGATTAGGATGTAAAGTGAATAAAAAAATGAAAAAAGTATAAATCAATTTAGTTTTGGTTTTAGATATTTTTATTTCTTCAATTTTTTATTATCAGGAGTGACTGAAATAAAAAATATAATTGAGAACTATCATTATTGTCATTGTGGAAATGGCTTTAAGATAAAACTGGTCAGATGAATATTAGTGCTTCCCACTTTTCAAATGGTAAATAATTGACATTGATAAAACAGACAAGCCCAGAGAATCTGTCCAGAATGTTCAAGATTTGGTATATTATACAACATGCCTGTTCTTTGGAAGAACACCTAGGACATAACTATGTGTACTTCTTGATCTCGTCATACAATATGAACACAAAGGCACCACCCATGCATCTGAGAACATTGGACAATGAACCGTTGAAAACAGCCTTGCTTTCTTCATAGTGAGTGATCTTTGGCCAGCAGTCAAGCATCCCTGTATGCCTGATATCAGTTCCTTTTCGCCCTGACTGCATCTTCGTATGACTGCAAACTGTGTCAAAAGGACAGGAACTCAGGCCAGGGACAGCAGTGACCGACTATGCAATTATCCAGTTGATGAAGATGTGAGTATTCTTGCGATCTGGTAGCATTCCCTTTGCAGTGTCATAGATACCAAAGTAGGCAAGCTTGGTCGATGATAATGCCCTGTACTGACACAGTAAAGCCTAGAACAAAAGGAAGCAAATTAACTCAAGAGGTGTAGACTACAGGTAATGTTTAAACTCAGGGCTGAAATCAACCAAGTAGAAACAAAAAGAACTATACAAAGAATCAACCAAATCAGGAGCTGGTTTTTTTTGAGAAAATGAACAAGATAGACCCTTAACGAGACTAACTAGAAGGCATGGGGACAGTATCCTAATTAACAAAATCAGGCCAGGCATGGTGGCACACACCTTTAATCCCAGCACTGGGGAGGCATATGCAAGTGGATTTCTGAGTTTGAGGCCAGTCTGGTCTGCAAAGTAAGTTCCAGAACAGCCAGGGCTACACAGAGAAACCCTGTCTCGAAAAACCAAATAAAAAATGAACAAACTAACAAACAACGACAACAAAAACCAAAATCAGAAATTGAAAGGGAGACATAACAACAGAACCTGAGGAAATCCTAAACATCATCAAGATCCTACTACAAAGGGTATACTCAACACAACTGGAAAACCTGTATGAAATGGACAATTTTCTAGAGAGATGTCAGGTACCAAATTTAAATCAGTATCAGATTAAAGATCTAAACAGTCCCAAATCCTCTAAAGAAATAGAAGCAGTTATTAATAGTCTCCCAACCAAAAAATGCCCAGGACATGATGGGTTTGCTGCAGAGTTCTATCAGATCTTGAAAGAAGACATAATTCCAGTTCTCCTCAAACTATTCCACAGTATAGAAACAAGGTACTC
This sequence comes from Mus musculus, assembly GCF_000001635.26. NCBI lineage: Eukaryota > Metazoa > Chordata > Mammalia > Rodentia > Muridae > Mus > Mus musculus. Next base: position 40,452,389 of record NC_000083.6, read on the forward strand.
TACCCAATTCATTCTATGAAGCCACAATTACTCTGATACCAAAACCACACTAGGACCCAACAAAGAAAGAGATCTCAGGACCAATTTCCCTTATGAATATCGGTGCAAAAATACTCAATAAAATCCTCGCAAACTGAATCCAAGAACACATCAAAACGATCATCCATCATGATCAAATGGACTTCATCCAAGTTATGGAGGGATGGTTTAATTTATGGAAATCCATGAACATAATCCACTATATGAACAAACTCAAAGATAAAAACCACATGATCATCTCGTTAGATGCTGAGAAAGCATTTGACAAAACCCAACACCCATTCATGATAAATGTCTTGGAAAGATCAGGAATTCAAGGCCCATACCTAAACATAATAAAGTCAATATACAGCAAACCAGTAGCCAACATCAAATTAATTGGAAAGAATCTTGAAGCAATCCCACTAAAATCAGGGACTAGACAAGGCTGCCCACTTTCTCCCAATGTATTCATTACAATACTCGAAGTCCTAGCCAGAGCAACTAGACAACAAAAGGAGATCAAGGGGATAAAAATTAGAAAAGAAGTCAAAATATCACTATTTGCACATGATATGATAGTATATATAAGTGAACCTAAAAATTATACCAGAGAACTCCTAAACCTGATAAACAGTTTCAGTGCAGTAGCTGGATATAAAATTAACTCAAACAAATCAGTGGCCTTCCTCTACACAAAGGATAAACAAGCTGAGAAAGAAATCATGGGAACAACACCCTTCACAGTACTTACAAATAATATAAAATGCCTTGGTGTGACTCTAAGGAAGTGAAAGATCTGTATGATAAGAACTTCAAGTCTCTGAAGAAAGAAATCAAAGAAGATCTCAGAAGTTGGAAAGATCTCCCATGGTCATGGATTAGCAGGATTAATATAGTAAAAATGGCTATCTTCCCTAAAGCAATCTTCAAGTTCAATGCAATTCCCATGAAAATTCCAACTCAATTCTTCACTGAGTTAGAAAGGGCAATTTGCAAATTCATCTTGAATAACAAAAGACCTAGGATAGCAAAAACTATTCTCAGCAATAAAAGAACCTCTTGTGGAATCACCATGCCTGACTTCAAGCAGTACTACAGAGTAATTGTGATAAAAACTGCATGGTCCTGGTACAGCGACAGACTGGTAGATTAATGGAATAGAATTGAAGACCCAGAAATGAACCCATACACCTATGGTCACTAGACCTTTGACAAGGGAGCTGAAACCATCCAGTGAAAAAAAGACAGCATTTTCTTTTTTGCTTTTAAGATAGATGCTGCTGTGTCCTTTGCCAAGGACTTATTGGCTGGTCAAATGGCCCTGGCCAGATGGTAGTAGTACCCATCGAGTGGGTCTGGATGCTCTTGCAGCTGCAGCATGCCAGGAAGCAAATCAAAGCAGATAAAGAATACAAGGACATTATAGACGTGTTGTTTTATATCCCCAAGGAACAGGGAGTCCTGTCGTTCTGGTGTGGGAACCTGGCCAATGTCATCAGATACTTACCCACCCAGACCCTCAACTTTACTTTCAAAGATAAATAAAAGCAGATCTTTCTGGGTGGTGTGGACAAAAGGACCCAGTTTTGGCGCTACTTTGCAAGGAACCTGGCATCAGGTAGTACAGCTGGGGCCACATTATTGTGCTTTGGGTACCTTCTTGATTTTGCCCGTACCTGTCTAGCAGCTGATGTGGGCAAAGCTGGAACTGTAAGGGAATTCAAAGGCCTTGATGATTGCCTGGTTAAGATCTACAAATTGAGGGCTTGTACCAAGGCTTTACTGTGTCAGTACAGGTATCCTTGACTGCCGGCCAAAGATCACTCACTATGAAGAAAGCAAGGCTGTTTTCAAGGGGGCATGGTCCAATGTTTTCAGAGGCATGGGTGGTATACCTTTGTGTTCATATTGTATGACGAGATCAAGAAGTACACATAGTTATGTCCTAGGTGTTCTTCCAAAGAACAGGCATGTTGTATAATATACCAAATCTTGAACATTCTGGACAGATTCTCTGGGCTTGTCTGTTTTATCAATGTCAATTATTTACCATTTGAAAAGTGGGAAGCACTAATATTCATCTGACCAGTTTTATCTTAAAGCCATTTCCACAATGACAATAATGATAGTTCTCAATTATATTTTTTATTTCAGTCACTCCTGATAATAAAAAATTGAAGAAATAAAAATATCTAAAACCAAAACTAAATTGATTTATACTTTTTTCATTTTTTTATTCACTTTACATCCTAATCCTACCCCCTTATTTCAGTCCCTCTATTCCCCTTCTCCTCTCATTAGGGGTAGGCCCGCATTTGTACCAACCTACTCTGGGAAGTCAAGTCATTGTAAGACTAGGTATATCCTCTTCCTCTAAGGTCAGAAGAGGCAGTCCAGTTACGGAAACAGGATCAACAAGGAGAGTACATAGTCAAGGTCAGCTCAGTTCCAGTTGTTGGGAGACCTGCATGAAGACCCACAAGCTCCATTACAAGGAACAAACATGTGTTAGAGAGGTAAAAAAGATAGAAAAACAGAGCAGTGAGTGAACTTGGGTGCGAGGTGGAACTAGCAACAGGATGGTAACAAGTAAGGAAGGACTTAGGTCTACATGCTGTCATTGAATAGCAGGGTTGGTGGGATGGTGTAGAGCAGCTTGGAGATTATACAGACACAGACTCAGCCCTGGATACTCCTGCCCAGCATTGGGATCACCTGACAGTGGGCAATAAGGAATGTTTCACTTTCTGTATTGGGCCACCTCTAAAAACCATTTAGTCCAAGATGTCACTGGAGTCCATGTTCGTGTTAGTGGTCTATGCTGCTGCTCCCAACATCTATGAAGCTGAGTTAGTGGCAGTATTACACATCTAAGACCATATTGTGGCTCATGGTCAGGGCTGCTTCCTGAATCCATGTTGATGTTTGTGGTGGAGTTGTGTACACTACTCAGCAGCCTAGGGCACTGCGATAGAGAGGAGGGCATAGATGAAAGGGAGAGTGAGCACCCCTCTCCTCAGGCCACTTCACATCTCTCTTCCCCTGTTTACTTTTGGCTTAGATGAAGGCAGAGAAAGACTCAACCTCCCTTGACCATTTATTGGTGAATATATATGGACTTTTTTTTTAACCAATTCCAATGGATTTTGAGAAGAATTTTTTGTGGAGGGTGATAGGTCAAGGGGAATGGACGACAGACATATCAATACTGAGAGGCCAGTGTGATTGGGGGAATAAAATGAGATTCCAAAATAATCAATAAACTTAACTATTTTCTAAAAATGACATGAAGCCCATATAAAAGATATTAAAGAAAGCTACATTAATTAGTCTTTTGTAAATTTACTCAGCCTATAATTCCAGCTACTTCAGAGAATGAGATAATATGGGTCTAATCATGAGAATAAAAATTCATCTTCTGTTGGGAGCTATTCCTCTGCTCACATGGACCGGGATTACTCCTGGGAGGCAAACTGGGGCTGAAAAGACAGAAACTAGAAGGTCGAGAGAAAAATGGAAGCCAAGACAAGGTTCCTGATCAAGGCTCAAATGTTTAATAGCAAACTGTGCTTATAAAGTGGGGGAGGCTCATCCCTGGCTAATCCATTCTTGGAGCCTGGAACCAGCTGCAGGTGATAGGGTGTAGCCTCCAGAATATCTCATTGGCCTCTCAGTAGGTAGAGATGTCTTGAAGGAGAATAGCAACCTTGGATGAACAATAGAGCCATCTAGGCAGGAAGGCTCCACCCCAGGTCGTCTCCTTCTTAGTGGAAGCAAGGTCAAAGTCTGGATCAGCCTGTTTCAGGCTGAGGGTGGGTTACAATCTTCAAGCTGTGGGATTTTCTTTAAAATGTAACTGAAGTACAAGGGTTCTGAAAAAAAAAAAAAACCTCATAAAAAATAAAGATACTGAGAAAGAATTCCAAGTAACTAGAGATTAGGATGTGATAATAGAACACAACATGGTATCTTGAACAGATTACAGAAGGAAAAGGGTGAATTGCAAAAATTTGTGAAATACAAATGAAATGGAAAATATTTTGAATTATAATGTCAAATCCTTAGTGTTAACAAACTTGCCAATCACACAATATGTTATTGGTGAATGAGAACCATTTGGAATTTTGAAGTAATATCTCTCAAATCTTTAAGTCCTATAAAACTCAAAACTAAGGATATTTTTTAATGAAGCAATATTAATAATTTTTCTTAGTTCAATTAGTACATTTACTTAGTTTCTGCAAAATATTTTTAATTATTTGTCTTATTTAGGATTTCTATTCCTTCACAAACATTATGAGCAAGAAGCAAGTTGCATAGAAAAGTGCTTACACTTCCACACTGCTCATCATCACATAAGGAAGTCAGAACTGGAACTCAGGCTAGTCAGGAAGCAGAGGCCATTGGGGGGATGGTATTTACTGGCTTGCTTCCCCTGGCTTGCTCAGCTTGCTCTCTTATAGAACCCTAGACTACCAGTCCAGAGATGGTCCCACCCACAATGAGCCCCCCCCCCCCATCACTAATTGAGAAAATGCCTTCCAGCTGGATCTCATGGAGGCAATTCCCCAACTGAGGCTCTTTTCTCTGTGATCACTCCAGCCTGTGTCAAGTTGACATACAACCAGCCAGTAAAATTGACCCCTTGTCAACTTGACACAAAAATACATTACTATTAACCCTCAACCCTTACTTTCTTGTTCATCCCCAAGATCTAAATAACTTTAAAAGTCCCACATTTTCTACATATTAAAAGTTCAATCTCTGTAAAATATCAAATATCATTTTTAAAATTCAAAGTCTTTTAAAAATTCAAAGTCTGTTAACTGGGCTCCACTAAAATACCTTCTTATTTCATGAAGGAAAAATATCAGGGCAAAGTCACATTCGAAAGCAAACTCAAACTCCAACCATCCAATGTCTGGGATCCACTCATGATTTTCTAGGCTCCTCCAAGGGCTTGGGTCACTTCTCCAGCTCTGCTCTTTGTAGCATACACCTTGTCTTAGAGGTTACAGCTGCCTATACTCCACTGCTGCTGCTGTTCTTGGTGGTCATCTCCAGGTACTGGGGTCTCCAAAACACTGCTGTCTTCCACTGTAACTAGGCTTTACCAATAGCCTCTCATAGGCTCTCTTCATGGTGCCAAGCGTCAACTTCTTTGCATGAACCCTTCAGTTCTGGGCCATCAATTGCAACTGATGCTTCACCTTCACAAATGACCTTCCACAGCCTCTCACAGTGCACACAGCGTCTCAGCTGCTCTTCATGACCCCTTCATTCCTTCAAAACCAGTACCACCTGCATGACTCTTACACATTACCAAGTGCAGCCACAGCGCAAGGTACAACCTTGGCTATCTCTGGAAAACAGCCTCTGTACTCCCAGAAAATGCTACTCAGAAGATTTCACCTCAATGATGCTGGTCTCTTCTTAATCACGGCTGATTTCTTAACTCCAGCTAACCAGCATGAATAGTCCCAGTAATGCAAGGTTTTCACTTTAGTGGTTCTGGTATCTTGTAAATCACAGCTGATACTTCAGCCCCAGCTAACCAGAACCACAAAATCTTCACAATCAAAATGTGGCCCTGCTAAGAGTCTTAATCTTCCCTCTGAAATTTCACAAGCCAGGCCTCCATCATTTGCAGTGTTCTCAACATTATCTTCCAAGCTCCTACAGAACAAACCACAAAGCTCTTTTTTTTTTTTTTTTTTTTTTTCAGGTATCTTTCTCTATCTCTTTTTTTTCCATTTTTTATTAGGTATTTAGCTCATTTACATTTCCAATACTATACCAAAAGTCCCCCATATCCACCCACCCCCACACCCCTGCCCACCCACTCCCCCTTTTTGGCCCTGGCGTTCCCCTGTAATGGGGCATATAAAGTTTGCAAATCCAATGGGCCTCTCTTTCCAGTGATGGCCGACTAGGCCATCTTTTGATATATATGCATCTAGAGTCAAGAGCTCCGGGGTACTGGTTAGTTCATAATGTTGTTCCACCTATAGGGTTGCAGATCCCTTTAGCTCCTTGGCTACTTTCTCTAGCTCCTCCATTGGGAGCCCTGTGGTCCATCCATTAGCTGACTGTGAGCATCCACTTCTGTGTTTGCTAGGCCCCGGCATAGTCTCACAAGAGACAGCTACATCTGGGTCCTTTCAATAAAATCTTGCTAGTGTATGCAATGGTGTCAGCATTTGGATGCTGATTATGGGGTGGATCCCTGGATATGGCAGTCTCTACATGGTCCATCCTTTCATCTCAGCTCCAAACTTTGTCTCTGAAACTCCTTCCATGGGTGTTTTGTTCCCAATTCTAAGGAGGGGCATAGTGTCCACACTTCAGTCTTCATTCTTCTTGAGTTTCATGTGTTTAGCAAATTGTATCTTATATCTTGGGTATCCTAGGTTTGAGGCTAATATCCACTTATCAGTGAGTACATATTGTGTGAGTTTCTTTGTGAATGTGTTACCTCACTCAGGATGATGCCCTCCAGGTCCATCCATTTGGCTAGGAATTTCATAAATTCATTCTTTTTAATAGCTGAGTAGTACTCCATTGTGTAGATGTACCACATTTTCTGTTTCCATTCCTCTGTTGAGGGGCATCTGGGTTCTTTCCAGCTTCTGGCTATTATAAATAAGGCTGCTATAAACATAGTGGAGCATGTGTCCTTCTTACCCGGTGGTTTACATTCAATGGTTCTTCTAGCTCAAAGTTGCAAAATCCTTTCACAGTCCTCCTCAAAACATGGTCAGGTTGTCACAGGAATACACCACTATACTGGTACTGATTGGTCAGGGTTTCTATTCCTGCATAAACAACATGACCAAGAAGCAAGTTGGGGAGGAAAGGGTTTATTCAGCTTACAATTCCAGACTGCTGTTCATCACCAAAGAATTCAAGACTGGAACTCAAGCAGGTCAGGAAGAAGGAGCTGATGCAGAGGCCATGGAGGGATGTTTCTTACTGACTTGCTCAGTTTGCTCTCTTATAGAACCCAAGACTACCAGCCCAGGGATGGCACAACCCAAAATGGGCCCTCCCTGCTCGATCACTAATTGAGAAATACCTTATAGCTGGATCTCATAGAGACACTTCCCCAACTGAAGCTCCTTTCTCTGTGATAACTCCAGACTGTGTCAAGTTGACACACAAAACCAGCCAGTACATTATTCATCAGAGTTTTCTAAAAGCTCCAACTTCCTCAACTGAACTGCCATTTTAGTCTCTTTTATTTTCTCATGGACCTTTTATATTATGACAATGACCTGTAAAATCTGAGTCATGTGTCTAGGAAGTAACCCAATTTACTAATAATGTCAGGGATAAATAACTCTTTTTCAAGAATTATTTGTTGATAAAGATGGTAGAATAGAGGCAAGCAATATTCTCCTAAATCACCACAAATCAGAAAAAAAATAAACAAAACAATCCATGAAAAATATGAGAAGCACTGAAAAGCAAGGGTGCATTTCCGTAAAAAGAAGAATAAGAAAATGTAAGTAGAATACACAAATATTGGTTAGTACAGCTATACTGGGAAAAGCAAATTGTGACCAGAAGTGCTAGACCAAAAGGGTAGACAGACAAGAGGGGAATTCTCTCCACAGATCTTACTTTAAAGGAGGCAAAGCAAAGTCCCCTAGAGAAAAATTAAGTAGTGGATTACTGTCCAACCAAGGAGATGCTGGGAAATTACTCAAGGGTGCAATCCCATGTCACTCTGTTAAATATTCTGATGAGAAAGAAACAGAATGTAAAAGAAACTCTGCACTCCAAAAACTCTGCTGGCAACAATAGCCAATGAAACAAAAACACTTCGGGCCTCAAAATATTACAAGTCCCGCCCTCTAGCAATGAAAAGCAGAAGACTCTGTGAAGCACAGATGAAGGCACAGGAGCCTGCAACAGAAGCAACCTTGAAAGAAAGCCTATGGAAAAAGGTAGCTGTTGCCTGCACTTGTGATATGTTCTACTAGCTGGACTGCCTTGTCTGACCTCAGTGGGGGAGGAAATGCCTAGCCTCAAAAAGACTTGATGTGACAGGTTGGGGAAAGGTGGATACTCAAGGGGGCCCCTACCAACCCAAAGGGTGAGAGGGAAAAGACTGTTAGAGGGCTGGCCAGGAGGAGGACAGTAAGTCAGATGTAATGTGAATAATTTTAAAAAGGGTATTCAAGCCAAGACTACGTGGATAAGTTCCATGTTAAAGTGACAGTATTTACAATGCTAAGATAGCAGTGATTAGTGATACATCAGAGCCTTGCTACTTGAATATGCAGGGTAATTGAAAGACTCCAAAGCAAACTTGAAAAACAAAACTGGTCAGGTGACAACACATTAGTGTGATGACTAGAAAATTGAAATCAAATGCATTTCCTCATCTGCCTATGATTAAAAGAGTAAAACCACATTTTACCCAAACTTTAGACTCTAGGTGTCTTGTAGATCAAAAGTATTATTTACAATTCCCACTTTACTTGCCCACCATGAACAAGAATAAAGACAGTCACTCTAAAAGGTATTGACAGTGAATGCACGAGGATCTGAGTGGACCTGGATGTTTTCTAGATCCCAGGCACTGACTGGTGTCTAGGAGGAAAGACCAACAAATGAGACATTACAGTTCCTGGTAGGGATGTTTTAACTTAAATTTTGGTCATAAATGGCAATGAAAAAGCAGGCAGCAAACTTGAAAGAGAGCATTACAGGGTGCATGGGAGGACTTGAAGGGAGGAAAAAGAACAGAATGAAATAGAAAATGTAAAATGTAGTAGATCAATGATGATAATGGTTCTCAATTGTCAATGTTAAAAATTTGAAGGAAAATTTATATTTATAACTTCTTTTGAAATTTTCTAATGTATACACAGAATACAAAATAAGGAAGTACGCTTTTATAGTACAAAGTAATTTATGTGTTCCAAAAGAAAGGAGAATGTGTCATTAAGTGTTCTTTAGCATCATCTAAAGGATGTAGCATGTAGTGACTTATTGAGGAGGGATATTATGTCCAATGTGCAGAGTATGTTTAAACCTTAATGAAAATAGGAAGCACCCCCCTAACAAAAGATAGATTGAGTGAGCTTGAATGGACTAGATACACAATTCCCTAATTATGATTGTATTTAATTATTGAAGGGAAAAAGTAAAAATATATTCAAGTATAAAAGAAATTATTGGTAAATCTTGCAATGGCTCTTCACAAAATGCCATTTTTAAGGTTTCTGTACAATTATATCTGTATAATCACAATCCTGGCACCCTGATTTACATCCAATATAGATGTAAGCTATAAACAGCAAGCTATAAACAGCAATTAGCAACAGAAGAGATAGTACAGAGCAAAGAATAAAATAAAAACTCAATCTTTCTACCCCCCTAACTTTCCCTTCTGAAGAGAGGGGAATGGACCTGAGCAGAAAGAAACTAGGAATTCTCTGTCCTTTGCAGGGACATCAGTTGTATCCTTTAGCTTACTATTCTACCAATCAGAGGCAAGGTGGACACAATGGCATTTCAGCAACCACACATATGAGACTCTTCCCTTATTTTGTTAATAAATTTATCAACCAGAGTTGCTTTGGCATATATTCTATCAATGTGTTGGTTACCTCTGAGTCCTGTACATGGCCTAATTCCACCAGGACTTTTTCTTTGCTTAGTATCAGCCATAGCTCCTTTACCAGTGATGTTTTTTTCTCATAACTCTACTGCTACCATCAATGAGCACTGAAAGAAGTTGAGTGTTACATAAATATTTATCTCAAATATACCTGACATGAATCTCAGGGTTCAATAAGGTTTAGGCAAGATTAACTGAGCAAGTCTCTGATTTGGACTCCAGTGGTGTATTAATCAGGGATCTCTAGAGTCACAGATCTTATGAAATGTCTCTATATATTAAGGGAATTTATTGTAATGACTTAGAGTCTGTAGTCCAACTATCCCAGCAGTGAGCACCTGTGAATGGAAAGTCTAAAAATGTAGTAGTTGCTCAGTTGAACAAGGCTAGTTGTTACAACTGGCTTTCTTTATAAGCTGGAATACTGAAGAAGTATGTTCCAACAAATATGCCAGCAAGTAGCTTGTACTAAGCAGGCAAAGTAGAATGAGTCTTCCTTCTTCAAATGTCCTTCTGTAGTCTTCAAGCAGAGAGTGTGACCCAGATTACAGGTGTGCACCACCACACCTGGACTTGGAACTTGCTTTGTCCCAGACTGACCTTGAATTTAGAGATCTGCTTGCCTTAAGTCTCCTGGGATTAAAAGCATATCCTACCTCACCTGGGCCTATGATTTTCATAACCATTATGCCTCAAGAACTCCATGTTAAGATCCAGGTTAGAAGCCTGTGCCTTCCGTTCTCATGATCTGGATCACAGATGTGCCCTCCATTTCTCGTTTTTTGCTCATTCTAGATGTAGTCAAGTTGACAAATAGGAAGAGCCATCACAAGTGGCACCATGGTCTGCAGTGGTTCTTTGAGGTTATCCAATCCAGAAAGTGAACCTTTCCTCATTTCCAGAGACAAGGTTGATCCTGCAACTGGGCTGCAGGTTCTGGGGCTGAGTCTGTGTCTGCATGAGCTCCAGGCTGCCATTCCTACTGAGCAACGACAGCGTGTACATCACTGTCTTCTCTTTCTCTCTCCTCCTCTCCTCTCCTCTCCTCTCCTCTCCTCTCCTCTCCTCTCCTCTTTTCTCTCTCTCTGTCTCTCTGTCTCTGTCTCTGTCTCTCTCTGTCTCTCTCTCTCTCTCTATCCTTAACACCATCATATCTCTACATCCACCTTTCTCCGTAGCTCACACACTGTTGTTTTGCTACTTTTACTTAGTGTCTATCATGTTTGGTTTTTGTAGTAGAACTAGGCTGGCTTCATCCCACCCTCAAGAGAAATACTTAAGATGCCATCTTTTATATATTATTATCAATAATTTTAAATGTCTGCCTTCCTAGTAAAATCTCCACTAATTCCCCTTATAAACAACAAATCTTCAGAAGAAATTTTAATAAAAAACAAAATAGCATATTAGAAGAAAACTACTATTACCATTTCTATCATAAGACCACATTTGGGGCATTGAAAATAATTGTCTTTATATTTCATTAGAGTTAGATAGTATATGGGATATTGAATGCATATGATAACATTGGCTTAGACAAATCACAATGGTTCTGTATTATAAATGCCTAGCATGTGTATTCTTTCTACAGGAATTGATGTGTCTTAAGTCTATTTGTTCAAACACACACTCTCTATTCCTGGGAATATAGCTAAAGCTAGACATGGACATGTTTCCATGCAGTATGGTCAGGTCTCTGAGCACAGAACTAAAACAAAACAAAACAAAACAAAACAAAACAAAACAAAACAAAACAAATCAATAATCCTCAGTCATGATGGAGGGAATAACAGAAAAACTCATCTTGAAATATCAGAGAAAATACATAATGATACTGTGAATGTAGACATGTGCTTAAAGTGTTTCTCTTACCCGTAAAGCACCGCACTAATGTGGAAATTCAGCTTTCCTTAGATCTTGTTCAAACAATGCACAAGCATTATCCTTGATCCACTTGATCTCCACATAAACATATATACAAGGCAATGCAACAACTTGAAACAATGCTAATAGTTCATCAGTTGAATTTCTATCACTCTATGGGAAAAGAGTTACTTTACTAGATCAATGTAATCTCCCCAAATAAGATTATATTTCTATGCTAATACCTTATATTACTATGTTATAAACAATTACCTCTCATTCAGGTACTGAAGCAGACTCAAGAAAAATTCAGACAAGTCCCTTCCGCTCGACTCGAGCCCCGGGCTACCTGCCAGCAGAGTCTTGCCCAACACCCGCAAGGGCCCACACGGGACTCCCCACGGGATCCTAAGACCTCTGGTGAGTGGAACACAGCGCCTGCCCCAATCCAATCGCGCGGAACCTGAGACTGCGGTACATAGGGAAGCAGGCTACCCGGGCTTGATCTGGGGCACAAACCCCTTCCACTCCACTCGAGCCCCGGGCTACCTGCCAGCAGAGTCTTGCCCAACAGCCGCAAGGGCCCACACAGGATTCTACACGAGATCCTAAGACCTCTAGTGAGTGGAACACAACTTCTGCCAGGAGTCTGGTTCGAACACCAGATATCTGGATACCTGCCCTGCAAGAAGAGAGCTTGCCTGCAGAGAATACTCTGCCCACTGAAACCAAGGAGAGTGCAACCCTCCAGGTCTGCTTATAGAGGCTAACAGAGTCACCTGAAGAACAAGCTCTTAACAGTGACAACTAAAACAGCTAGCTTCAGAGATTACCAGATGGCGAAAGGCAAACGTAAGAATCCTACTAACAGAAATCAAGACCACTCACCATCATCAGAACGCAGCACTCCCACCCCACCTAGTCCTGGGCACGCCAACACAACCGAAAATCTAGACACAGATTTAAAATCATTTCTCATGATGATGATAGAGGACATCAAGAAGGACTTTCATAAGTCACTTAAAAAATTACAGGAGAGCACTGCTAAAGAGTTACAGGCCCTTAAAGAAAAGCAGGAAAACACAGCCAAACAGGTAGAAATCATTAAAGAAAAACAGGAAAACACATCCAAACAGATGATGGAAATGAACAAAACCATACTAGAACTAAAAGGGGAAGTAGACTCAATAAAGAAAACCCAAAGCGAGGCAACGCTGGAGATAGAAACCCTAGGAAAGAGATCTGGAACCATAGATGCGAGCATCAGCAACAGAATACAAGAAATGGAAGAGAGAATCTCAGGTGCAGAAGATTCCATAGAGAACATCGACACAACAGTCAAGGAAAATACAAAATGCAAAAGGATCCTAACTCAAAACATCCAGGTAATGCAGGACACAATGAGAAGACCAAACCTACGGATAATAGGAATTGATGAGAATGAAGATTTTCAACTTAAAGGGCCAGCTAATATCTTCAACAAAATAATAGAAGAAAACTTCCCAAACATAAAAAAAGAGATGCCCATGATCATACAAGAAGCCTACAGAACTCCAAATAGACTGGACCAGAAAAGAAATTCCTCCCGACACATAATAATCAGAACAACAAATGCACTAAATAAAGATAGAATATTAAAAGCAGTAAGGGAGAAAGGTCAAGTAACATATAAAGGAAGGCCTATCAGAATTACACCAGAATTTTCACCAGAGACTATGAAAGCCAGAAGAGCCTGGACAGATGTTATACAGACACTAAGAGAACACAAATGCCAGCTCAGGCTACTATACCCGGCCAAACTCTCAATTACCATAGATGGAGAAACCAAAGTATTCCACGACAAAACCAAGTTCACACAATATCTTTCCACGAATCCAGCCCTTCAAAGGATAATAACAGAAAAGAAGCAATACAAGGACGGAAATCACGCCCTAGAACAACCAAGAAAGTAATCATTCAACAAACCAAAAAGAAGACAGCCACAAGAACAGAATGCCAACTCTAACAACAAAAATAAAAGGAAGCAACAATTACTTTTCCTTAATATCTCTTAATATCAATGGACTCAATTCCCCAATAAAAAGACATAGACTAACAGACTGGCTACACAAACAGGACCCAACATTCTGCTGCTTACAGGAAACCCATCTCAGGGAAAAAGACAGACACTACCTCAGAGTGAAAGGCTGGAAAACAATTTTACAAGCAAATGGACTGAAGAAACAAGCTGGAGTAGCCATTTTAATATCGGATAAAATCGACTTCCAACCCAAAGTTATCAAAAAAGACAAGGAGGGACACTTCATACTCATCAAAGGTAAAATCCTCCAAGAGGAACTCTCAATTCTGAATATCTACGCACCAAATGCAAGGGCAGCCACATTCATTAGAGACACTTTAGTAAAGCTCAAAGCATACATTGCACCTCACACAATAATAGTGGGAGACTTCAACACACCACTTTCTTCAAAGGACAGATCGTGGAAACAGAAACTAAACAGGGACACAGTGAAACTAACAGAAGTTATGAAACAAATGGACCTGACAGATATCTACAGAACATTTTATCCTAAAACAAAAGGATATACCTTCTTCTCAGCACCTCACGGGACCTTCTCCAAAATTGACCATATAATTGGTCACAAAACAGGCCTCAATAGATACAAAAATATTGAAATTGTCCCATGTATCCTATCAGACCACCATGGCCTAAGACTGATCTTCAATAACAACATAAATAATGGAAAGCCAACATTCACGTGGAAACTGAATAACACTCTTCTCAATGATACCTTGGTCAAGGAAGGAATAAAGAAAGAAATTAAAGACTTTTTAGAGTTTAATGAAAATGAAGCCACAACGTACCCAAACCTATGGGACACAATGAAAGCATTTCTAAGAGGGAAACTCATAGCTCTGAGTGCCTCCAAGAAGAAACGGGAGAGAGCACATACTAGCAGCTTGACAACACATCTAAAAGCCCTAGAAAAAAAGGAAGCAAATTCACCCAAGAGGAGTAGACAGCAGGAAATAATCAAACTCAGGGGTGAAATCAACCAAGTGGAAACAAGAAGAACTATTCAAAGAATTAACCAAACGAGGAGTTGGTTCTTTGAGAAAATCAACAAGATAGATAAACCCTTAGCTAGACTCACTAAAGGGCACAGGGACAAAATCCTAATTAAAAAAATCAGAAATGAAAAGGGAGACATAACAACAGATCCTGAAGAAATCCAAAACACCATCAGATCCTTCTACAAAAGGCTATACTCAACAAAACTGGAAAACCTGGACGAAATGGACAAATTTCTGGACAGATACCAGGTACCAAAGTTGAATCAGGATCAAGTTGATCATCTAAACAGTCCCATATCACCTAAAGAAATAGAAGCAGTTATCAATAGTCTCCCAACCAAAAAAAGCCCAGAACCAGATGGGTTTAGTGCAGAGTTCTATCAGACCTTCAAAGAAGATCTAATTCCAGTTCTGCACAAACTATTTCACAAAATAGAAGTAGAAGGTACTCTACCCAACTCATTTTATGAAGCCACTATTACTCTGATACCTAAACCACAGGAAGACCCTACAAAGATAGAGAACTTCAGACCAATTTCTCTTATGAATATCAATGCAAAAATCCTCAATAAAATTCTCGCTAACCGAATCCAAGAACACATTAAAGCAATCATCCATCCTGACCAAGTAGGTTTTATTCCAGGAATGCAGGGATGGTTTAATATACGAAAATCCATCAATGTAATCCATTATATAAACAAACTCAAAGACAAAAACCACATGATCATCTCCTTAGATGCAGAAAAAGCATTTGACAAGATCCAACACCCATTCATGATAAAAGTGTTGGAAAGATCAGGAATTCAAGGCCCATACCTAAACATGATAAAAGCAATCTACAGCAAACCAGTAGCCAACATCAAAGTAAATGGAGAGAAGCTGGAAGCAATCCCACTAAAATCAGGGACTAGACAAGGCTGCCCACTTTCTCCCTACCTTTTCAACATAGTACTTGAAGTATTAGCCAGAGCAATTCAACAACAAAAGGAGATCAAGGGGATACAAATTGAAAAAGAGGAAGTCAAAATATCACTTTTTGCAGATGATATGATAGTATATATAAGTGACCCTAAAAATTCTACCAGAGAACTCCTAAACCTGATAAACAGCTTCGGTGAAGTAGCTGGATATAAAATAAACTCAAACAAGTCAATGGCCTTTCTCTATACAAAGAATAAACAGGAGGGGAAAGAAATTAGGGAAACAACACCCTTCTCAATAGTCACAAATAATATAAAATATCTTGGCGTGACTCTAACTAAGGAAGTGAAAGATCTGTATGATAAAAACTTCAAATCTCTGAAGAAAGAAATTAAGGAAGATCTCAGAAGATGGAAAGATCTCCCATGCTCATGGATTGGCAGGATTAACATTGTAAAAATGGCTATCTTGCCAAAAGCAATCTACAGATTCAATGCAATCCCCATCAAAATTCCAACTCAATTCTTCAACGAATTGGAAGGAGCAATTTGCAAATTTGTCTGGAATAACAAAAAACCTAGGATAGCAAAAATTCTTCTCAAGGATAAAAGAACTTCTGGCGGAATCACCATGCCAGACCTAAAGCTTTACTACAGAGCAATTGTGATAAAAACTGCATGGTACTGGTATAGAGACAGACAAGTAGACCAATGGAATAGAATTGAAGACCCAGAAATGAACCCACACACCTATGGTCACTTGATCTTCGACAAGGGAGCTAAAACCATCCAGTGGAAGAAAGACAGCATTTTCAACAATTGGTGCTGGCACAACTGGTTGTTATCGTGTAGAAGAATGCGAATCGATCCATACTTATCTCCTTGTACTAAGGTCAAATCTAAGTGGATCAAGGAACTTCACATAAAACCAGAGACACTGAAACTTATAGAGGAGAAAGTGGGGAAAAGCCTTGAAGATATGGGCACAGGGGAAAAATTCCTGAACAGAACAGCAATGGCTTGTGCTGTAAGATCGAGAATTGACAAATGGGACCTCATGAAACTCCAAAGTTTCTGCAAGGCAAAAGACACCGTCAATAAGACAAAAAGACCACCAACAGATTTTGAAAGGATCTTTACCTATCCTAAATCAGATAGGGGACTAATATCCAACATATATAAAGAACTCAAGAAGGTGGACTTCAGAAAATCAAATAACCCCATTAAAAAATGGGGCTCAGAACTGAACAAAGAATTCTCACCTGAGGAATACCGAATGGCAGAGAAGCACCTGAAAAAATGTTCAACATCCTTAATCATCAGGGAAATGCAAATCAAAACAACCCTGAGATTCCACCTCACACCAGTCAGAATGGCTAAGATCAAAAATTCAGGTGACAGCAGATGCTGGCGTGGATGTGGAGAAAGAGGAACACTCCTCCATTGTTGGTGGGAGTGCAGGCTTGTACAACCACTCTGGAAATCAGTCTGGCGGTTCCTCAGAAAACTGGACATAGTACTACTGAAGCATCCAGCAATACCTCTCCTGGGCATATATCCAGAAGATGCCCCAACTGGTAAGAAGGACACATGCTCTACTATGTTCATAGCAGCCTTATTTATAATAGCCAGAAGCTGGAAAGAACCTAGATGCCCCTCAACAGAGGAATGGATACAGAAAATGTGGTACATCTACACAATGGAATACTACTCAGCTATTAAAAAGAATGAATTTATGAAATTCCTAGCCAAATGGATGGACCTGGAGGGCATCATCCTGAGTGAGGTAACACATTCACAAAGAAACTCACACAATATGTACTCACTGATAAGTGGATATTAGCCCCAAACCTAGGATACCCAAGATATAAGATATAATTTGCTAAACACATGAAACTCAAGAAGAATGAAGACTGAAGTGTGGGCACTATGCCCCTCTTTAGATTTGGGAACAAAACACCCATGGAAGGAGTTACAGAGACAAAGTTTGGAGCTGAGATGAAAGGATGGACCACGTAGAGACTGCCATATCCAGGGATCCACCCCATAATCAGCATCCAAACGCTGACACCATTGCATACACTAGCAAGATTTTATCGAAAGGACCCAGATGTAGCTGTCTCATGTGAGACTATGCCGGGGCCTAGCAAACACAGAAGTGGATGCTCACAGTCAGCTAATGGATGGATCACAGGGCTCCCAATGGAGGAGCTAGAGAAAGTAGCCAAGGAGCTAAAGGGATCTGCAACCCTATAGGTGGAACAACATTATGAACTAACCAGTACCCCGGAGCTCTTGACTCTAGATGCATATATATCAAAAGATGGCCTAGTCGGCCATCACTGGAAAGAGAGGCCCATTGGATTTGCAAACTTTATATGCCCCAGTACAGGGGAACGCCAGGGCCAAAAAGGGGGAGTGGGTGGGCAGGGGTGTGGGGGTGGGTGGATATGGGGGACTTTTGGTATAGCATTGGAAATGTAAATGAGCTAAATACCTAATAAAAAATGGGAAAAAAAAAAGAATGTAAAAAAAAAAAAAGAAAGAAAAATTCACCATATCTTCTAATCATAGGACAATTTACGAGGCTGTCTTGGACAAGACTGACCACCAAGGTGAAGGAAATACACAGGCCCAAGAGAAGGTTTTGTGTGGCCCCAAGCAAAAAAAAAAAAAAAAGAAAATTATTGTCTGAAGACTTCAACAATGCTATTGAACACAAGTTAAATCTGTCTAAACAAGTGATGGCCCAGAGAAAGTGTTGTACTCAGAAGCATCAAGTGGACCAAGTAAACTTCAATAACATGGCAAATAAGTTTCAAGGGGCCAGAGTTAGTCACCAAGGAGAAAATTTTAAACACAAAGTCATGCTTAGTTTAGATAAATTCTTGGAACGCCTGACAAAGGTGTTGGCTTCCCATTAAATTAAACAAGTCTCCTACGTACTGTCTCCTACGTACTGTTGCTCCTAGTAGTCTCTCTTTTTAAGTACTATTACCTCTTTTATTAACCACCCAAAAACAAAGGAGATTACAGACTGTAGATAAACACAATAAACTCTCTCCTCCCTCAAGCTAAATACTAAAAATGGCCAGAGGTAGGAAAAAAAAAGCAAAACAAAAAAAAAAAAAAACAACCAAAACCACAACAAAAACAGGGGTTCTGAACCAGGTGTGTAATGAGTAGGGAGTTAGGATTTAGCATCACACACTTATGGTCTAAACAACTGCCCTGAACACACATTGGGTGCTGGCTCCATGCCCAGTTCCACAACACCCAGAGGGAGACTGACTCCCAGGTGCTCTAAAACACTCAGAATCACAGGATCTCAGAGGAAGCTGAGCTTCCAGGGGATCAGAAACATGCAGGAACACTGGAGCTCTGACTCTTTGAAGATGACAGCTAAAGCTACAACATCTTTTCCAACACCCAGAGTAACTGGGACCCCCACAAACCAGGGAAACATAAACCCTTGCGTAGCCAGAGGCGCAGGTTCCTTCCTGGTTGCACCTGTGCCCAGAGCAAACCCAGGGCTCTAGCTCCACCCGTGCAACAAAGAGAAAGTTTGAGCTTTGTCACACCCAGTATCTCAGGATCACAAAGACAATTCGACTCTGAGGAGTTCTGACACAACCAGGATCACAGGATGGATAGGCTCCAGTCAGAGATAGCAAGGGCAGGTAGCCAGAGAAATAACCAGATGGCAAGAGCCCAGGGCAAAATTATAAGTAACAGAAACAAAGGCTAATTTGCATAATCAGAACACAGTTCTCCCACCACAGCAAGTCCTGGATACCCCAACACACCAGAAAAGCCAGATGATGGTTTAAAATCACATCTCTTGATGATAGAGAACTTTTAAAGGACATTCTAAAACATAGCTCACATAATGTTCAGAATGCAAAAATCTTTTGCCTTTTATATAAATACAACTTCACCCTGCTACCTTCTAGCTAAATAACAGCAGGCCTAAAATGTATAGAAAATATAGAACCACATAGAAATAAAGTTGTCTTTTAAAATATTACATAGATCACTAAAGTTATCAAAAAGATCTTTGGGTATGGTATGTCTATACAATGGAATTTTATTTGGCTGTAGGCAATTGAAATCATGAATTTTAAAGTTAATGGATAAAACTGTAAAATATTATGAGAAATGAGATAAATTATGACCCAGAAAGACAAATACCAACATATTTTCTCATCTATAGTTAGTAATTCTAAATCTTTAGATTTCAGTATATAACTTGAAATAACAAGAGAAACTAGGAAAGTAGAAGGGGGCCATAAAGACAAGAAAGAACAAGGAGCTCTGTAGTGGGGCATAGGATGATGCAGGTAGTAAGAAAATGATTGTAGGAATCTGGGTACTTGAACAGGATGGGTAGAGAAAAGTAATGCCAGAGGAAAGGCAGTGGGGACAGACTAATTCATCAATAATATGTATGGTTTTAATTTACTCCTCATTCATATATTAAATCGTGACAGCAGTACATACTAGGTAAGGTAATCCAGTAGGAGAAAATGGTCCCAAGAGCAGGCACAAGAGTTAGAGACACTCCCATCTCCACCGTTAGGAGATCCATAAGAACACCAAGCTACCCAACCAAGATGCAGAGGACTTACTTCAGAATCATAATGCTCTATGATTCCTGCTTTGCTTTATATGAGTCCCTATGTGTCCTATTCAGTTGATTCTGTGTGCAGTGTTCTTCTGTCCTTTTACTTCTGGATCCTAAAGTCCTTCTTTCTCTTTTGCTGTGTTCCCCCAGCTCTACCTCTGCCTAATATCTGTCTGTGTGCCCCTGCATCTGCTCCCATCAATTGCTGAATGTAGTTATTCTTATTATGATTGAACAAGTCTCCTGTTTGGGAGTACAGCCAAATATAATTAGGACATTTGCTTAAGTGTTCTGTTCTGTTCTACTCTGTTCTCTTCTTGGTATGCTTTGCTATGCTGTTAAGTTGTTTGTTTTGCCAACTCTTGGTTTTATATAATGTTTCTCAGATACCTAGACTCTGGTTACTGGCCCTTCCAGCAGTATCAGGCATGGTATTACCCTCATGATATAAACCTCAAACCGGATCAGTAATTTGTTTCCCACTCCCACAACATCTTGACCATTACCCCAGTGTATCTTGCAGGCACAACAAATTGTAGGTTAAAGGTTTTGTGACAGGGTTGTGTCCTAGCTCCACAATTAGAAGCCTTGCATGGTTTCAAATAGGCAACCTTCATAAATTCCAGGAAGTTTCCATTGTACTGTTTCTATACCACACCCTTCCAAAGGCTCCTCATTTCCATTAGTCTCTTCCAGTACTGTCACCCTCCACACTTCCATCCTGATCTTCTTACTATTACAACCTGTCCCCAGACAACCCACAAAATCAATTCTATTTCTGCTTCCCAGGTAGGTTCATATATCATCCCAATAGCACTCTTTATTATTTGCCTCTGTGGATTGTGGCATGGTAATCGATTACCCCCAAAAAAAAAAAAAAAAAAAAAAAAAAAAGAAGAAGAAGAAGAAAAGAAAAAGAAAAAGAAAAAAGAAAAGAAAAAAAAGAGAAAGAAATGCTCTATCCTACCACAATCAAGCATTTTCATAGCAGTTTTATTCATTATATTTGAAAACAGAATACAGTCAATATGTCCCTTAATGAAAGAATGGATAAAGAAAATATGGTCCATTTTCACAATGGAGTACTACTCAATCATTTTTTTAATTACATTATGAAAGGCATAGTCAAATGGAAGGAACTAAAAAAAAAAAAAAAAAAAAAAACTCATCCTCAATTGAGGTAACCCCAGAAACGAAAGACAAAAATGTTATATATTCACTTAAAAAAAGTGGATATTAGAATATATATTCATTACTTTCTATCTCAGTGGTAAAATGCCACCATCAAGGCAACTTACATAAAAGCAGTTTATTAGGATTTGGAATTAAAAAGTCACAAGAGTCCATGATGGCAGAGCAGAGGCAACAGGCATGGAGGATGAAGTCAAGCAAGAGTCAAGTAAAGATCACTGCAATGATGCCAATCTTGGCTACTTCGAATCCTAGTCTTAGTGGCTTATTTCTTTTCCATAAATGGCATACTTTAAAGACCTCCCAAGTCAGCACCACCAACTGGGAACCAAGAGTTTATAATTTAGAGCCTGTGTAGGAAATTGATATTCAAACCACCACATAGTGTGAACAAATCATACATATAACATACACATAGGTATATATGTACAAATATATTTAATAGAGTTCCATTAAAATAAGGTTATGATGCTTGTAACAACGGCCATGAACTACCTAAGGAAAATGTCACTCCGTCATAGAAAACCTTCTCTCAGGTACTTGGAGGAATACAGTTGACTCTCTAAACAATATAGGCTATTGTCACTGCACAGATGACTTTCCGATTGTAAAAAGGATTTATATTTCCGAAGATATCATGTTCTTTGTACACGGAACTTGAAGGAATTGATCTGTAACTAAACTTGGCAGTGTTCTCTCTGAGTACTTTTTCTCATGGCATAGGAAAGTGTTATATAAGCTGCAAATTGTAGGAAAAAAAAATGATTGTCCTATCCAGCTGCATAGCTGTTAAACCACAATAATGACTGGTTAAGCAAGGTATGCCCAACAATCCAAATACTGACACTTTTATATTGGGATTAATCAATAGCTGTCTAATGGGTCATAAGGCAGAGTTGATGTGGGTAATTCATATCTTGCAATATACCTTAGCCAACTCCTCGTGGTTCTAGAGATCATAGACATTAGAAGAAAACATAAAATTAGCATTTGCCTAGCATATATAATTACATGCTAAATAATTATTTTTATCCTCACTAATGAGTATAATATCATCCCTGATTAAAGCTGAATGTTGCTGCAACAGATGGTGAGATTATAAAAGAGATCCAAAACTTGTCAGAATGCAGAGAACTATCCATCAGGTACCTAACCTTAATTGATACATTTTTAATATATCCACTACATAATTGTAAGACTCAGACAAAATTAAGGAGAGAGGAAAGAATGATTTTCAGAGCCAGAGGACCAAAACATCTCTTCCCTCTGTATGTGACAGAAATACTCCAGACACACACACACACACCAAAACAAAACCAAAAAACAAACAAACAAAAAAAACCTCTTAACAATATGAATACTTGAAAAGAATCTCCACAGTCGTACCACAAGTTGACTTGCTCAGATGAATTTGTGACATGGGGTCCAATCTCTTTTTGAAAATCTACAGGGAGTGAGTGGATCTTGAGGGAGAATCAATGTACTCCAAAGATGAACTCCAGCAGAAATCATTCACTTTTAAATGGATAGTGCTTGACACATGTTCATAGCATCAGTGCTAAATGGCCTCAGTAAGTAATATATTCATTAAAAAGAGGAAAGGTTATGAATTTTGGATGGGGAGTGAAATATAAGGAATGTTGAAAGGGCAGGAATGACATAGATACAGTACTCATGTGTGGAATTCTTAAAAAAAAATATTTTAAAGCAACACCAAGAGAAACAGATCCAATGTATTTGACAAACTCAGCAAGATTTTCTGGTACAGAATGTTTGTAAACTAAATTCAACAACAACAGATCAAAAAATAAAAAGTATAGTATAATTCAGTGGTTTCATTCCAAAGAAGCAAGAATGTTTCAACATGTCAGAATTAATGGATGTAATAAGCCGCAATAGTCAGTGTTAATGATCAACGTGACAGAATCCAGAATTATGCAGATTACGAGCCTTTGGGCATGCATGTGTAGGATTATTTTAGCTACATTAGTTGATGTGGGAAGACTCATATTGATTATATAAGGTGGAGAAAGCAAACTGATCACAAGCTTGCATGTTTGCCTTTGTACACCCCCTGTTTCCACTTAGTGGATGATTTACATCCAGTATTTTGAAGGGTTATTTTTTTTCTCCTTAAGAAGGTCTGCTTTAAAATATTTTTTAAAAAATGTAATCAGGAAACCATGTATATTTCTTTGAACCATGTTGCTGCAGGCTCTTATGGGCAAGGAAGCTTTGCTGCTTTTTAGTATTGATGAGTCCAGACTCATAATTGAGAAAGAGAAATATTGAAGGCTTCTCCAACAACCTCTTCCTATCACACCCAGAAAAGAAACAGTCTTAACAGGAAGTCATTGAAACCATCAATTGTATGACAGTAGGAATGAATTCAAATAACATAAAATCTTTAGATGACAGTAAGTAAGTTTAGGCTCACTGACTACACCAACTTAGAGTTAGTAAAGCATAGTGACCATGAAGTGGGCATAAATTTCAGTGTGCAGAAGCATATGGAAATGATTATATCATGAAATTTCATATGCACATAAAATATTCTAATAATATATTAAAACAGTATTATGAAAGAACACAGGTGGAAATTCTGGGATAAACACTCAAAGGTTGTCCTCTGATTTCTATACATGTGCTATGGGACATAGGCTTTGTACCCAAACATAGGAACATGGAGAGAGAGAGAGAGAGAGAGGGAGAGAGAGAGAGAGAGAGAGAGAGAAGAGAAAGACAATGTGAAATCTATAGCTCTGTACAAATATTTGAAACTATGAAAAATTAAAAGCCAAATGAAAATGTTTATCAATTAAATGTGTCACAAAAGGAATATTAATGTCAACAATCTAAAAGTCCTTTCATTTTTACTCAAATTTAATAGGATTTACAGGGACTAGGTACCATCTTACCTAAAAACTACAGAAAAGATGTCTTAAACTTGTGAATTATTATCAGATAAAGAAGAAATAAACATGAGACTACACTTGCCCTTTTGGCTTCCCAGAGAAAAATTTCTAGGTCATGAAGAAGAAAGGGCCAATTCAATGGACTTCCTGGGCTCCTAGGAGAGGACATGCCAATCCAAATATTTTCTCCTTATATCAAAGTAACAAGGTCTTCCAATTTGTCATCTAAGCACCTTCTTCTCAGCACCTCATGATACCTTCTCCTAAATTGACCATGCTAATCAGTCACAAGACAGGCCTCAACAGGTTCAAGAAGATTGAAATAATTCCATGTCCCCATCACGTCACCATGGACTAAGGCTGGTCTTCAATAGCAACAAAAACAACAGAAAGCCCACATACACATGGAAGCTGGACAATGCCCTACTCGATGATAACTTGGTCAAGGAAGAAATAAAGAAATTAAAAACTTTTTAGAATTTAAAGAAAATGAAGGCACAAGATACCAAATTTGTGGAACACAATGAAAGCTGTGCTAAGAGGAAAACTCAGCTGTAAGTGCCTCCAAAAAGAAACTCAACACAGCTTACACTACTGGCTTAACAGCACACCTGGAAGCTCTAGAACAAAAGGAAGCAATTATAACCAAGAGGAGTAGACAGCAGGAAATAATCAAACTTGGGGCTGAAATCAACCAAGTAGAAACAAAAAGAACTGTACAAGAATCAACAAAACCAGGAGCTGGTTCTCTGAGAAAAATCAACAATATAGATCAGCCCTTGATCAGACTAACCAGAGGGCACAGATACAGTATCCAAATTAACAAAATCAGAAACAAAAAGGGAAGTATAACAACAGAAAATGGTAAATTCAAAAAGAAATCATCAAATCTTACTACAAAAGCCTATATTCAAAAAAACCTGAAAATCTGGATGAAATGGACACTTTTCTAGAAAGATACCCTGTAACAAAGTAAAATCAGCATCAGATCAGATAAACCATCTAAACAGTCCCATAGCCCCTAAAGAAATAGAAGCAGTCATTAAAAGTCTCCCAACAACAGCAACAAATACAAAAACAACAAACAACAAAACAAACAAACAAACAAAAAAGCCCAGGACCAAATGGGTTTAGTGCAGAGTTCTATCAGAAATTCAAAGACCTAATACCGATACTCTTAAAACTAATCCACAAAATAGAAACAGAAGGAACACTACCCAATTTTTCTAAGCCACAGTTATGCTGAGTATTCTACCTTGGAGATGGAATGATTTGTGTCTAATTATGACTTTAAAAATGTCATTACTGAGTTGTATATTTTAAAATAAATTTTATTAGTTTAATAGAAAGTTTAAAATGGACTATTTTTTGAGAAATCAAATATTAGCCATATTTATTACTATAGTTGAGTCAAGATCAAACTTCTATCAGTTTATTAATTCTAAAAAATTATTTCTAAATTTATTAATTTAGAATTCATTTAATTCTATCAATTAAATTCTATCAATTTAAATTAAAATAAATTTAATTATTTATTCCTAGAGGCTGTATTATGTTATAGGGTTCTGATTACCACCCTTACATACTGATGCTGCATGTCTGTACCAAAACCCTGACTTAGATAAATAAGATCTTGCTGAACACTCATGAGGGAGGGGTTAATTTATCCCTGTTTGAGAACCACTAGTTCATGTATTAGTGTTGTGGTTTAACCTACACAGTTTGTAATGCTTAATAATACACTTACAATATATATTACAGCCTTATTCTAATTATCTGGTGGAGATAATAATAATAAGTAGTTCAAAAGTGGATACCCCTCATATTCTTGCTGTGGACTTACTAAATAAAGCCTGTGGTGCTGTAATTACCAAAACCTGTCACTAAATGAGCTAAAGCAGTAAGGCAAGTGCTTAAAATAAGAACAGAGTTTCAAGCCGGGAAGGCAGAGGCAGTCAGATTTCTGAGTTTGAGGCCAGTCTGGTCTAAAAAGTGAGTTTCAGGACAACCAGGGCTATACAGAGAAACCCTGTCTCAAAAAAAAAAAAAAAACCAAACAAACAAAAAACAAAAACAAAAACAAAAAAAACCAAAACAAAACAAACAAACAAACAAAAAACCCAAAACAACAAACAGTATTTCAACACCACTTAATACTGAAAAATAATTTTCAGAAACTAAGAAGAGAACAGATAGGAAAGCCTAAATGACTGGGATGGTATACATATTACACTGGAAAGTTTTATTTTAATTATTTATGTATCTATTGGGGAATCATCCTAATATTGGTGATAGCCTTTAATGTATTTTCAGAGTTGTACAGACAACTATGGTAAAACAGAGTGCACACACACACACACAGACACACACACACATACACACACACACACACACACACACACACACACACACACACACCTTGAGAAAGAGGTTCTTCATTTTCCTAAAAGATCTGGGGAGTGAAATACCATGAAATCTGAAAGCCATTGGGGAAGATACTGGTGGAGATATAGCCTTCTTATTGCTTGCTAGCTGATTTCTGTGCACATAAAGAATACATTGATACTTAGAGTATCAGAGTGAAAGGTTGTCAGAAACTACATTTCTCTCAAACATTTATTGCTCATAAAATACATTTTCATACAAGAATCCCATTACTTTATTGTGTTACCTAAAGTACATTTTTATTTAATTTTATGAATTTAATTTTACGTATTTACTTTAACTGCTCACTACCCCCCTCCTCATTTCCCTCTTCGACAATCCTTCTCCAATTCCTCACTCACCTTCTACTCTGAGTAGGTGCCCCTGCTGGCTATCCCTCAAACCTGACACTTAAAGTCAAAAGAGTACATTTTTAAGCCTCCCATGTCAAACAGGGACAATCTCCCTACTGACAACAATGAGAATAAATAAAAATAATTATACAACTCTTGCTGTCAAAAGCAACCTGTGTTTCACCTCCCTCCTGTCTAAGATTAATAATCTTGTAGCAAAATATGAGAATTATCTCTTGGTCTTAACTATGAACTGTACTGTGCCAAACTGACAGGCAAGATGTGCCCACCTGTGTAGTAACAGTGTGAATTTTATGGATGTAACTACACGCTCTCTGATGGCATTTGATGCCCACTCCATGGGTATTAATTCATGCCTCTTACTGTAAACTCAGTCACAAAACTGCATATGAAAAAGTCTTATGCACTGGTTGGGAGCATGATGTTGTTGTATAAGTAAGTTGGCATGGTCCCAGTGCCTTCTAAATATTTACTCTCTTGCCACAGTCAAGTGTATCAGTACATGCTCTTCTGATCAGAGATTGTTCTCTTTGTAATAGCACCAGAAGAGACTTATAATTGTTTAGTGTTGATGATAAATGATGGCTGAGTGTACAGCTCTAAAATAGATATTTACACCATTTCCTCCAAGTCTCAGGGAGCATTGTGAAAGAGGTGGGGGAAAAAAAAAACTTTGTAAAACCATAAATCAGGAGAAGGACTTCAAAAGGTTATCTTCTAATCATGCACAGTCATTGCAATGGTGACCCAAAGCAGTTGATGTTGCTTTCAGTTGGGCCTGGGCAAGAATGAGCTGGTCACTCATCAGTCATGTATCAAAGATGTGTCATAGTACTCTTTGCTCAACTTTGCTAAACTGTTACTTACTTATGAATTCTGGAGAAGTGACTTATTAGAAGATCCATACATGAATTGAACAGGTTTAAATGGCCAGATTCAAACCTGCAGTCACAAAGACTATGTAGTTAAAAAGAGTGTGTGGCAAAAGACAAAAAGATATGGATGTAAGAAAAGTGGTTGTAGGGAATGTGAAAAAGTGTCAAAGGGTTTAAAAAGTAAATAGACAGTGGTAATGGATTTGAGAATAATTAGAATGCACCATATAGATATAGGAGCATAACAAAGGACACATGTAATATAAATAAAATCAAAATAAAGGAGATTAGAACAAAGGAATATTTATAATCTCAGGCAAAAAGAAAAAAACTAGAATAAAACTGAGTAAAAATATACCAAATATGTCTGAATTTCTTAGTTTTTAACAAAATAAGCAAACCATCATGTTGAAATTGTACAAGCCAAGCCAACAGAAAAATAACAGAACACCAAGAGAGGTAGAAAAAACAGAGACCCAATCATTTACACATTCACAAGTCTTGTAAGAATACTTTACTGAAAGCTATGGTATATATGCAGAGGTACTGAGTGGACAGATATAGGGCTTATGATTGCTCCTTCAGTCTCTGTGAGTTCTTATGAGCTTTGCTGCTTTGTGGCAGAGGACCTTGTTCTCATGATGTACTCCAACCACTCTGTCTCCCAACTCCTCCTCTCTCCTCTGCTTAGGGGATTCCTATGCTCTGAGGGAAGAAAGTTGATTGAGACATCAAAATTTGATATGTTTGTTTCAAGATATCTTTCTATGTATATTCTGTATTTGTTCCCATCAACTCTGATAATGGCTGAATCAGATATCATCTTTAAGTACAACATTATCAATAGACTCACTTTACACTTACTTAATTTTTTTAATACTATACTATGTGGGTGGACACTACATCTCTGTGTTCTCAAGACTCTTGGCCACCCCAGCAGTGTCAGGTATAGATTCCAATTCAGTTCAAGGAATGGGCCTTAAATAAAGTAGATATTAACTGATTACTTTAACAAAGTTGGTATCAACATTACTCTAATTTCAGGTGGTAGATCTAAGATTTGAAGGATGGATTAGCATTTACTGTTTTCTTTTTGTAGCCTGCAGTATATATTTCCATGTCATAAGCACAAGAACATTAGGGTGAAGCTTCTATATAGGCTCCATGTACAATGTGTAGCAAGGTTCTTTGAGAAAGACAAAACCTACACGGTTTTGTCTTTCTCAAAGAACCTTGCTACACATTGCTTGTTGAGAGCTATCCATTTTCTTGGCAACACAGTGGAGTGTGTTGCCAAGATAAAGCCATTCTGTGATTGAAGCAGATTATGGGGTGCCACGCCCACTCCAGTAGTGACACGTATGATAGGCCTAAAAACCTGGACACAGTCCCGAGTGAAAAGTTCATGGATACTTAGTCTCCTGGAACCTTGGCATTCCCATTGCAAGAATGCCCCAGATTTGTCCCTGTGATAGTGTGGAGGGTCTTTCCTGCTTTTTTACAGTATTTTACAAGATAAGAGCTAGAAATCTCAGGGCAAGCTTAGCAAAGTATACATAGAATCTTCATTACAGTCATGTATGGCAGACTACATTGTATATTAGAAGAAAGTTGGTGAGTTCTTCTGACAAATGGAGATTCCCTAAAGATACTGAAAAGAGCAGTCAAGTTACTCCCATATGCAAGAATTTACCATGGCCTAGGAAAAAGGAGTGTTGTGGTTAAGGAGGAATAACAGTATTGCATTATTCATGAAAAGGTCTGCTAGAGAAGAACTCCCTGGTACAAGCTTTCACAAGGTTCAAAGAAATAGCATAAATTGTGATGAGGGTGTGAAATCCTCACCTGGCCCATCATTAGATGACTCTAGGCAGGGCTGTTTTAATTCTTAACTGTAAACATTGCCAGGTTCCTGCTGGTCCTTTGTAGGCATTCCTCTGTGTTGTATCAGATAAGTTCAATGTACATTGCCTGCTGTGACACCCTACTTCTTTGTTTTCTTCTGCAATATATGTATATATATATATATATATATATATATATATATATATATATATGTCACACTTTTCTCACAGATTCCTGCCCACCTGTAACCGGAACCCTGATTACTACCACAGATTGAGGGGGGCCAACTGAGGCTGGTCTGCAGAAATGGGGGACAGAAAATCAGGATTTAAATAACACAAGGATAACCTTTACAAAGTGCACAAAAACATTATGCCTACAGATTGCAACATATGCCTTCGGTGCTAATCATGGAGCTATGAAACTTACTATTTTCTATCCAGGATTGCTCACTTTTTGATGTAATTCCTTCATGCTATGCTATTATATCCTCTTTTTGAAAGGAAACTTGTTGTAAATGGTATTTTACTAAAGAAACATATGACAATTATAATATTTCAAAGGTACTTAACTGTGAGCTTTCCTTGCATCATAAAAGAGATTTGGGTCTCCAAATAATATGGATAGTGTTGATATCTTGGTGATTCTCAGATGTTGATAAAACCTTTCTTTTCTTTTGCATTGTGAACTGGATACAATTTTCAGTTTGCCAAAACTGGAATGGCATAAAAAGAGAGATGCTAACAGAATCAAAGTAAACTGGAATTTTAAACTCTGCTTATGCTCCAGTCCACAGCCATGTGGACAGTGAAAAAGTCAGAACTACCTTGCTAAGTAAAGTGAGTAAGGTGAATCGTATCAGCCAAAATATCAACACTCTATATGCAAAGCCTATGTGCAAACGTGTAGCATAACTGACAGGTGTGACACTTGAGAAGTTGAGATTAGTAGTAGATACTGAAATCCCTTGATGTATCTATTAAATGAATAATGGAATGCTAGTCCTATCTTGTATCTATAATACAATAGATTTGTTGTACAATCTGCCCCCAAAATTATTTTATGTATTTTGTATAGTTATATATTGACTACTTGTTTATATAGCTTTACAGGCAATGGCTTGAAACATCTGGCTCTGTACCTCCCTTACACCTTGTCAGGTTTTCAAACTCGGCATTCTAAACTTTTCTACCAGTTATTTCATACTGGCTTGTTTATACTGTGGCACTTCCATACACTTGCATTAGTTAATTGTATGTCTGTTTCTCTGGTATGTTGTTTTTCAAAAAATAACTTGAAGCAATACAGGAGATGGTATAGAAAGCTGTTGGGAGCTATTAAGACAACACAATTGTCCTGATCTGTGAATTGGGCCTCTCCCTCCCCCCCCCCAGAAGAAAAGGGGGTCAAAAGCGGGCCACGTAAGCACCACTCTGAGAACAACCACAGATTGTTCCAGCCCTAAGTCAGTGCCGGATGTCCTGACCTCAAGATGTACCCTGATACGCCAAGTTCCTGCTTCCCTGTGTAGCTGCCAAAAGAAAAATTTCCGCTGCCCCATCCCTCCTGCTGAGAAGTACTTCCTCTTTTTCCGCTGCCCCATCCCTCCTGCTGAGGTGCATTTTCGCTGCCCCATTCCTCCTGCTGAGAAGTACTTCCCCTTTTGCTTGTGCATTTAAACCTTGGGCCTGGCTAATACATTGGAACCTTGATGTTACTCAGAATATTTCCCTGTCGTTATTCGCACAAGGTTCTCATCTCTCTCTATCCCCCAATTTGGTTCTTAGTAGAAGGTCCCCTCGAGACCCTCGAATAACTGGACCTGCTGGACGGGTCAGAAAGCTAAATCAAATTAACCTTCTATAAATAGCCTATAATTGCAAATACTTCTGAGACTGGGATAGGGTAGGTCTAATTATAAGCCAAAAAATAATTCATCATCGAAGTGTTTTTCTTTAAAATACTACTTAAGGATGTGGGTTCTGTGAAAACACTAACACGTGAAAACCAAAGAAATCTGAGAAACAACTGCAAGCAACTAGAGACTAAGTACTGACAGTTAAATGTTACATGGGATATTGAATCAAATCTGGAAGAAAAAAAATGAGGTAAGAACCTGAATGAAATAAAAATGGAATATAATTTTGTTGGCATTCTGAGGTTGAATCCTCAACCTTAAAAAAACATACCAAGCTAAAGCAAGATCATATAATATAACAACCTATCAAAATAAGAAGCATTTAGATTTTTGAGGTTTGCCAAATTTCTTTTAAATTCAGCAAGAACTCTTAAATATTGATTTTAAATAACCCAATTATATAAATATATTTCTTATGTCATTGAGAACATTTCATTTATTTTCTATATTTTTGTGATATTTAAATTACATTTACAAAATATGTATAAGCTCCAACTCCCTCTACTGAATTGCTGTTTTATTCTGTAGGTTTTTTTTTTAATAGGAGGTTGGGGGGACTCTCCAGAATTCACCAGAAACTTGGGAGGTGAGAGACCCTCAAGACTTAAAGGGAGGGATCTTAGATGAAACCTCCAACAGTAGGGAAAAGGAATTTATAGAACCCACCTGCATCAGAAAGACAGGACATCAAGTGAGGAATGGGGTTGCCTTCTCACAGTCACCACTCTGACCCATAATTGTTCCTCTCTGAAATAATTAAAGGGATGGAAATAGAGAGGAGCCCAAGGAAAAGAAGGTCAAGAGACAGGCCGAAAGTAGGATCCAGATCAAGGAGAGGTCCCAAGGCCTGACACTATTACTGAGGCTATGGAGCACTTACAAAAAGGGTCCTATCATGACTGCCCTCCTAAAGACCCAACAAGCAGCTGAAAGAGTCAGATGCAGATATTTGCACCCAACCAATGACAGCTAACCCCTGTTGTTGAATTAGTGAAACTGAAGGCAGCTGAGGAGAAGGGAAACCCTGGAGGAGCATCAGCAGTCTCAATTAATCTGTACTCCCGAGATCTCTCAAACTTTGGATCACCAAACAAACAGCATACACCAGCTGACCTGAAGCCCCCCAACACACATACAGTAGAGGACTTCCAAGTCTGAGTTCATTCAGAGATAATGCACCTAACCCTCAAGAGATTGGATGCCCCAGGGTGTTTAGAGGTCAAGTGCTGTGGGGGATGGGGACATCCACATGGAAACAGGGGGTGGGGAGGAGGTATGGAATGGGACAAAGTCAACAGTGGACATGGATGGGTTGGGGATAAAATATGGAGTGGAAAAAATAAACTAATTTTAAAAAAATAAAATAAAAAATATCCTTTAGTATTTTCACATGGACTTTTCATATTATAACATTAGATTATCAATTCTGAAATTATGTCGCTGAACTATCAAGATTAACTAAAAACATCCAGGATAAACAATTCTTTCTTTCAACAAATATTTGGTGATAAAGATACTAGAATAAAGGCAAGCAATACTCTACTAAATTCTGACATATCTGGAAAAAATATGCATAATCAAAAATGTAAGAAGCATTAAAAGGCAAAGGGACGTTGCAGTAAAAAGCAGAAAGTACAAAGACTAGCTAAAGTACACAGGTACTAGGCAATACCTTTGTAATGGGAAAAGCAAACTGTGACCAAATGGAAAAGACAAGGGGTCAAGATGAAGACATATTTCCTCTCCAGAAATCATGTTTTAAAGAGAGCAAAGAAAATTCACTGGAGCAAAAGCAGCACAAATAAAACAGTGGTTTACAAACCCATCAAGAAGATGATGGGAAAGTACTCAATGTTCCCATTCCATGTCAATCTCTTAAATATTCTGATGTGCAGGAAGTAGATCTCAAAAGAAACAGTGCAATTAATGAACATTCCATGAAGAACAGCCAATACAATGGAAACACCTCTGGCCTCAAAACTCTAAACCCCCACCATCTATACAATAAAAGGAGAAGACACAAGGAACCTCAGAAGCACTGGAGTCTGCAACAGTAGCTGATCCAAACAGAAAATATGGAACAAGGAATTCAAGCTAACGCTGTGGATCTTGAAAGCAAGTTCTATAGCAAGATAAGAGTATTTGCCAGGTTAAAATTAAAGAGGCTAGTGACATATTAGAGACTCAGTCTTTGAAATATACAGTGGGGAAAATGAAGGACTGCTCAACAATCTTGAAAAGGAAACAGGTCAAATGATAGGTAATACAGAATAAGTAACCACTCTGAACACAAGAAAACACATTTTGAATGCATTTCCTCATCTGCCCATGATGATAAGTGAGTTCAAATTTTGACCTAAAGTAAGTGTCATAGTGAATGAAAAATTCCTTGTACTTTACTCTTCACTGATTAAGAACAGAGTGTCAATCTGGAAGGTATGGACACTGAGTGTGAAAATCCAGGGTGGCCAGGAATGTTTTCTAGATTCTGGAAAATGATGGTGTCCATGAGGGAAGACAGAAAAAAAAATTACAGACATATGTAGGAACATTTTAACTCAAATTTTAGTTAAAAATTATTATTAAAAACAGGCAATGAATTTGAAAGAGAACATTGCAGTGTATATGAGACTGATTAAAAAGAAGAAATAGAAGGGCAAATGGTATTTAAAAATGTATAATGTGCTAGATCTTTGCTGATAATGGTTCTCCATTATGAGTCAGCCATTATCATAAGAATATTATGAGATATCTAATTCTGAGATATCTAACAAAAGATTTGAGTGACTTAAAAAAGATTAGATATATATTTCATGAATTCTTTTTTATTTCCTTATTGAACGTAAAAAAAAGGAAAATGATTTTACATAACTTGCAATTGTTCTTCACAAAAATGCCTTTTCTAATATGTTTGAACAACGATATCTGTAAAATTACAACCCTGGCACCCTGAGACACATCCAGTATAGATCAAAACTATAAACAGGGAATAGCAAAATAAGCTACTGCACAGGAAAAAATGAAACAGAATCCTTTTTTACCCCCCACATTTGCCTTTCAGGACAGAGGAATCGACCTATGTAGAAAGAAGCTATTAACCTCTGATCTTTGTAGGTACACATCAAGAACCCAATGAGAATGTTGTAACCTACTATACCAAAATGATACCTGTACACATCAGTCAAGTCTTTTGGTTACATATCCTACAAATTGGAGACATGGTTGACACACTAAAACTACAGAACCCCCATACTGCAACTCTTCCCTGATTTTGTAATGCATTTGTCAGCCAGAGTTGCTTTGACTTATATTCTCCCAATGTGTTGCTTACCTCTGTGGCCCATGCACTACATGATTCAACCAAGAGCTTTTCTCTGTTTATTTTCAAATATAGTTTCTTTACCAGTGATGCTGTTTCTCATAATTCTGCTGCTACCATGCCAACCATGCTCACTGAAGGATGGGTGAGTGTTACATAGATAAGTATTTAAAATAAACCTGATAACTTTTTGAAGTGGTACACTAAAGAAAAATAAAGATATCTTTATAGTATGATAGGGTACAGCATTCTCATTGAGGTCTTAGAGAACATAACAGGAATAGGAAGTTATAGAGTAAGATTGTCTTCTTCACCACTGGAAGCTATAATACCAATTGGTGACATGTAGAAAATAAACACTTGAAGAGGTAGGCATACTGCAAATATATGCCATTTAACAGACAGCAAAGATGCACATTAAAGGCTTGAGATACATTTCAGTGCATAGGGCATTAAAAGTTGAGTTCAGATATAAAGCCTATCTTCCATTCCAATTATACCACTGTGACATGTGAAGTAGAGGAAGAAGAATACACAAAAGACCTTATATCAAATACATTTATATATGAGGAGCAACAGCCAAAGTTATCTGCCCCACAAAACAGAAGAATGGTCCATTTTGGTATACATATTATATCATATCCACTGAATATATATTTCAATGGTGCATGATCAAATTCATAGTGCACAGCCCCCATATCTTTCTCTGCGCCATCCAATTCAGAAATCAATAAAGAGAATTGTGAGGTGGCCTGAGCAGAGTGAAGTCAGCTCTTCCTTGTCAACCCCCTGCTTGTAACTCAGAGTTCTTGGCTAGTAATTGGTGTGGCCACATCTCCCACAGACATTATCAGCAACCCTGAGCATGAGAATCCATATGGGCTTTGATGGTAACACAGGTTGGAGATATCATCATATGGCATTTGGCCATATCAGGACCACTAACTCAAGCTTGTCTCTCAGCAGTTGCACAGACCATTAATCTCAACATAGTCACAGGTCATTACATATACCATTAACATCAGCATGTTTCCTCGAGACAGCAATGACTGAGACATCAAGCAGCTACACAGATGGCAAACATCCACATGAAGCTTCATTGAGGTCTGGAGAAGAAACACAATCACTGGCAACAAAATAGACTCCAGTGGCATTTTGGAAAACAATAGTCTTTTGAGGTGGTCCAATACAGAAAGTGAACCTTTCCTCTTTGTTCAAATCTACAAGGATTCCACAGCAGGGTGCAGGTTCTGGTGGTGAATGTATGATTGCATGAGTTGCTGTATGATTGCATGCAGTCTGTTGTATATCATCTTGCAGATCCATCCTGCTGACCCTTCTGAGCAATGACAACATGTAGATGTCAATCTTTCTATCACCTTTCTCCACATCTGCAGGTCCATCTTTTTCCCAGGCTCACTCCCTGCTCTGTGTTTCTATCTTTGCCACCTCTCCATCACATGTTTGATCCTTGCAGTGGCCCTTGGAGTACTTCCAACCTTCCCTCAAACTCTTATGTTGCTATATATTATATATTATTATCAATATTTTAAAAATGTCTGCCCTCCTAATAAAAGCTCCACTGAAACTCAATTGAAAACTTATCTCTTCAGAAGAATTTTTCTATACAAAACAAGAACATATATAAGTAGAAAATTGCTATTACCTTCTCTCAAAAAACACATTTTTGAGCTTTGAACTGTATTATCTGTCTATTTACTTTGAGATTGATTGTATAGAGGAAATTGCAGTTGTACAGCAACCAGGGCTTAGATAAAATTTCTAGCATGTGTATTCTTTCTACCAGATATTTGTAACATTCTCACATCTATCTGTTCAAAACAGATAGATACTGGAATAGTTCTTGTTCCTGATAAATAAAACAGAAGATAGGCATAGCCATAGAGGAGAAAATTGCCATACATTATTGTGGGGGGGTCTATGAGCAGAGAACTAAAAATTAAAATAAAATAAAATAAAATAAATCCTTGGCTATGGCAGTTAGTTCTTATACTAAACCTGTTATAAACAATTTCCTTTACCTCAGCTTCTGTCACACTCTGGAAAAGAACCCACCATATATGCTGATCACTACACAAAGGATAAGGCTGACATAGAGATTGACTCTCAACTTGAACATATTGTCATTCAGGCCTTGGAGGGGATGCTCTCTCCCCTGCATCAAGACCTGGCTGATGCTAATAAACACAAGTCAAACCTGCCTAAATTCTTTACTGCCCAAGCAAAAGTGGTGCTCAAAAGCATCAAGAAGATAGAAAATTTGTCAGTGGACATTTCGGTAGGCATGTACGGATGAAATTTATGCCCTCACATGACGCTTTTGCAATATAAGTCCTCTATTCTATGGAGGAATACATAACCTTAATGACAAATGAGTTGATTTCCAAATATGGATAAATAGAAGGTTACTGGTGTCATGCCTGTTTTGCCTCTTACTAAGCTTTCTTTCAAGTCCTATATCCTATTTGGTTAACCAACCAGATAAAAAGAGAATGTACTATGGAAATAAATAAAATAAACTAGTCTCTCCTCCCTCCAGTTAAATACTAAAAATGGCCAGAGGCAGGAAAAAAAATGGTGCTGACCCAGCTTAGCCAGCTATACTTAGCATCTCTTTAGAATGAATGAGCTAACATTCCTTTCTTTAAATGCACATGTTATTTTAAGGCAACATTTCTAGTAAATTCATTTTGGCCCACTCGGCCTTTCTCACTATAGTCTGATCAAATATGAATGGAAATGTTTTATTCTTTAAGCAAAGAAGCTTTGTAATTATAAAAATATTGAATAGCATTGTTATTTTCCTTTCAATTTCTGGTTTAGAATTTCATAGATATATATGATACATTTTGATCTCACTCATAACTTACATTCTATTAATTCCCTATATAGCCCTAAATTATAAATCCTCTTCCCTAACAGTCACTCTCCTACTTCATGTCTTTTTGGTTTGTTGTTTAGAAGCTCATTGTGTTTAACCATGGATACACACATATATGTATACATATCACTTCACATGATGAAGTGATCACTGGAGCAAAGGCAAATCAGCAATGACTAAATCATTGAAGATATTCACTTCCCCCGCTCCAGAAGCTCTCCACTGCCACTGCCTCCCTAGAGATAGACAGCCTTTGTCTTATGAGACCCTCCATCATCTATGACTGAATTGTGACAAGCTCAGTCACTTGCAGTCCCCCTTCATGCAAATCTAAGTCCATTTCTCCATATAAAAAAGAAGAGTAAGGCTGAGCTGGGTGTTCAGATTCAGTGTATCATGTAAGCTTTTACAAACCTCACATAAGTGGCTGAGAAAGCATTTGTTCTTGGAGACAAACCTTTGTAAATAGAACAGCTTTCACATTTAGACTTCAAATTGCTTCTCCTCTGCCAACAACCACCTCTTCTGGAGTATAATACTCCCCCTAAAACTTCACAGGGCATACTTGTTGAAGTTCTTGAATGTTACCAATTGAAAGGGTGAGGGTATCCTCAGAGAATGGCTCTCCTTGATTATTTTTATCATAGAAAGTCCACAAAGTAGATGTAGGATTTGTAGTCTAGTACTGCTTCTTGTAGAGCTTTTGAAGTCGAAGACATGCTATTTGAATGTGTTAGTCTCTGTATCTTGTGTCCTATTTGTAGAAAAATAACTGACCATGATGTTTTGATTTTTTTAAGTTGACTGAGATTTTGTACTTAGCTGACCTGAGTATTATCTAACAAGTTTGTTTATACAAGAGAAGACTGTGAACTCTGATTTAATTGCTGACCTTAAATTGTAACTTCATGTGCAATTTTAATTTCTTAACATTGATATTCTTGTGTTACGCTGTAATAGGAAGTAAGTTGGGAAAGTAAAAATTAAACATTTTAAATCTTTTAACAGTAGTGTTTTTCAAATAAATATGAAGTAAGCTATATTTTATCAGTAAGATTATATTATATAGAAGATACTTCACAATCTAAAACAAAGCTCAAATTCTGTTCAGAATTCACAATTCTTTTGCATTTTGTATAAATACAACTCAGCCTCATAGCCTTCTAGATAAATAATGGTAGGCTAAACTGTACCACCATTTTTATAAAAACACTATAATTTTCCTGTCTTCTCTCAAAGCATGAACTACATCAATTTTCTCACATGAAAAAAGAGCATTATCTCTTCTAGTGTAGATACTCTATTGCTTACTCTAAATTCCACTTTTTGGTTAAAATTCTGTACTAATGGGATTATTTGTGATTGTTCGGTAATTGGTTTTCATGTTTAGTTCTTTTGATTGCTAATAAAATGCTATCTGTCATATTTTCTTCTCACCATAACAAATGCACAAAAATAGTTTAGAGAAAATAAATCACAATTACACACACACACACACACACAAACACACAGACCCTCATACACAACACATGCACATATATTACACCAGAGTCAATATACACACACATACACA
Organism: Mus musculus; assembly: GCF_000001635.26. Taxonomy (NCBI): domain Eukaryota; kingdom Metazoa; phylum Chordata; class Mammalia; order Rodentia; family Muridae; genus Mus; species Mus musculus. The sequence continues at coordinate 40,491,859 of NC_000083.6, forward strand.
TACAAACACAAACACACACACATACATGTACACACACACACAGAGATAGACTCATTAGATACTATGGTTTTGTATGAGTATTTGAAAGAATGACAAATTAAAAGTCAAATGAAAATATCTAGCCATTGTAATGTGCCACAAAAGGAATACTAATCTCAAAATTTTAAATCCTTTTGTATTTTCAGTTGAGATTAACAAGAAATTGTAGAGACTAGATTGAATCTGTCCTAAAATCAATGGAAAAATGGCTGAAGTTTGTGACTCATTATCAGATACAGAGAATATAAGAATGAGACAACATTTGACCTTTCAAAATCCTAGAGAATTCTACTTAAGGGAGACAAAAGGGCAACAACATTGGACTTCCTGGGATCCTAGGAGAGGATATACCAACTCAAATATATTCCACTCAAATCAAAGTAATGAGTCCTTCCAATTTGTCATATTTTAACATTCACTTTTTAAATTTTATTATTTATTTCTGTGTTCCTGCATCCTTGTTTTTAACATGAGCTTTATTGGTTTGAAGATTTCCAGCTGGGCTATCACATTATGTAGAATATTCTTTATGTACCTAGGAAAATGATCAAATGTAAAATTGATGGAAAGACAGGGCCAGATTTTTATAATTTCATCTACTTTCATTTTCTAACGTTGCAGTAATAATTACTTAATATATATAATATATATATAATTTGTGTCTAATGTGTAGAAAAAAATCAACAATCATGCTCAAAAATAAATACAAACTGTGTTAATCGGTAACAGTACAAAACCAACAGTTAACATCACTATTTGATGACTTCAATAGGACTGCCTTCAGATATTTTAGGAAGTTTTCACACTAGGTTTCCATATTTACCCTCAAATTCCTTTCAAGTCTAGCTGTCTCTCCCCACTACCATTTCCTCTCCAATCCTATTTTTCTTTTATCTTACTATTGACCTTCCCACTCTTGATCCCCTTCATGGTTCCTAGTCCATAGATCTAAGCAATATAAACATTGGGTACTAACTACTGAGCTACAAAATGGAAGATTTTATATATAGACTTTGGTGTTTATTTGGTGTGGTTACTACTTATTTTATTATTTCTAATTTTTGAAACAGGTGTATTTTGTAAGTGGTATATTGTTGAGTAAGTATATTACATTTACAATAAAATATTCAAGGGTTTAAAACTATGAATTTTCCTTGTGTCCTAAAAGAGACTTGGACCATTGAATGATGTTGGAATTGTTGATATATTGATAATTCTCAGAGATGGAAAAACTGATTTTTTTTTCTGCATTGTGAAATGCATATGAGCTTTGGTTGTCCAAGCACAGAATGGCATAAATAGAGAAATGTTAAGATGATTATAAAGTACTGGGATTTTATAATCTGCGTATGCTCCAGTTTACAACTTTGTGAACAGTGAAAAAGTCAGAAAGATCTTGCAAAGTAAGGTGAATAAAATGAATGCTATCAATTCTGAATTCCCAACCAAAAATGGACAAAGCTTAGCTGTAGTGTAAGAGGAAGAGGTTTGCCATTTAAGAAGTTGATGATGGCACTTTGTCATTTGCTAAACACAATAATCACCATTGCAGAGAATTTTCTTGGAAAAAAACAACTATCAGTTTATTTGCTTTTGAACTAAGAGGTTGCAGGCTCCTTTTTTAAAAACAGTTTTTCAACAGGAACTCTCCTGCTGTGCTTGATTCTTGGCTAAAGTGTGGGCCACTCTCAGGCTCCATTGTGCAAACTGAGACTGAATCAGCAGATAGAGTTTTTACCATTTTTTTCCAACATGAAACAGTACAGTCAGTCATTCAGACAATGAAACAAAAAACATACATGAATTGACATGTGGACAGATTGGTGCACCAGACATAGACAATACAAAGAGGGTAGAGAACTTCTCCTGTAGGGGCCAGAGAGAGTTAGCAGGACGTCTCCCGATTTCTCTCTGTCCCTGGGAGAGTTCCAAAATCCATTTTCCATTTTCCCCTCTCCCCTCTCCCCTCTCCCCTCTCCCCTCTCCCCTCTCCCCTCTCCCCTCTCCCCTCTCCCCTGTCCCCTCTCCCCTCTCCCCTCTCCCCTCTCCCCTCTCCCCTCTCCCCTCTCCCCTCTCCCCTCTCCTCTTTAAAGAGGCATGTGTCAAAACAAGATTAAAATCCTAAATTCTCTAACAGCTTCTGGCAAGCACCCAAAACTTTCAATTTATTTAATCTGAGAGCAATTCTCTGAGAAAACACATAATCTTTATACACTAAATGTCTCAAATAGCCTAAAAGTTTACCATGCTGAATCTTTTTTGAAGCCACCATCAGCCACACTTGGTCAAACATTTTACAGCCATCTGCAAAACCTGCTCTGCCCGCTCTCCACCTTCTGTAACCAACAAAAACACCATCACACAAAATGAATTATATATGTTTGAGGAAACGATTTCCTAACATCCAATAAAGCCTTATCTACGAATTTTTGGAACAATGTAGGATTGGGAAGTTGTAAATAAGGTAACAGTGAGAATTGAGCTATAGTTTGACCTTTATGAAGTCTCTATTTATAATTTAACCATAACTTTTAATTTTGCCTAAAGTATCAGAATCCACAACTTGAAGTTTTTCTTAGAACTGGGGCTGTGCCCTATAACGAGGTCCACAGTTCCTGAATGAGGCTAAGAGACTGACCCTTTAGTTTTTTGTCTGACCTGCTTCTTTAGTGAGTGGAGTCCCATCTTTATGGGACTTTGATTTACAATCATTCCTCCAAGGTTCTCTCCACCACAGCGTGGGCAGAGACCTGGAGAAAGGCCCTTCTTGTTTCCCAAGGGATTCTTACAATCCTTCCTCAGGTGTCCTTGTTTTTTTTACAACTGAAACACACAACTTTCATTTCTCTGAGAACGCTTTTCAGTCTCACAGGTTTTCTTAAAATTGGTGCTGAGTTTCTGTCCCTTCATCACTACAGTGTAGGCCTTTACTATGGCTGGTGAGGCATCTACACACGCTTTCATATAATCTTGTAGGGAACCTGTCTTACAGATTGGTCTGATCAGGTCTTGGCACAAGGTATTCTCATTTTCCCAAGCCAATTATTTTAAGGATTTATCCAAGACCTTTAGGCTTTGGCCAGACAGCATGTGCCTAAAGACCTACAGAAACACCCATTTCCTTTTCAATTCCGATTGCCCCATGATAAGAAACTTTCTCGTCCTTAAACTGATTAGCCTTTATCAGTCGGTCTGCAGCACGGAAACGAGACCCTATTCATGCCTGAGAAGTAGAGAAGAAAAAGAAGAAAGTGATAAAGTCTTACCTGTCCAGGTGTCCCTGTTCGGGTGCCATTCTGCCATGGCCAATCAGCCCCTCTCAATCTATGGGAATCAGGGGTTCCGGCAGCTGTGCATGGAGTCAGCGAGAATTGACAGACAGACGCAGGCATGAAAGAGTGTGCTGGATCTGAATGTATTTTGTCCATAGGAACGCCAGACTTTTAATACAGAAGAAAACCAAGAAAATCCAGGTGAACACATCCGCCAAGTTAAATTGACACAAAACAAAAAAGAATGCATACATAAAAAGATGGCGGGGACCAGGCCACATTTACCACTTAAAATGGAGCCAGGTGAATGCTCTGATGCAATGCTAGTCTATTGTTAAACCCTCCACCAGGGCTTCTTTAGTAAATACCTGATTATGCTATTCCTCTGGGCCTAGTGAAGAAACTTGTACCAGGGAAATTCCCTTCCACTAATACTTTCATGTGAAAACCCACCTATTTGCTAGACCATTTTGTATTCCTGTGTTTGGGTGTGACTCTGCTATTGTCCTACGTAATTACTATGCACACTAGCCCTGAGCTTTTCTAGCTCTGTTCTTTGTAATGCCTAGTTAGTTTCACTGTTTCTACTAGAAGTGAATTTGAATGTTACTGAATAGGTAACATTCTAACTGAATTCCAAGCTCAGGGTCAGCTTCAAGGATTTTCTAGGAACCACTGAAACACTGGTGGAGGCTTAGCTATGTCAAAATCAATCCTTAAAGGCACTTAAAATAAAACAATACTGATAGGGAGCACATGGATCCATACACCAGACTAACTCGGGGACAGGGTTTGAGTATACAGTCTATTGGAATGCCAAGGTTCCAGGAGGCTGTTTCCGTGAAACTCTTTGCTTCATGACTGCTTTCAGGCTTTAGGCCTACCAAGCAGACTACACTGGATGTAGCAAAAGGCATCTCCAGAAAGAGCGAGAGACCAGGCATATGGGATATGGTAGGGGCCCAAGAATCTATGGAAGTGACCTTAGCTGTGATTCACAGCATTGTGGATATGGAACTTGAAGGCCTCTCTTTCTGCAGACAAGAATGAAGGCAACCCACAAAACATTTAACCAAAAATTTATCCTGTCTACAAGAAATGAAGGGACAGTGGATATAATAGAGACTGAGGGAAAGGTCAACCAATAACTAGCCCAACTTGAGATCCATCCCATGGGCAAACACTAATCCCTGACACTATTAATGATACTCTGTTATGCTTGCAGACAGGAATCTGTCGTGGCTGTTTTCTGAGAATCTCCACCCACCATCTGAGTCAGACTGATGCAGACACCAACAGAGAAACAATGGATGGAGCATGGGAACTCTTATGGAAGAATAGGAAGAAGGATTGTGGCCTCTTGGGGGATAGGAATTCAACAGGAAGAACAACAAAATCAACTAACCTAGACCCTTGGGCTCTCAGAGTCTAAAACACCAACCAAAAAACATACAAGGACTGGATATAGACTTCCCAGCACATACGTAGCAGACATGCTGCTTGATCATCCTATGAGTTACAAACAACTGGGACAGGGGCTATCCCAAAAGCTGTTGCCTGTTTATGGGATAAGTTCTATCTGGGATGCCTTGTCTGACCTAAGTGGGAAAGCATGTGCCTAGCCATACCCATAGGGGTTCCCATCTGCTCCAAGGACAAGGGGCAGGATGATGAGGGAAGGACTGTGGGAAGAGGTCACCTGGAGGGGGATAGTGAGCAAGATAAAAAGTGCATAAGTAAAAAGAAATAAAAAATAAGAAAGAAAGAAAGAAAGAAAGAAAGAAAGAAAGAAAGAAAGAAAGAAAGAGGGGGGGAGAGAGAGAGAGAGAGAGAGAGAGAGAGAGAGAGAGAGAGAGAGAAATACAGACACAGGGCAAGATCAATAGGACAAAATGTGCTAAGCTAAACTGAGAACATATAACAGAATAAGCTATCAAAAATGAAGAGTATTTTGAATCTTGATGTAATGTCTTTAAATTTCCTTAATATCTAGGAAAACTCTAAAATAATAATATTTTGAAATGAAATAACCATAATTATAGATTTTCTTAGCTCAATCAATATATTTTATTTACTTCCTGCAAAATATTTTTAGTTATCAGAATTGTCCATAAGTTCTACCTCCCCTGCTTAATGGCTATTTTCTTCTGTTGTATTTGTCCATAGACATTTCATATCATAACAATGAATAATCATATCTGAATCACGTGTCTATGGATTATCCAGATTACCTGATAATGTCAAGATAAGTAGTCTTCCTTTCCAAAATACTTGTTGAAAAAAATGGCAAAATAAGAGCAAGCAATACTGTACAACATCATCATAAATCTGAAAAGAAATCATAAAATCCACATATGAAAAACACTAAAAGGCAAGAGACAATTGCATAAAACGGATAATAAGAAAGGCTAGAGAAAATGCCCAAGTATTACTAAATACAGTTAGAATGGAGAAAGCAAACTGTGACTTAAAGTACTAGACAAAAATTTTAGAGAAAGGGGAAAATCTTTTCTCCCAATATTTTTATTTACGAGACAAAGAAAAAATCCCTGAATAAAGTATAAAAACAAACAAACAAACAAACAAAAATAGTGGTTCACTGACACACCAAGAAGATGCTGAGAAATTACTCAGGGCTACTGTCCTATTTCAGTCTCTTAAATATTCTGATGAGCAAGAAGCAGAACCTAAAAGAAAATCTGTACACACACACACACACACACACACACACATACACACAAAAAAGAGAAAGAAAGAAAGAAAGAAAGAAAGAAAGAAAGAAAGAAAGAAAGGAAGGAAGGAAGGAAGGGAGAAAGGAAGAAAGAAAGAGAGAGAGAGAGAAAGAGAGAGAGGAAGGAAAGAAGGAAGGAAGGAAGGAAGGAAGGAAGGAAGGAAGGAAGGAAGGAAGAAAGGAAGGAAGGAAGGAAGGGAAGAAAGAAAAAAGAAAGAAGGAAGGAAGGAAAGGAAAGGAAAGGAAAGGAAAGGAAAGGAAAGGAAAGGAAAGGAAAGGAAAGGAAAGGAAAGGAAAGGAAAGGGAAGGAAAGGAAAGGAAAGGAAGAAAAAGAAGGAAAGAAAGAGGAACAAAAACAAACAACATCTCTGCTGGTAAAAATGGTCAGTGCAGCAGAACCACTTCTGGTCTTAAAACACTATTCCAGGCCCACCCTCTTTCCTATAAAAGGACAAGATTCAGAGAACTCCTGAAACACAGGAGCCTGCAACAGGAGCCTGCAACAGGAGCTGACCTTAAATGAAAGTCTGTGGACCTAGCAATTCTAATTAAGACAGTGGATTGTTAGAACAAGTTCTATGGTAAGATGACAGTATTGACAATGCTAAAATTACAGTGGCTAGTGACATATCAGTTCTGGTCCTTGAAATATACAGGGAAATTGAAGGACTTCCAAGCAAACTGTAAAATGAAACTGGTCAGAAGAGAAGGAACAAGAATAAGGCTCTTACAGTAGAAGGGTATGGGCACTGGATGTATGAGGATCCAGGTGGACCTAAAAGGTTTTCTAGATCCCGCAACTTGACTGGTGTTGAACAGAAAGACTAAGGAAAAATATATACAGGTCTCTGTGGGGATATTTTGACTTAAAATTTGGTCATAAGTTGGCATGAAAGAGCAGGCAGTAAACTTGAAAGTGAGCATTACAGAGTACAGAGGAAGATTAAAGATAGGAAACAAAAGTAAATGATATAAAATGTAGAATGTACTAGATTGTTGCTAATAATAACCTATTGTCATCCAGACAATTAAAAACTTGGAGCAAATTTTACACTTAATAAAAAGATTACTAAATCTTTTGACTGTAAACACAGTTTCTAAAACAAGACATCACACCTTTAATACACAGTATTTCATTTATATGTGTTCTAGAAAAAAAGTAGAGTGTATCCCACACTAAGTGGTCTTTAGCAGCATATAAAGGATGTAGGACTTGGTGACTCCTTGAGAAGGGACATTGTGAGCATTATCAGCAGTTGTTTAAACTTTATTGAAAATTCAAAATGATCCATTTCACAAAAAAATGGGTTGAGTGAGCCTAAACCGACAAGATATGCAGTTCATTGTGATTGTATTTTCTTATTAAAGGGAAAAGGTCAAAATAGATTAAAGTATTAGAAAAATGGCAAAACTTGCAACTGTTCTTTAAAATTCCTCTTCTAAGGTCTTTGTATATTTATATACACATAATCACTACCCTGGCACCCTTATTTACAGTCAGTATAGATGAAAACTATAAACAGGAAATAGCAAAAGAAAGCATGGGAAGCTGAATCATTCTTTCCTCACAGTCTCCCTCTGAGGACAGGGGGTAGACTATGCAGAAATGAAGTAGGAATTCTCTAACATTTTCAGGTAAACATCAGCAACATTAGTCAGGTCATTTAGCTTATCATCCTACCAAATTGAGACAAGGTGGGCACAATGAAAGTATAGCAACCTCACCTGGCAACTCTCCCCTTATTATTTTTTTTTAATGCATTCATCAGCCAGAGTTGTTTTGGCATAGTTTCTATCAATGTGTTGGTTATATCTGTATCTCATGCACTGCTTAGTTAAACCAGGATTTTTCTTTGCTTAGTGTCAGCCATGACTTCTTTCCCAGTGATGTTGTTTCTCATAATTGTGCTGCTCCCATCAATGTGCTCTGAAGGAATGGTAAGTTTTACTTGGATAATTATCACAGATATACCTGATAATTTTATAAAATTACATAACAATATAAAAATTCTGGTTGTTGGGATACAGCATTCTCACTGAGGTCTCGGAGCATTTACCATGCTATGGAAATAGAGTAAGGTCGTAACCCCTTCCCCCATTACTGGCAGTTATAGAACCCACTAATGACATGAGGGAACTGGACATGTGAAAAGGGAGATGAGCCAGATATTAATGGTGCACATTGGAAGGACTGAGATATGTGTCAGGGAGTAAAGCACTCCTAAAGATTGAGTTCAGAAATAAAGTTTGTCATTAATTTTAATATTCTCAATGTGAAGCATGAGGTGGGAGCAGAAGAATTCAACAGCAAAGAAAGGACCTGATGTCAGATAAAATTAAATATGAGCACCAACAGCCAAAATTATCTGCTAATTATCTGATACAGCATGTGAAGTTAGCCTCAAGCTCAAGAGATAACAATCCCTTCTTCCTCTAAGCATACACATGCTTCCTAATCAACTTTGATGACATATTGTTCAATCATAATGAATACTTTTTAAGATCCTTTCAGTATTTAACTATCTATCTATCTATCTATCTATCTATCTATCTATCTATCTATCTATTTATTACTTATATTGATTTTTTTTTTGGAATCTCATTTCATTACCCCAATTGCACTAGCCTCCTAATATTTACATGTCTGTTCTCCTTTCCACTGGACCTATCCCCCCCAAAAAAAATCTCTTAAAAGTCCATTGGAATTGGTAAAATGACCATATATATTCAGCAGTGAATGGTCAAAGGAGGTTGAGTCTTTCTCTGCCTTCATTCAAGCCAGAAGTAATCAGATGTAGAGAGATGTGAGGTAGCCTGAGGAGAGATGTGCTCACTCTCCCTTTCATCTATGCCCTCCTCTCTATCGCAGTGCTCTGGGCTGCTGAGTGGTGTGTACAGCTCCACCACAAACATTAGCATGGCTTCAGACAGCAACCATGACCCTGGGCCACAAGATGGTCTCATATGTGCATTACTCCCACTAACTCAGGTTCATAGAGGTCAGGAGCAACAGCATAGACCACTAACACGAACGTGGACTCCACTGACATCTTGGACTAAATGGTTTTTAGAGGTGGTCCAATACCGAAAGTGAAACATTCCTCATTGCCCACTGTCATGTGATCCCAATGCTGGGCAGAAGGATACAGCGCTGAGTCTGTGTCTGCCTGATCTCCAGACTGTTCTACACCATTCCACTAACCCTACTGTGCAATGACAGCATGTAGACCTAAGTCCTTCCTTGCTTGTTACCACCCTGTCGCTAGTTCCACCTCTTGCCCTAGCTCACTCACTGATATTTTTTGCCTTTTCTACCTCTTCATCATGTCTGTTCCTTGTAGTGGCACTTGAGAAGGGGAGGGCAGGAACCTAGATACTACACATTACATATTATTATCAATATTTTTCAGAATTTCAGCTTTCCTAATAAATGTTCCACTGACAATCAAATATGTATCTTCAAAATATATATTCAAAAATATATATCTTCAGAAAATATTTTATATATAAAAGTAGATGGCATATAAGTAGAAAATTACTAATACCTTGTGTCTCAGAAAGTTCATTTTTATGGTTTGAATGAATTATCTTCATATTTTGTTTGAGTTTAATTGTATATGAGAAATCATATGTTTATGACAACTTTGGTTTAGTTAAAACAGAGTAGTTCAGTATTATAAAACTCTATCGTGTGCATTTTTTTCTACCAGGAATTGGTAAGAGTCTTAGGTGTATTTATTCAAGCACTCTAATGGTCCCTGTTCTTGGGAACATAAAACAGGATTTAGACATAAGCATAGAGCACATAATTGCAATATAATATGGTGAGGTCTGAGAGGACAGAATTAAAAAAAAAAAAAACCTTGGTCATGATGGAGTGAATAAGTCACCTTGAAATATCATAGAAAACATATAATAATATTGTGACTGCTAATTTGTGCTTAATATATTGCTCTTACTTAGAAGCCACAAAAATGCTACAAAATGTAGCCTTAGATGCTGTTCAGGCAATCCACAAGCATTCCCTACACCTGCACTTGTTCCTCACATATACATATCACATGAAAATATGTCAGTTTGAACCAGTGCTAATAGCTCATAATCTGCATTTCTCTCAGTAAACTGAACAAACTGAAAAACAGTCACTTCAGTGGATCAATTTACTCTCACCAATTTTTTTTTTAGGTATTTTCCTCATTTATATTTCCAATGCTATCCCAGAAGTCCCCCATACCTTACCCCCTACGCCCCTACCCACCCACTCCCACTTTTTGGTCCTGGCGTTCCCCTGTACTGGGGCATATAAAGTTTGCAAGTCCAATGGGCCTCTCTTTCCAGTGATGGCTGTCCCAACCCTGAGGTTGAGCTGGTGACTCGATCCTGGAGTAAAACAGCTATCCAGCCAGAGTTACTAGTATCTAAAAAAGATATAGCAGTGGATATTTTTGGTAGCATAAAAATCAAGATCAAGAGCAACAGACCCCTCTAATAGAGCTCTAACTTAGTTTGGCCAATAGATAACATATAACCCTAGTCATTTTGATCTGTCAGGTCAACTCATTTTAGTTTCGTCATAGAAATGAGAGTATCTGTAAATCAGGAGGTAGAAAAGTGTCTATATCCAGCTTACCCTTAAGAACACATTGCTATTTTTCAATAAACTATGCAAAAGCATTTATGAAGCCATTTTTCCTCATATGTTTCCATTGCTATAATCTTGCATTAATGAGAAATTAATTTTTTTTTTTGTGTGTGTGTGTGTGTGTGTGTGTGTGTGTGTACATGCAGGTTTGCACAGCTGTGTGTATATATGGGGACCAGTAGTTAAAATCACCTATCTCCCTTTGTCACTATCTTGCTTTCTGAGAGGTATCTGTGAGAGGATAAAACCATTCCAGGAAGCTTGGTAGGTAGAGCAGGTTGAGACCCAGAGACTCAGAGGGGCACACCTGAGACTCAGGCAAAAACAGATGGCTAGATTCCTGCCAGATTCCTGGCCAGGAATACATGCCACTTTCCCCACATAAGAAAACATGACCTATGGTCATGTAGTACCAGAGCAGAATTCCACAAACTAATGGCCCTGAGGGTTTAGTCAATAAGCTTCCATTCCAAGACATTCTTCTTTGCTTAAGGTATTTAATCTTGGGTCCAACCTGACAAGTTGGTATGGTATGCATCCATTTTCCACAATGAACAGTCAATAAAAAGTCTATATTCATTGACTGTCTTATCTACCACCACCACAGGGAACATGTAGAAAGTCTTCACTTACAGAGCTGTAACTTAATTCTTCCATAGAAAGCCTCTCTGAGATCCCAGCCAACTGCCCCTAGGTTAAGAACTGCTGAGCTAAACTGGAGCTCCCCTTTATTCAGCCTGTGGCCCTGACTCCTTTCTCAGCTCTTGTAGGACTCCCAGTGGCACCTGGATGTCCAAGATTCTGAGAACCCTACAGCCCCAATCTCGTCACAGGTGTAGAGAACCAGCTCCAGCATTCCCCACACCTCATACTGTGCTTTCCCATCCCCATAGCAGTATCTCTGGTTCTTCCCTATAGCCCATGGGATAAGCAGATAAACACCAGGTTTCCCCTCCAGAAAGGCCATGCCCTGATGCAAGTGTAAGAGGGACCCACAGGTATCCCCCAAAATTATAGTTTTGTGAATGTCCAGCCAGGATGAATTCTGCATTAAAACCATCTGGCTTTGGGTTGCTGTTGTTCTTTTGGTGTTTTGTTTGGTTTTTTTTGTTGTTGTTGTTGTTTTGGTTTTGTAGGACTTGGGGGAGACTTTCAAAAACTGCTTCTATTTCTTTGGACTTTAGAGTCCAATTTTTTTAATTCTTTCTTTAGTTTTACATATTCTCTCTCTCTCATATATATATATATATATATATATATATATATATATATATATATATATATATATATATACACACATATACATATGTCATGCTGACCACAGTTTCCACATCTTCCTGTTCGCCAAGTACCTTCTCCTCTGCCACCTCCTCTCTCTCCCATATCTACTCATCTTCTTTTCTTTTCAGAAAACTGCACTCCTCTCAGAGTTATCAACAAAACATGGCATAACAAGTTAAAATAGCACTAGGTACATCCCCTCATATTAAAGCTGGACAAGGCAACCCAGAGGGAGAAAGGGTTTCACAATCAGGGCAACTGAATCAGAGATAGTCCCAGCTCCCATTGTTAGAACTCTAACAATAACATCGAGCTATACAACCATAACATGTATGCAGAGGATCTAGCTCAGACCTATACAGGCTCCATGATTGTCTCATTAGTCTCTGTGAGCCCCTATGAGCACAATTTAGTTGTTTCTGTGGCCTGTGGCACTGTGGTGTCCTTAACCCCTCCATCTGACCCCTACAATCATTCCTCCCATCGTCCACAGGATTGCCCTAGCTCCCCCTCAAATTTGGCTAGAGATCTCTGCATCTGCTCCAATCAGTTGCTGAACAAACCCTCTATGATAATGATTGCTCAATGCTCATGTCTGTGAGTATCACACATTATGATTAGGAATCATTTTAGTAACACTTTTGCTTTGAGTTTTTTTTTTTTTTTTTGAGTTTTGTTTGTTTCTATCTTTCTCTGTTTCAAGTCCTGTTTGGATCCATACTAGGTCTCTGATCTATCCAACCTCAGTATTCTGGCCGTTCAGGCAGTGTAAAGTTCTGTGCCACATTTATACCAGCATAGATCACAGGCAGGACAAATTGTAGGCTAAAGGTTTGTGGTTGGGTTGGGGTCTCAATACCTCCACTGGATGACTTTCCTGGTTATAGAACATGAACACTTCAGGATCCATGTCCCCCATTACAAGGAGTCTTAACAAGGCTCATCCTCAAGGATTGCTGTGAGTTTCCATTGTACTGGATTTCTACCTTGCCCCTGAAATGACCCCAAGTTCCAGTCTTCTCTCTCAGTTCTCTCTCCCTCTATTTGCCTACCCCAATCACTCCTGTTCCCATTCCCACTTGACTAAAGTACACCTACAAAATCTATGCAATTTCCCCTTCCTGGGTAGAATCATGCTTTTCCCCTTGAGCCTTCATTGTTTCCTAGCCTCTCTGGATCTGTATTGTGTAGAATGTGTATTCTCTACCTGACACAGCTAAACAGGTAGAAGTCCTTAAAGATGAAACACAAAAATCCCTTAAAGAATTACAGGAAAACACAACCAAACAAGTGATGGAACTGAACAAAACCATCCAAGATCTAAAATTGAAGTAGAAACAATAAAGAAAACCCAAAGGAAGACAAACCTGGAGATAAAAATCCTAGGAAAGAAATCAGGTACCATAGATGCCAGCATCAGCAAAAGAATACAAGAGATGGAAGAGAGAGAATCTCAGGTGCAGAAGATTCCATAGAAAACATTGAAACAACAATCAAATAAAATGCAAAATCCAAAAAGATCCTAACTCAAAACATCCATGAAATCCTGGACACAAGGAAAAAAGCAAACCTAAGGATTATAGGTGTAGATGAGAATGAAGATTTTCAACTTAAAGGGCTAGTAAATATCTTCAATAAAATTATAGAAGAAAACTTTCCTAACTTAAAGAAAGAGATGCCCGTGAACATACAAGAAGCCTACAGAACTCCAAATAGACTGGACCAGAAAAGAAATTCCTCCCTACACATAATAATCAGAACAACAAATGCACTAAATAAAGACAGAATATTAAAAGCAGTAAGGGAAAAAGGTCAAGTAATATATAAAGGAAGACCTATCAGAATTACACCAGTTTTCTCACCAGAGACTATGAAAGACAGAAAATTCTGGATAGATGTTATACAGACCCTAAGAGAACACAAATGCCAGCCCAGGCTACTATACCCAGCAAAGCTCTCAATTACTGTAGATGGAGAAACAAAGGTATTCCATGACAAAAGGTAAATTCAAACAATATCTTTCCATGAATCTAGTTCTTCAAAGAATAATAAAGGGAAAACTCCAACATAAGGAAAAATTATGCCCTAGAAAAAACAAGAAAGTAATACTTCATCAAACCTAAAAGAAGACAACCGTAAGAACAGAACCCCATCTTTAACACCAAAAACAACAGGAAGCAATAATTACTTTTCTTTAATATCTCTTAATGTCAATGAACTCAATTCCCAAATAAAAAGACATAGACTAACAGACTGGCTACACAAACAGGACCCAACACTTTCCTGCATACATGAAACCCATCTCAGGGACAAAGGCAGACATAACCTCAGAGTAAAATGCTGGAAAAGGATTTTCCAAGCAAACAGTCCAAACAAAAAAGCTGGACTAGCCATTCTAATATCGAATAAAATTGACTTCCAACACAAAGTTATCAAAAAAGACAAGGAGTGCCTCCAAGAAGAAACTAGAGAGAGCACATACTAGCAGCTTGACAACACATCTAAAAGCTCTAGAAAAAAAGGAAGCAAATTCACCCAAGAGGAGTAGACGGCAGGAAATAATCAAACTCAGGGGTGAAATCAACCAAGTGGAAACAAGAAGATCTATTCAAAGAATTAAGCAAACGAGGAGTTGGTTATTTGAGAAAATCAACAAGATAGAGAAACCCTTAGCTAGACTCATTAGAGGGCACAGGGACAACATCCTAATTAACAAAATCAGAAATGAAAAGGGAGACATAACAACCGATCCTGAAGAAATCCAAAACACCATCAGATCCTTCTACAAAAGGCTATACTCAACAAAACTGGAAAACCTGGACGAAATGGACAAATTTCTAGACAGATACCAGGTACCAAAGTTAAATCAGGATCAAATTAATGATCTAAACAGTCTCACATCCACTAAAGAAATAGAAGCAGTCATTAATAGTCTCCCAGCCAAAAAAAGCCCAGGTCCAGATGGATTTAGTGCAGAGTTCTACCAGACCTTCAAAGAATATCTAATTCCAGTTCTACACAAACTATTCCACAAAATAGAAGTAGAAGGTACTCTACCCAACTCATTCTATGAAGCCACAATTACTCTGATACCTAAACCACAGAAAGATCCAACAAAGATAGAGAACTTCAGACCAATTTCCCTTATGAATATAGATGCAAAAATCCTCAATAAAATTATCGCTAACCGAATCCAAGAACACATTAAAGCAATCATCCATCCTGACCAAGTAGGTTTTATTCCAGTGATGCAGGGATGGTTTAATATATGGAAATGCATCAACGTAATCCATTATATAAACAAACTCAAAGACAAAAAGCACATGATCATCTCGTTAGATGCGGAAAAAGCGTTCGACAAGATCCAACACCCATTCATGATAAAAGTCTTGGAAAGATCAGGAATTCAAGGCCCATACCTAACCATGATAAAAGCAATCTACAGCAAACCAGTAGCCAACATCAAAGTAAATGGTGAGAAGCTTGAAACAATTCCACTAAAATCAGGAACTAGACAAGGCTGTCTACTCTCTCCATACCTATTCAACATTGTACTTGAATTCCTAGTCAGAGCAGTTCGACAACAAAAGGAGATCAAGGGGATACAAATTGGAAAAGAGGAAGTCAAAATATCAATTTTTGAAGGTGATATGATAGTATATATAAGTGACCCTAAAAATTCCACCAGAGAACTCCTAAAACTGATAAACAGCTTCGGTGAAGTAGCAGGATATAAAATTAACTCAAACAAGTCAATGGCCTTTCTCTACACAAAGAATAAACAGGCTGAGAAAGAAATTAGGGAAACAACACCCTTCTCAATAGTCACAAATAATATAAAATATCTTGGAGTGACTCTAACTGAGGAAGTAAAAGATCTGTATGATAAGAACTTCAAGTCTGTGAAGAAAGAAATTGAAGAAGATCTCAGAAGATGGAAAGATCTCCCGTGCTCATGGATTGGCAGGATCAACATTGTAAAAATGGCTAGCTTGCCAAAAGCAAGCTACAGATTCAATGCAATCCCCATCAAAATTCCAACTCAATTCTTCAACGAATTAGGAAGAGCAATCTGCAAATTCATCTGGAATAACAAAAAACCTAGGATAGCAAAAACTCTTCTCAAGGATAAAAGAACCTCTGGTGGAATCACCATGCCTGACCTAAAGCTTTACTACAGAGCAATTGTGATAAAAACTGCATGGTACTGGTATACTGACAGACAAGTAGACCAATGGAATAGAATGGAAGACACAGAAATGAATCCCCTCACCTATGTTCACTTGATCTTTGACAAGGGTGCTAAAACCATCCAGTGGAAGAAAGACAGCATTTTCAACAAATGGTGCTGGCACAACTGGTTGTTATCATGTAGAAGAATGTGAATCGATCCATACTTATCTCCTTGTACTAAGGTCAAATCTAAGTGGATCAAGGAACTTCACATAAAACCAGAGTCACTGAAACTTATAGAGGAGAAAGTGGGGAAAAGCCTCGAAGAAATGGGCATAGGGAAAAAATTCCTGAATAGAACAGTAATGGATTGCGCCGTAAGATCGAGAATTGACAAATGGGACCTCATGAAACTGCAAAGCTTCTGCAAGGCAAAAGATATTGTCAAAACGACAAAAAAGACCACCAACAGATTGGGAAAGGATCTTTACCTATCCTAAATCAGATAGGGGACTAATATCCAATATATATAAAGAAATGAAGAGGGTGGACTCCAGAAAATCAAATAACCCCATTAAAAAATGGGGCTAAGAACTGAACAAAGAATTCTCACCTGAGGAATACCGAATGGCAGAGAAGAACCTGAAAAAATGTTCAACATCCTTAATCATCAGGGAAATGCAAATCAAAACAACCCTGAGATTCCACCTCACACCAGTCAGAATGGCTAAGATTAAAAATTCAGGTGATAACAGATGCTGGCGAGGATGTGGAGAAAGAGGAGCACTCCTCCATTGTTGGTGGGATTGCAAGCTTGTACAACCACTCTGGAAATCAGTCTGGCGGTTCCTTAGAAAATTGGACAAAGTCCTACTGGAGGATCCAGCAATTCCTCTTCTGGGCATATATCCAGAAGCTGTCCCAACCAGTAAGAAGGACACATGCTTCACTATGTTCATAGCAGCCTTATTTATAATAGCCAGAAACTGGAAAGAACCCAGATGCCCCTCAACAGAGGAATGGATACAGAAAATGTGGTACATCTACACAATGGAGTACTACTCAGCTATTAAAAAGAATGAATTTATGAAATTCCTAGCCAAATGGATGGACCTGGAGAGCATCATCCTGAGTGAGGTAACACAATCACAAAGGAACTCACACAATATGTACTCACTGATAAGTGGATACTAGCCCAAAACCTAGGATACCCACGATATAAGATACAATTTCCTAAACACATGAAACTCAAGAAAAATGAAGACTGAAGTGTGGACACTATGCCCCTCCTTAGAAATGGGAACAAAACACCCATGGAAGGAGTTACAGAAACAAAGTATGGAGCTGAGATGAAAGGATGGACCATGTAGAGACTGCCATATCCAGGGATCCACCCCATAATCAGCATCCAAACGCTGACTCCATCGCATACACTAGCAAGATTTTATCGAAAGAACTCAGATGTAGCTGTCTCTTGTGAGACTATGCTGGGGCCTAATAAACACAGAAGTGGATGCTCACAGTCAGCTAATGGATGTATCACAGGGCCCCCAATAGAGGAGCTAGAGAAAGTACCCAAGGAGCTAAAGGGACCTGCAACCCTATAGATGGAACAACATTATGAACTAACCAGTACCCCAGAGCTCTTGACTCTAGCTGCATATGTATCAGAAGATGGCCTAGTCAGCCATCACTGGAAAGAGAGGCCCATTGGACAGGCAAACTTTATATGCCCCAGTACAGGGGAATGCCAGGGCCAAAAAAATGGGAATGGGTGGGTAGGGAAGTGGGGGGGAGGGTATGGGGGACCTTTGGGATAGCATTGGAAATGTAGTTGAGGAAAATACGTAATAAATAAAAAAAATTGCAACAAACAAATACAAAGATTCCTATCAATGTAATTTTATTGCTATACAATGTTTACTCAGCGACCCATCTCATATATTTCTTCTGTGTTTAAAATTAAGACAATTTCCAAATTATCCCTCAAAATGACAACCTAACCATAATGTATAAAATAACCACAACCAGACACTCAAATGTAAGGGATCACAATGACAACTCTCCAAAATGTCTTTCTGCTAATTGGGGCAATGCAATGTTTAAATTTTTGGGAGGGGTAGGAAAATTAGGAAAAAATGTTAGAATTAAGAGAGCTAGCTTTAGCATTTATTTTTCCAGTCTCTGCATGCTTAGAAGACTCAGGGTTTGACTGAAGTGCAGTTATCTGTCTGAAAGACTGGATGGACTGGGTCCATACTGAGTCAGCAGCAAGTTCTGAAGCTGTTCTGGAAGCAAATCTCTGGAAACAGCATCAGGAGGCATGTAGCTTCCATGCCTTCTAGAACGTTAAAAATGGTCTTCAATAGTATGTTCTTCCCAAATGTAATCTATAGCTGTGAGATTTCTATAGGTCTCTAGTATCACACCTTTGTTGAGACTCTTCTGGGAAGTGTTCAGCAAAACCCACTCTTCCTGAATGAAGTTCATATGCACATCATCATAGATCACTACTTCCAAGTGTTTGCTAGTTTGTTTGGTTTATTTGGTTTGGTTCGGTTTGGTTTGGTTTGGTTTTTTGTTTGTTTTTAGATAAGTAGGATGAGGATTTAGTATAGGTCTCAGTGTTATCTATACTCTGGTGTTTGGTCAGCCATGCAGTTTCAGGTGTGGATACCATGGAATAGTCTTTAAGTCGAATCATACATCAAGTAGTTACTTCCACAGGGTTAGGGCCATGCTTATTCCTGTATAATTTGCTGGCTGTTCAGATGATACATCTAAGTTTTTGTGGTTGGGTTGGTTTCACTATTATCTTTTGGAATTCTAAAGAAAACCTTTTGATGTTATCCATGTTTTAGCTTGACCACTCCATGTTCAATGAGTTGTGTGGGTGTTATCTTCAGAAATTGAGTCTTGTGGCTGATTTGTGGAGAACTACCCTTGTCTGGGCAACATACTCTGTTCTTTGGGACATCCACAGGATCCTTGATCCAACAACTCCATTGTATGAAAATGAGTTCCAGAGCATGACCCTTCCTTTGCTGACAAGAGATGTCCACTAGGGCAGACAACAATGCCTTCACGTATTAGATGAAGTTTCAACCATGCTAGGTTTCCATAGTGCCCATCAAAAGCATTACAATTCTAGATGTACTTTTCCCTATTAGCTCTCTCAATCCTATGCCCCTCTCTTACCATAGGTCCTCCCTTTCTTATTCCCCTTCATACTTCCTAGGCCACAGATCTTAGCAACATATTTACCTTGGATACTAATCATGGAGTTACAAAATGGAAGAATTTCTCTCCAGCATTTGGTCCTTCTTTGGTGTGATTCCTAGTTTCTTTCTTTCTTTCTTTCTTTCTTTCTTTCTTTCTTTCTTTCTTTCTTTCTTTCTTTCTTTCTTTCTTTTCTTTTCTCTCTTTCTTTCTTTCTTTATTTCTTTCCTTCTTTCTTTGGAACAAGAATCTTTTATAAATGGTATTTTATTGAGAAAATATGTGACAGTTATTTAAAATTTTTTGTAACTTTTTTTAATTAGGTATTTTCCTCGTTTACATTTCCAATGCTATCCCAAAAGTCCCCCATACCCACCCCCACAATCCCCTACCCACCCACTCCCGCTTTTATTTTAAATTTTTTAAGGGTTCAAAGCTTTTAATTTTACATGTGTCATAAAAGATACATGGACCTTTGAATAGTGTTAGAACTGTTCAAATCTTGGTTATTTGTGGGTATGGATAAAAATCTTTCTTCTTGCATTGTGAAGTAGAGATGAGCTTTGGTTGCCGAAGAACAGAATGACATAAAAGGAGAAATTTTAAGACAAGTGGAGTGAACTAAAGTTTTATAATCATCAAAGAGAGTATAAAAACTGACAGATAATTTTCCTGAGATGGTTTCACATTGGACTTTAAATCACAATGAATGAGGCCATTTTCAGGCAAGGCCAAAAGGGACTACATTTTAGGAAAGATTCCTGCTATTAATATGCTTTTCGTCTTACTATTAAATATTTGTAACAATCAGTAGGCATTAGCACTTTTAGGCAGATTTCTGCAGATCAATGAAGATGTACTGTCCTATACTGATGCTATATAGACAAATATATGGTTTCTTAATTCTTAATGATGATCCCATAAGAATTCCTAAAATTAGACTAGTAATTATTAAGTCCTTTATAATAGACCTGCTATTAGAGCCTCCTCTTATATGAAAACTACAATTAGAACTCAGCCAGTCTTCACATGTCAGGAGTGAATTGCTTCTGAGGTAGAAAGCAGGCACTTATAACTTCCAGACACATTCCTTAGGTTGTAAGATAAATAATCAAAGGTCTTATATATAAGGAAACAAAAATTTTTGTAGGGGTATGCACAGAATAAAAAATATTGGCTGGATTTGTCTATACAAAACTTCAATGCTAACTTAGTCACTAAAATTATAGTTTTAAATTTCTCATTGAAGCTGTGGAGCCAGTGAAAGATAATGAATGTCTAGCTAGTTAGACATTAGTTTTAATGAAAACACATGTAAACATCTCTATTGTAAACTTCTTATTCAGTTTATGATTTGAATTTATGTTTGAACTTTTAATAAATTTTTGTTTAGAAAATAAAAGAATGCTTGGAAAAAAAAACATGTGACCTATTCTCCTAGAAAAGGTACAAAAAAAATTGGAACTGTTGTTACTTTATAGCAGAAGGAGTTAGGTAAGTATTAGAAGGAAAGAGCAAGATTAGGGGGAATAAGGAAAAGACAGCAGAGTAGAGTAACTTAGAAATTAAGACATCAATTTAGAAGTTAAAATTGCATATATTTTGATATATGCTTTTATTTATTTTTTTATTATTTATTTTATTTATCCTTTTACTTATCCTTAGAAATAAAGATTACAAAGTGTCTCTTTTTTTTCTCTTCCTGGGAGCAAATTTCCCTAGCTGAAAAGGAGTTAAACACTCCCCTTAGGTCCAGGAAGAGAATTTCTGCTGAGAAAAGAACAAAAGGGCCTTTTTACTTAATACCAAGCTGGTTAAAACAAATAGTGTATCAATAGACCAAGAGGCCCATAGCTTCTCGTTCAGAGTAACTTAAACTCAAGAGAGGTGTGCTTATGATTAAATAAAAGCAACTCTCATCTCTCCCAAGACCAAGTCTTGCGTTTTCCAATGCATTTCCTCTTGGCTATCTTCAAGAAAGAATCAGAGCTCTGGAACTGCCCTCTAGTAATAATCTGTGTATGCTCCATTCTACAACTTTTTGGAGAGTGAAAGAGTCAGAAAGATTTTGAAAAGTAAAGGTAAATAAAAAGAATGTTCTCTATGCTGAATTATCAACAGTCTATATTCAAATCTTGTGTGTATAGGTATAATTTAGCTTGAAGATATGGATGTATTAATATTGGACCCTTGACCCTAACCTATGACATTTTTTCCTAATCACTATGGGGACAATAGATTTGTTCTACCCTGTTGCTCCAAATTACCTTTTTGCCCCACTGTTTTGTGTAATTTTATTTTAATATTGCAATAATCTAAATCTACTGGTAATGGTGTGGAATATGTGGGTTTATCTGCCTCTTGCATATTGCCAGGTTTGCAAATAGTTTATTTTAAACTGCGTATCAATGCTTTTGCACTGCTTGCTTATACTGTGGCACTCCCATTACAAGGTATTGGTGAACAATATGTCTATACTACAGTACATTAACTGTTTGAAAACAAAACATGAAGACCATATAGGAGATAGCATAGGAAGTTACATCAACCACCTGTAAATTTATTCAGCTTCTCATTTAAGGTACTTCAGAGTCTGAGGTAATGTGGGTCTAATCATTAACTACCAACATCAGCCATACTCAAATTGTGGGATTTTCTTCAAAACACAACTGAAGTGTGTGGGTTCTCAAAACAGAACAGAACAGAACAGAACAGAACAGAACAGAACAGAACAGAACAGAACAGAACAGAACAGAACAAAAACCTAATGCATGAAAAATAAAGAAATCTGAGAAGCAATAGCCATCAACTAGAGACCAAGACATTACAGTTCATCGTCACATGGGATCTTGAGTCAAATTATGAAAGAAGAAAGAGGAGGTGGAAAAATTAGTAAAATATAAATGAAGTGGAAACTGTTTTGAGTTCTGATAGTGAAACCTTAATCTTAATAAACACTAAGCTAAATTAAGACTATCTAATCAAATAAGATGCAAGTGAATGAAAAGTATTTAGGATTTCAATGTAATGTCTGGTGAATTTTCCTTCAACCAGGAAAAATCCAAAATGATAATGATATTTTAATATGTACCAATTATTAGAACTTTTTTTAGTTTGATGAGGTTTTGTTAATTTCTCCAATATGTTTTCTAATTTTCTCTCAGAATTTTTCTGTAAGCTCCAACTCCCTCCATTTAGTTGCCATTATATTCTGTTTTATTCTCCCATATAATATGGACCATCCATATTATTAAAAATGAACTGTCAAATCTGAATCATGAGTCTATAAAGTATCAAGATTTACTAATAATATTAAGATATATAATTCTTTCTTACAGCATATACTTGCTAATAATGATGTCAAAAAATACTCACAATCAGAAAAGAAAACAAAAACTATCAAAACTTGGCCTTGAAAGATAAGTGAATGTTGCAACACTGCATATGTGCAGAAGATGGCCTAGTCGGCCATCACTGGGAAGAGAGGCCCCTTGGTCTTGCAAACTTGATATGCCCCAGTACATGGGAACACCAGGACCAAGAAGTAGGAATGCCTGGGTAGGAGAACAGGGCGGGGGAGAGTATAGGAGACTTTCAGGATAGCATTTGAAATGTAAATGAAGAAAATATCTAATAAAAAAATTTTAAAGCAGAATAAGAAAGACGAGATAAAGTACACAAGTATTGATTAATAAAGCTACAAGTTAGAAAAACAAAATATGTCCTAAAGTGATAGCCAAAAAGGGTGGAGAAGAAGGCAAATTATCTCTCTAAACACCTTGTCTTAAAAGAGACAAAGAAAAATCCCCTGAAGAAAGGACAGCAAAATAAAATAATGGGTTAATGACACACCAAGTGGAAGTACAAAATTAATTAATCAAGACTGTTGTCCCATGTCACTTTCTTAACTCTTCTGATGAGCAAGAAGTAGAGTGCAAAAGGAATTCCACATACAATACGCTCAGCTAAGAACAGCAGCCAGTGCAGCAAAACCACTTCAGGACTCAAAGCACTGCAAGTCTCACCCTCTAACCAATGAGAAGTGTGAACTCAGAGAACCACAGAAACACAGAAGCTTGCACCTTTAGTTGAGCATAATGTAAATGGAACAAGCAATTTGAACTAAGACTGTACAGTGTAAAAGTCAGTTGCATGATAAAATGGCAATATTTGCAAGAGGTGAGATTACATTGGTTGGTGACACATCATATGGGGATCTGTGAGACTGTGAGCAATCTTGAGAAAATGAAACTGGTCAGCTGAGAATATAGAACAACACACCATGCAGATGACTGGAAATCTCAGTGTGAATGCATTTCCTCATCAGGCCATGCCTTAAAAACAGGGACACGACATTTTGCCTAAACTTTAGGCCCTATATTAAGTGTTATGTGGAAACAGAAACCTCATTTGAAATTTACTACTTACTGATTTCCCTAGTATCAGAATAAAGGCTGTCACTCTGGAAGATATGGGCACTGAGTGTGTGAAAGCTCAGGTTTATCTAGGATGTTTTCTAGATCTTAGGCAGTGATTGGTGTCTACAAGGGAAGACCAACATACAAGATATGACAGCCTTCTGTGGGGATGTTTTGACCTAAATTTTGGTTATAAATTATAATAAAAATTCAGGCAGTGGATTTGAAAGAGAGCATTACATGGATAATTATCTCAGATATATCTGAAAACTTTGTGAAATGGTACACTATATTAGAGTACAGAAATCCAGAGGTTCAGTTAGGTGACAGATTTCTCAGGGAGTTTTGGACCACTTAAGGGAACTATGGAGATAAGACAGTAATGTCATATTCTTCTTCACTGGCAGCTGTAGTTGTCAACAGAGACAACTGGTAGGTAGACACTTCAAAGGAAGATGCAGTACAATATGGCTCTTACCTTTAGAGACTTGAGATACAATGGGTATCAATGTGGTATGTTTATGGAAATATCTGAAAGCTGGATATTGAGCAGTCAGGGAGGATGTGTTCCGAATCTGTGAGTTAGCCCTGATAGAACACTGAGGGGTACATCTGCTCTTACATTGTGCTTTCTACCTGCAATGGCATGGAGGCCAGATTGTTTGTTTGTTAATCTAAGATAATTAAGTCATGAGTTCACTGCCTCTTTGAATTATACAGCATTCTGAGCAAATAAAAATAGATAGGTTTTAAGTATTTACTACAAATAATGATGTAAAAAAAATTAGCTCTACCTCAGGTTTTGACATATAGTCTAAAAGAAACTACAATATCTGCTGATAAAGAAACAACTCACAATACTGTTGTGAGGGAGACTGACTACCAACATGAAAGAAATAACAAAGAGGCCTTGGAGAAGACACTTGGTGCCTCCCATTCAAGAGCAAACATTGTTTAAAGACCTGGTCAACACTAAGCAACAAAACTAAAATCTGTATAAACTTTTGAATGCTATGAGCAAATGTTGTGCCCACACGGATAAAGTTGACCCAGTAAACCTCAGTAGCTTGGGCCATAAGCTTCAAGGGACCAGAGTTGGGTACCAATAGGACACGTCAAGTCTCCTCTACTGTGCATGAATTTATGAACTTAGTGAAAAATTCCTTTATTTCTGGATATGGTTAACAAAGAGGTTCCTGGTGTCCTAACTGTTGTACCTTTTATTAAGCTCCCTTTCACATCTTCAAAATCTCAGACACAGTGGCTGGCAAAGCACCTGCTCTTCATAGCAGGCCTTTGAAAATAGAGCAGCCTTCACTCTTACATCTCAAAGGGCTGCTTCTGCTCCTCCAGCAAATTCTGGAGGCCTGGTAGGGTTATACCCCTCCTAAATCTTCACAGTACATACCTTATAAAGCACCTTAAGAAAATCTTAGTGAGTGCTGAGAGTCTTTTCAGAGAATGGATCTCCTTAATATTCCCAAGTTTCTGTTGTTGTTACTTTGTTTCTGTTTTAAATTAAATTTCTTTTAAATCTCAATTACAGGCTCCCTCCCTTCTGTCTTCCCAGTTCTCTCCCTTTCTCCTCAGAAAAGGGAAGGTCCCCTGTATACCACCCTGTATGGTTGTGGACCCATGTCTGCTCTATCACTAGGCACGGCCCAATATGGAGGCAGAACGTGGGGAGTTTGACCGTCATTAGCCCATGCCACTGCCTGTAGGGGCAGGTGCTGGGCTGTAGTAAAGTACCAAGGCACAGTTCTGGAGGTGGAAAAGCACAGTCTTAAATGTGGGAAAGCTGGGATTAGTGTGAGGTTTCCCAAAGCCTTAGGGTACTTAGGCTCTTGGACATGCAGGCACCCCTGGGAATTTCAGAAGAGCAGAGAAGGGAGCTGGGGGCCTGGGGCTTGGGGAAAAGGGGAAATCCTGCTAGTCTTATTGGTGATAGTCCTTGGCTTGATGGCAGTAGCTTTGGTGGTGATTGTGGCTGGGAGCACAGAGAGAATTTCTCTGGGAGATTAGGCTGAGGCCCTGTAAGTGAAACCTGCCTTCATGGTTCTCCACAGAAAATCTTGATGGAAAGAGATAGTCCACGGTTCCAAATAGTTTATTGTCATCGCAGAAAGTGGATGTATAAAACCATCCCCATCTCTCAGGGTGAGCCTGAGATTAAATACCTTTTTCAGGGAGGAATGTCTGGGAAGAGAAGTTTATGGGCTATGCCCTCAGGGCTTCTAGGTAATGCATGAGCTTGGAGACCTCTGTTTTGAGCCTACTTGACCTC
Source organism: Mus musculus (assembly GCF_000001635.26). Classification (NCBI taxonomy): domain Eukaryota; kingdom Metazoa; phylum Chordata; class Mammalia; order Rodentia; family Muridae; genus Mus; species Mus musculus. The sequence continues at coordinate 40,517,918 of NC_000083.6, forward strand.
TGGTCACATCTCTTTTATGTGAGAAGCATAGCAATTGTTGAAAGCCAGAAGTCTGGCAGGGAGCTGGGAGTCAGCTAAGACTTAGGTGTGTGCCCACCTAGTCTCCAGGTCTTTACCTGCTCTACCTTCCTGAACTTCCTGGCATGGTTTTATGTCCAACCTCACCCCACCCTGTGGCTCTACTCGTAGGAGATCCACCTGAAGAGCAAGCTGTACATTTGCTGAAAATATGTGCCACGCACTCCGGTCGAGTTAGCTTGGCAGGCCAAGAAGCCTGGAAGCCACTCACGAGGCAGAGAGTTTCACGGAAACTCACCTCCTGGAGTCTGGCGTTCTCTTTAACCCATATACTCATATTCTATTCCCGAGTTAGTATGGTGTATGGATCCACATGTTCTCTTTTAGTATTATCTTATTATAAGTGCCTTTTAAGATTGAATTCTGACATAGCTAAGCCTTCACCAGTGTTCCAATGTCCTAGAAAGTCCTTGAGCTGACCATGGGCTTGGAATTCAGTAAGAATGTTGCCTTTTCAGTGACATTCAGAATTGCCGCTGGTATTACACTATCACTTTGAATAAAAGCTAAGTCACTGCCCTACACAGGAATTTACCATCATCTAGGAAGAAGGAAGTTTGAGACCTAAGGAGGAACCAGAGTAGATACTTAGAACTATAGATAGCTGAGTTACACCCATACACACATATTTACAATGGCCTAGGGGTACGGTGGACTATACAATAGACTAAAATAAGAACTATGGCAAGGGCACGAAGCCCTTAAACCTGGCTTCTAAGATTAAGTGGATCTTAGGTGGAGCTCTTTTTGATCCCAGTTGTTAACAATGAATTCTATCCCAGGTGGTTCCTGTTAGACCTTCTGTGTTTGTATTCCTCTGTTTTGTCTAAGAATCCAGTAACCTCTTTGTACCTTGCTGGTGTGTCACCCAACTTCCCTATTTTCTTCTGTATAAAAAGTTTGATGCTCAATTTGACAAATTCCATTCAGATTCTACACGACCTCTCCTGTGTGCATCTGTCTGTCATTCCATCCAACGCTTTGCCCACCTGCGACTAGAGACCTGTTTCACGCAGACAAAGGGGCCCAGAGGGTCTGCGGCAAATGTGTATGGGTTCTAGGTCCAGCTTCTGCATGATCACTGGTTAGTAGCCCAGACTCTGTGAACCCCTATAGCACTAGGTTACTTGAGTGTGTGGGTCTTCTGGTGTCTTTGACCATTCTCACTTCTATCCTTGACTCCTCAAAAGGATTTCCCAGGCTCCTCCTGATGTTTGGCTGTATGTCTTTGCACCTGCCTCCATTTCCTGTGGGGTGAAAACTCCCAAATGACAGTTATACTAGGTTCCTATCTTCAAGCATAGCAAAGTAAAAGTATCAGTGGCTGGCTTTCTCACTTGGGATGGGTCTAAAGTTGAGGCAATCGTGGGTTGGCTGTTTCATCAGTCTGTGCTTCATCTTTGTTCCTACATATCTTGAAGGGAAGACAAATTTTGGGTCAAAATTTTGTGGATGAATTCTTATTTTCCAAAATTATTTGTTGATAAAGATAGTAGAATAGAGACAAGCAATACTCTATTATATCATCACAGATCAAGAAAGAAAGGAAGAAAACAAAAAAAAATCCATGCAATGAAAACCATGAGAAGTGTTGACAAACAAGGGTGCATTGCAGTAAAATGTAGAATAAGAATACTAGGTAAAATACACAATATTGCTTACTACAACTACAGTTGTAAAAGCAAGAGATGATCAGAAGTACTATAACAAAGTGTGGACAAGAGGAGAATTCTTCCCACAGTTCTCACTTTAAATGGAATAAAGGAAAATCCACTGGAGAAAAATACAGCAAAATTAAATAGTAAATTACTGACCCACCAAGCAGATTCTGGGAAATTACTCAAGGGTTCTATCCCATGTCATTCTGTTAAATATTCTGGTGAGAAAAGCAGAACATAAAACAAACTCTGCTCTCAAAAAAAACTCTGCTAGGAACAATAGCCAGTGAAGCACAACCACTTCTGGCCTCATTCATTACAAGCCCCGCCCTCCACGCAATGAAATCTGAAGACTCTTAAGAAGCACAGAGAAAGGCACAGGAGCCTGAAAGAGGAGTGAACCAGTACGAAAGCCTATGGAAAAAGGTAGCTGTTGCCTGTGCTTGGGTTCTACTAGCTGGGCTGCTTTGTCTGACCTCAGTGGGAGAGGAAATGCCTAGCCTCCCAGAGACTTGATGCTCCAGGTTGGGGGAGGGGTACACCCAGGGGGGACCCTACCCTCCCAGAGGAGAAGAAAAGAGGGGACTGTGAGAGGAGGTGACCAGGAAGGGACAGTAAGCCAGGTGTAAACTGAATAAGTTAAAAAGACCAAAAAAGTGTTTAAGCCAAGCCTTTAGACTGTAAGAGCAGGTTCCATGGCAAGATGACAGTATTTACAATGCTAAGATTTCAGTGGCTAGTGACACATCAGAGCCTCACTCCATGAAATCCACAGGGAAACTGAAAGCCTCCCAAGCAAACTGGAAAATGAATCTGGTCAGGACAGTAGTAAAGAGAAACACAGGACTCTGATGGCTAGAAAACTCAAATCGAATGCATTTCCTCATCTGCCCATGATTGACTGAGGCCACATTTTGCTTAAACTTAGATACTCAGTAAGTGGCATAGGGATGTGAAGCATTGCTTACAGTTCCTATTTCACTGGTCCACCATGAACAAGAGCAAAGGCTATCACTCTGGGATGTATGGGCACTGAGTGTATGAGGATCCAGAAGGACCTGGAATGTTTTCCAGATTCTGGGCAGTGACTGGTGTCGATGAGGGAAGACCAAAGAAAAAGAGACAGTAGAGATCTCTGTGGGCATGTTTTGACTCTAATTCTGAACATAAATTACAATGAAAAAGCAAGCAGTGAATTGGAAAGTAGGCATAACAGAGTTCATAGGAAAGCTTGAAAGGAGGAAAAGAAAGAGAATGGTATAAAAATTATAAAATATACCAGATCTTTGCTGATCATGGCTCCCATTGTCATTCTGACAATAAAAAATTTGAAACAAATTGTATGGTCAAACAAAAAATTTTGAGGATTTGAAATGTGTACACAGAATACAAAATTAGATGTTATACCTGTAATAATGTAATTAATTCATATGTGTTCTAAAAGGACTAAGAGTACATCCCATGCTAAGTGTCTTTAGAAGCATCTGAAGGATGTAGGACTTAGTGTGACAAGGGATTTTGTGTGTAATTAGCAGAGGATATTTAAGTCATAATGAACATAGGAAGCAGCGTATCTAAAGAAATATGGATTGAGGGACCTTAGATATTACATTTCATTAATTGTGATTATATTTTCATACTGAAGGGAAAACATGAAAATATATCCAAGTATAAGGAAAAATTATGTAATTTGCAATTGCTCTCCACAAAATACTACTTCTAGGGTGTTGCCATATTTATCTCTACATAATCAAAATCCTGGCACCCTAATTTACAACTAGTATAGATGAAAGTTATAAAGAGGGAATAGCAAAATACAGGACAGTGTGCAGAATTTTTTTTTCAGAAAATAAAAAGTGAATTTTTCTTCCCAGCTTTCTTGTGAAGACAGGGGAATAGACCTGTGTAGAGCAAACTAGCTTTTGCAGATACACAGCAGAGACATCAGCCAGTCCTTTAATTATTATTCTACAAATTAAAGGCAAGGTGAACCAATTACAGCAACCTCACATATCAACTCTTCCCTTATTTTGTAAATTACTTAGGCAGCCATAGTTGCTTTGGTATTTCTTCTACAAATGTATTTGTTACTTCTATATCCCATGCACTGCTTCATTGAACCAGGTTTTTTCCTTTGCTTAGTGTCAGCCATGACTTCTTTCCCAGTGATGTTGTTTCTCATAATTCTGCTGCTCCCATCAATTTGCTCTGAAGAAAGGGTAAGTTTTACATGGATAATTATCTCAGATATAACAGACATTTTGTAAAATTAAATAAGAGTACAGAATTCTTGGTGGTATGTTAGGTTAAAGATTCTCTTTGGGTTGTTGTAGCATTTACCAATGCTATAGAAATAGAAAGTAAGGTTGTACCACACACACATACACACACACACACACACACACACACACACACACACACACAAAGATGCACATTAAAGGACTGAGACATATGTCAGTGAGTAAAGCATTAAAAATTGAGTTCAGATATAATGCTTATTGTTGGGTTGTGGGCCTTTGTCGATTCCACCACAGAGCATGGCTGCTTGGGGAGGCAGAATGCAGGGAGTTTGACTGCACTTATCACCCTCCACAAGCAGGGCAAGTGCTGGGATGTACACATGTGCCAAAGCACCACTTCAAGGGTGGGAAAGTGCAGTCTGAGGGGTGGGAAATCCTGTTCCTGAAGGTCCCCTGAGGCCTGCAAGAAGGTCAGGGTCATGGGGTTCCCAGGCCCTTGGACATCCAGGCACCACTTGGAATCACAGAATAGCAGAGAATGGAGTAGGGGGCCCACAGGCTGGGGACAGTGTCTAGCCTGTAGCTGAGGGCAGAAGGGGACAGGGAAGTTCCATCTTGTTGGGTGTGGAGGGTCCTTGGCTCCTTGGCTTGATGGGCAGCAGGCTTGGTATCGGTTGGTGCTGAGAGCACAGAGAGGCCTTCTACTGAAGACTAGCCTTCAGCTCTGTAGGTGAAGGCCTTCTCCATGGTTCTCACAGTGGATCTCAATGAAAAGAGGCCGTCCATGGTACTAAAAAGTTCATTGTCTTGGAGGAAAATGGATGTGTAAAGCCATACACCATTTCTCAGAGTGTCCCTGCGACTAAATACCTTTTGCAAGGAGAAATGTCTGGGAAGGAAAACTTACTGGCTATGCCCTCTGGGAATCTAGGCACCTCATTAACATTGAAAACTCCATCTTGAACCTACTTGACCACAGGTCACGTCTCTTTTATGTGAGAAACATAGCACATGATCCAAGTCAGGAGTCTGGCAGGTTGCTGAGAGTCACCGAAGCCTCAGGTGTGTGTCTACTGAGTCTTCAGATCTCAACCTGCTCTATCTAACCAAATTTCCTGCCATGGTTTTATATCCCACAGCTTATCTTAATCTCAATGGTTCTAATGTGAACCGTGAAGCAGGGGCAGAAGAATAAAGCAGCGAAGAATGGACCCTGTCTCAGATAAAATGTAGTATGAGGACCAAGAGCCAAAGTTATCTGCTAATTATCTGATATGGCATGAGAAATTGCCTTCAATCTCAGGAGATAAATAACGCCTTCTTCCTCTAAGCATGCACATGGTTCCTAATCAAGTCTGATGACATACTGTTCATTCATAATGAACACTTTTTTTATTACCCTTTCAGCATTTATTTGTTTATTTATTTATGACTGATATTGATTATTTGGAATCTTGTTTCATTCCCCAAATCACACTCACTTCCCAGTAATTTCATGTCTGTCCACCCTTCCTCTGTGATCTTTCCCATTCCAAAAAAATTTAAAGTTCATTTTGTATGGCCCATACATTCACTGAGGAATGCTCAAAGTTGTAGTAGCCAGCCCATCAAGACAGGATTAGTTTTTCTCTCCCTTTATCAAGTCCAGAAGTAATCAGGTAGGGAGAAATGTGAGAGGGCCTGAGGTTAATGTGGCCTGATCTCTCCTGCCTATGCTGCCCTCTGTATCTCATTGCTGTGGGGTGGTGAGTGGTTAGGGTCACCTCCCCATAAACATTACCCTGGTTTCAGGCAGCAGGCACTGCCCATGGGCATTCATGCACAGGCTGCAACAACATGGCCCTTATCCATATCAACACCACTGACTCTATCATTGCACTCAGCATCTGCACAGACCACGAGCCTCAAGACAGTTCAACATTATGACACATGCCACTAACATCAGCATAGCACCACATGGCAGCAAAGCCTGAGACATCACTGAGGCATCGGGCAGCTTCATGGATGGCAAACATCCACATGAATCCCAGATTTCATTGAGATCTGGAGCAGCAGGATGGACCACTGACACCAAAATGGGCCCCAGTGGCATCGTGGACTCAATGGTTTTTAGAGGTGGTCCAGTCCAGAAAGTTAACCTTTCCTCCGTGGCCCAGAGTCAGGCAATAATAAACCAGGCAAGAGGTTCTGGGGATGAGTCTGTGTCTGCATGAGCTTTAAGCTGTTCTTCACTATCCCAGTGATGCTAATGTGTACAATGACAGCATGTAGACCTTAGTCCTCTCTTACTTGTCACCATCACATTGCTAGGTGCACATATGTCCCTCATTCACTCCCTGCTCTGCTTTCATCTCTTCTACGTCTCCATTATATATTTGTCTCTTGTAGTGGCATTAGGGGACTACCAACCAAGTAATACAAGGAATGCTTCAGGTCCCCGCTTTGCCATTTTTTTTTTTGCTATATTTATATAGATTCAATTAATTTTAAAATTTCTGCCCTCAAAATAAAAGCTCAACTAATACTCATTAGAAAACATATCTTATTTTGACTGTTTCTTATTTTCTAATTAGGTATTTTTTTCATTTACATTTCCAGTGTTATCTCAAAAGTCCCCCATGCCCTCCCCCCACACTGTCCTTCAACGCCCCCCCTTACTTCTTGGCCCTGGTGTTCCCCTATACTTAGGCATATGAGGTTTGCAGGATCAATGGGCCTCTCTTTCCACTGATGGCCAACTAGGCCATCTTCTGATACATATGCATCTAGAGACACAAGCTCAAGAGGATACTGGTTAGTTCATATTGTTGTTCCACCTATAGGGTTGCAGATCCCTTTAGCTCCTTGGGTATTTTCTCTAGCTTCTCCATTGGGGGCCCTGTGACCCACCCAGTAGCTGAGTGTGAGCATCCACTTATGTGTTTGCTAGGCCCAAGAATAGACTCACAAGAGACAGCTATATCAGGGTCCTTTCAGAAAAATCTTACTAGTGTATGCAATGGTGTCAGCGTTTGGAGGCTGATTATAGGATGGATCCCTGGGTATGACAGTCTCTAGATGGTCCATCCTTTCTCAGCTCCAAACTTTGTCTCTGTAACTCCTTCCATGGGTGTTTTGTTCCCAATTCTAAGAAGGGGCAAAGTGTCCAAACTTTGGTCTTCATGCTTCTCGAGTTTCATATGTTTTATAAATTGTATCTTATATCTTGGGTATTTTAAGTTTCTGAGCTAATATCCACTTATCAGTGAGGACATATCATCTGAGTTCTTTTGTGATAGGATTACCTCACTCAGCATGATGCCCTCCATGTCCATCCATTTGCCTAGGAATTTCATAAATTCATTCTTTTTAATAGCTGAGTAGTTACTCCATTGTGTAAATGTACCACATTTTCTGTCTCCATTCCTCTGTTGAGGGGCATCTGGGATCTTTCCAGCTTCTGGCTATTATAAATAAGGCTGCTATGAACATAGTGGAGCATGTGTCCTTCTTACTGGTTGGGACATCTTCTGGATATATGCCCAGGGGAGGTATTGCTGTATCCTCCAGTAGTACTATGTCCAATTTTCTGAGGAACCACCAGACTGATTTCCAGAGTGGTTGTACAAGCTTGCAATCCCACCAACAATGGAGGAGTGTTCCTCATTCCCCACATACTTGCCAGGTTCTGCTGTCACCTCAATTTTTGATCTTAGCCATTCTGGCTAGTGTGAAGTGGAATCTCAGGGTTGATTTTATTTGCATTTCCCTGATAATTAAAAATGCTGAAAATTTTTTTAGGTACTTCTCAGCCATTCAGTATTCCTCAGGTAAGAATTCTTTGTTTACCTCTGAGCCCCATTTTTTAGTGGGGTTATTTGATTTTCTGGCGTCCACCTTCTTGAGTTCTTTATATATATTGCATAATAGTCCCGTATCAGATTTAGGATAGGTAAAGATCCTTTTCAAATCTGTTGGTGGCCTTTTTGTCTTATTGATGGTGTCTTTTGCCTTATAGAAGCTTTGCAATTTTATGAAGTCCCATTTGTTGATTTTCAATTTTATAGCACAAGCCATTGCTGTTATATTCAGGAATTTTGCCCCTGTGCCCATATTTTCGAGGCTTTTCCCCACTTTCTCCTCTGTAAGTTTCACTATCTCTGGTTTTATGTGAAGTTCCTTGATCCACTTAGATTTGACCTTAGTACAAGGAGATAGGAGTGGATCAATTTGCATTCTTCTACATGATAACCACCAGTTGTGCCAGCACCATTTGTTGAAAATGCTGTCTTTTTTTCACTGGATGGTTTTAGCTCTCTTGTCAAAGATCAAGTGACCATAGGTAAGTGGGTTCATTTCTGGGTCTTCCATTCTGTTCCATTGGTCTACTTGTCAGTCGCTATACCAGTACCATGCAGTTTTTATCACAATTGCTCTATAGTACAGCTTAGGTCAGGCATGGTGATTCCCCCAGATTTTCTTTTATCCTTGAGAAGAGTTTTTGCTGTCCTAGGTTTTTGTTATTCCAGATGAATTTGCATATTGCTCTTTCTAATTCATTGAAGAATTGAGTTGGAATTTTGATGGGGATTGCATTGAATCTGTAGATAGCTTTTGACAAGATAGCCATTTTTACTATATTGATCCTGCCAATCCATGAGCATGGGAGATCTTTCCATCTTCTGAGATCTTTTTTAATTTCTTTCTTCAGAGACTTGAAGTTTTATCATACAGATCTTTCACTTCCTTAGTTAGAATCACGACAAGGTATTATATATCTTTGTGACTATTGTGAAGGGTGTTGTTTCCCTAATTTCTTCCTCACCCTGTTTATCCTTTGTGTAGAGAAAGACCACTGATTTTTTTGAGTTAATTTTAAATCCATCTACTGCACTAAAGCTGTTTATCAGGTTTAGGAGTTCTCTGGTGGAATTTTAAGGGTCACATGTATATACTATCATATCATCTGCAAAAAGTGATATTTTCACTTCTCCCTTTCCAATTTGTATCCCCTTGATCCCCTTTTGTTGTCCAATTGTTCTGGCTAGGACTTCAAGTACAATATTGAATAGGTAGGCAGAAAGTGTGCAGCCTTGTCTAGTCCCTGATTTTAATGGTATTGCTTCCAGCTTCTCACCCTTTACTTTGAAGTTGGCTACTGGTTTGCTGTAGATTGCTTTTATCATGTTTAGCTATGGGCCTCGAATTCCTGATCTTTCCAAGACTTTTATCATGAATGGGTGTTGGATTTTGTCAAATTCTTTCTCAGCGTATAACAAGATGATCATGTGGTTTTTGTCTTCGAGTTTGTTTATATAATGGATTACATTGATGGATTTCTGTATATTAAACCCTCCCTGAATCCCTGGAATGAAACCTACTTGATCAGGATGGATGATTGTTTTGATGTGTTCTTGGATTCGGTTCGCGAGAATTTTATTGAGTACTTTTGCATTGATATTCATAAGGGAAATTGGTCTGAAGTTCTCTGTCTTTGTTGGGTCTTCATGTGGTTTAGATAACAGAGTAATTGTGGCTTCATAGAGTTAATTGGATAGAGTACCTTTGGCTTCTATTTTGTGGAATAGTTTGTGAAGAACTGGAATTAGATCTTCTTTGAAGGTCTGATAGAAATCTGCACTAAATCCCTCTGGTACTGGGCTTTTTTTTTTTTTTTTTTTTTTTTTTTGGTTGTGAGACTGTTAATGACGGCTTCTATTTCTTTAGGGGATATAGGACTGTTTAGATCATTAACATGATCCTGATTTAACTTTGTTACCTGATATCTGTCTAGAAATTTGTCCATTTCATGCAGGTTTTCCAGTTTTGTTCAGTATAGACTTTTGAAGAAGGATCTGATGGTGTTTTGGATTTCTTCAGGATCTCTTGTTATGTCTACCTTTTCATTTCTGATTTTGTTAATTAGAATACTGACCCTGTGCTCCCTAGTGAGTCTGGCTGAGGGTTTATCTATCTTCTTGATTTTCTCAAAGAACCAGCTCCTCATTTGGTGGATTCTTTGAATAGTTCTTCTTGTTTCCACTGGTTGATTTCAGCCCTGAGTTTGATTATTTCCTGCCATCTACTCCTCTTGGGTGAATTTTCTTCCTTTTGTTCTAGAGCTTTTAGGTGTGTTGTCAAGCTGTGAGTGTGTGCTCTCTCTAGTTTCTTTTTGTAGGCACTCAGAGCTATGAGTTTACCTCTAAGAAATGCTCTCACTGTGCCCCATAAGTTTGTGTATGTTGTGGCTTCGTTTTCATTAAACTCTAAAAAGTCTTTAATTTCTTTTTTTATTCCTTCCTTGACCAAGGTATCATTGAAAAGAATGTTGTTCAGTTTCCACGTGAATGTTGGCTTTCCATTTTTAATGTTGCTATTGAATATCAGTCTTAGTCCATGGTGATCTGATAGGATGCATGGGACAATTTCAATATTTTTTTATCTGTTGAGACCTGTTTTGTGACCAATTATATTGTCAGTTTTGGAGAAGGTACCATGAGGTACTGAGAAGAATATATCCTTTTGTTTTAGGATAAAATGTTCTGTAGATATCTGTTAGATCCATTTGTTTCATAACTTCTGTTAGTTTGACTGTGTCCGTGTTTAGTTTCGGTTTCCATGATCTGTCCATTGATGAAAATGGTGTGTTGAATTCTCCCACTATTATTGTGTGAGGTGCAATGTGTGCTTTGAACTTTACTAAAGTTTCTTTAATGAATGTGGCTGCCCTTGCATTTGGAGCATAGATATTCAGATCTGAGCATTCCTCTTGGAGTATTTTATCTTTGATGAATATGAAGTGCCCCTCCTTGTCTTATTGGATAACTTTGGGTTGGAAGTCAATTTTATTAGATATTAGAATAGCTACTCCAGCTTGTTTCTTCAGAAAATTTGTTTGGAAAATTGTTTTCAAGCCTTTCATTCTGTGGTAGTGTCTGTCTTTTTCCCTGAGATGGGTTTCCTGTGAGCAGCAAAATGTTGGGTCCTGTTTGTGTAGCCAGTCTGTTAATCTATGTCTTTTTATTGGGGAATTGAGTCCATTGATATTAAGAGATATTAAGAAAAAGTAATTGTTACTTCCTTTTATTTTTGTTGTTAGAGTTGGCATTCTGTTCTTGTGGCTGTCTTATTCCACAGACTCTGTGCCCAAGGTGACCCGGTGCTTAGAAAACATATCTTAAGAAAAGCTATTGAATGTTAAAATATATATATATATATATATATAAAAGAAGATTGCATATAAGTAGATAATTATTACTACTTTTTGTCTCAGAAAGCTCATTTTGTACTTTGAAATAAATTATGTGTATATTTTGTTTGAGTTTAATTGTATGGGAAGAATTGTATGTGTATAACTACCTTGGTTTAGATAAAATGTTATAGTTCACTATTACATGTCTGGCATGTGCATTCTTTCTACCAGGAATTGGTAAGCATCTTAGGTCTATTTGTTCAAACATACAGAAATGTTCCCTGTTCCTGGGAACAGAAAACAGAAGATAGGCATAGAGATAGAGCACACAGTACACAATTGTCATATAGCATGGCTAGAAAAAAAATCCTTGGTCATGGAGGAGTGAATTACTAACCTTTAAATGCCAGAGAAAATACATAAGGATACTGTGACTGGTTACATGTGCTTGATGTATTGCTTTTACACATAAGCCACCATACTGCTGTAAAATTTAGCCTTAGATCTTATCCAGGCAATCCACAAGTATTGTGTCCTCTGAGCTTGATCCCCACATGCACTTATCACAATATTTGAACCAGTGGTAATAACTCAGCCTTTGCATTTCTACCAGTTACCTGAACAAATTGAAAAATTGTCACTTCACTGGATCAATTTACTCTCACCAACTAGTCTGAAAGATTGTTATGTTAATATTTGAAAACTGGATGTTGAGAATTCCTAGTGAATGTTGTCCAAATCTGTGAATTAGTAATCGAAGAGTACAGATATACATATATATATATATATATATATATATGTATATATATATATACCAGATATACAGATATATATATATATATATATAAACTGTCTCTCATTTTCTGAAACAGACTCAAGCAGATCCCACCATATCTGCTGATAACAAGAAAAACTTCAAGACTGTGGTTGACCTGACTGACTGCCAATGTGAACGAAACTTCATAGAGTCCTTAGAGAGTACACTTCCTGCCTCCAATCAAGATCAAACACTGTTTGAAAACATGACTAATCAACACAAGTTAAACCTTTCTAAAATGTTGAGTGTCCTGAGCAAATGTTGTACTCAGAAGCAGCAAGTGGACACGGTACATTTCAGAAGAATGCCCCATAGGATTCAAAGTACCAAACAAAACAATTATAAAAAGCAAGTCCTTTACCCTATGCAAGAATTCATGAATTTAACTAGAGATGTGTTGGTTTCCAGATATGTATAACTAGGAGGCCCCTGGTGTCCTACCTGCTGTGCCTATTATTAGGGTTCTTTGAGTCTTACAACCTCTTTGTTTACCCACCCAAGTAAAGGAGGGTAGAGATTATAAATAAACAAAAGAAACTAGTCTCTCCTCCCTCCTGTTAAATGCTAAAAGTGATCAGAGACAGCAAATGAAGGCTTCTGAATCAGCAGTTCAGGGAACAGACCGCTTGGAATTCGCCTCCTTTCCAAACTAATCACCAAATCTTCCTTATTTTAAATGCACATGTTATTTTGTGGTAAGTTTCTCAGTAAATTCATCATGATCCTATCAGTCTTCCACACTGTAGTCTGAGCAAATGTAAATGGAAACCTTTTAGGTTTCAAAATATCAGTTTTGTAGTTATAAAATATTATATATCATGTTTTTTCACTTTAAATTATTTTTTAATATTTACACACTTGTATATGATACTTGTGATCTCACTCACATCTCAGACTCTTATTTCCCTCTATCTTTCATGAACAAAACTCTTCCAGATAACTCCCTGTTATGTCTTTTTATTTTGTTGTTTGTGACATACTGGGTTTATCAGGGGCTACACACATGGTCATGTACATGGTAGAGCACTTGAAGGTCAGATCTGAAAGTATGAGCGCCTCCTCAGAGAATGGCTCTTCCTTGAGAGTTTTATCACAAAAAGTTTTCAAAGTAGATGTAGATTCATAGTCTGGTAGTGCTTCTCATGAAGATGTTATGATGAAGTCTTGCCATTTCAATTGTTATTGTCTATGTCTTGGATTCTATTCTTAAACAGCAATTTTTCATGATGTGTTAAAAATCAAGAGTAGACCAACCTGGATACTTGGGGTCCTCCCAGAAACTGAACCAGCAGAAACTGGGCCTGCATGAACTGGACCTAGCCCTGAGGGGCTGTGAGCTGTACACAGGCAGCCTGGTCCCTGATTGAGCACAGGCTTTGAACTCTGGAGACCAGGCAGGTAACTTTCTCCTGCAAGGGACAGCAGTTGTTCGGCCACACCCCTTGAGGCCCTGGCTCCTGTCAAATCTACAGCAATCAGTCATGTAGGGCAACACCCCAAGCTCCTGGAATTCTGTCTGGACTCCATTCTCACAGTTACCTGGCAACAGTTACCTACCCCCACTCTGTTTTCAGCTCTTCTGTAGCATATAATGGCATCTGGGGTTTCCAGAGCCTGAAAACCTGTCATCATGGTCCTCTGTGCAGGCCAGGGGACCCTGAGCCACCTCCAGTAGTTCTGCAGGGACACATAACTGAGCCTTTCTCACCCCCCTTCTCCCTACCTACCCACCCCTGAAACAGGGTCCTGATGCTTCTCACGGCCTGACACTCTCCCAGATGTGGTGTGGGGAACACTTAGTCAAACATCCCGTGTCCTGCCTTGCCACACGGACTGAGCCCCAAACGAATATGGGACACCATTTTAACTCACCACCCATGTGTGGCAAATGTACAGTCTGGTCTTCATGTGGGACTTCCAACCCTGAAGAAGGGCCACCCCTGACTCTGTTGACTGCCTGTGTAGTCTAGCTAATTGGAATAGCTTCCCTGGCCTCAGTAGTAAAGAATGTGTCTAGTCCTACAGTGACTTGATGTCCCAGGATGGGTTGGTTCCAGCGGGGTGCCTTCACTTATTCAGAGTAGCAGGGGAGGGGAGTTGTGGGAGGATATGGGGGGGGGGGCAGAAGGGGGATCTGTGGTCAGGATGTAAAGTGAATAAATAAATAAATAAATAAATAAATAAATAAATAAATAAATAAATAATATAAAGCAGATCTTAGGCTCGATCTCAGCGGAGGGTCCTAAGGTCTCCAAAGAACTCTCCATGCTGCAGGCACTCTAGCACACCAAGGATCTTGAGATCACTGGTGAGCGGAATGCAACATCTGTTCCAAAAAAAACCAGAGGGTCTTGTGCTAGCAGGAACAGGGACAAAGGACACCTGCCCAACCACTGGCTGGGGTTCGTTCTGGTCAGTGCGAACTCATTGGAGGATCCCAAGGTCCCAGAGGACTCTCCACACTGCAGGTACCCTAGCAAACCCAGGATCTTGAGATCACTGGTGAGTGGAATGCAACATCTGTTCCAAAAATCCCACAGGATCTTGTGCTGAGACCCAATCCCCTGGGCACCTTACCTGCCAGAGGAAAGTAGGCCTCCAGGGAGGGCTCTGACCCCAGGACTCATGAGATGGATCTGAGCTCCAGACTTCTGTGCACCTTCCCTACAAAGAGAGCTTGCTTGCAGAGAGTACTCTGATCACTGGGACTCGGGACAGAGTTGGTCTCCCAGGAGTGCTATCAGAGGCTAAAGAATCACAGGAGGAAAAAGCTCCAGCTAGAGACAGCTAGAACATCTAACACCAGAGAGTAACAGATGGCAAAGGCAAATGAAAGAATCTTACTAATAGAAACCCAGACCACTCAGCATCATCAGAAACCAGTATGCTCACCACAGTGAGTCCTGGATACTCCAAAACCTTCAAAAAACAAGATTTGGAATAAAATCATTTCTCATGATATTGGTAAAGGATTTTAAGAAGGACATTAATAACTCACTTAAAGAAATACAGGAGAACACTGCTAAACAGGTAGAAGCTTTTAAAGAGGAAGCACAAAAATCCCTCAAGAAATTACAAGAAAACACTGCTAAACAGGTAGAAGACCTTAAAGAGGAAACACAAAAATCCCTTAAAGAATTACAAGAAAACACAACCAAACAGGTGATGGAATTGAACTAAACCATCCAAGATCTAAAAATGGAAGTAGAAACAATGAAGAAAACCTAAAGGTAGACAACACTGGAGATAGAAACCCTAGGAAAGAAATCAGGAACCATAGATGTGAGCATCAGAAACAAGAGATGGAAGAAAGAATCTAAGGTGCAGAAGTTTCCATAGAGAACATGGACACAACAATCAAAGAAAATGCAAAAAGATCCTAACTCAAAACATCCAGGAAATCCAGGACACAATGAGAAGAGCAAAAAGTCTTCAAAGTAGATGTAGACTCATATTTTGGTAGTGCTTCTCAAGGAGATTTTGATGGTGAAGACTTGACATTTGAAATTGTTATTGGATTCTGTATCTTGGATTCTACTCTTAAACAGCAATTTTCCATGCTGTGTTGAAAATCAACACACTAAAATAACCTGGAACTTTGGGGGTTCCCAGAAATTGAAAAAGCATAAACTGAACGTGCATGAACCGACCTAGCCCCTCCACCCATGTGTTGAAAATGTGCAGTATAATCTTCATGTAGGACCCTCAACACTGGAGCAGGTCCATCCCTGATTCAGTATCCTAACTGGGCTGGCTTTTCTTGCCACTGTAGGAAAGGATGTGCCCAGTCCTGCATTGATTTGTTGTCCAGAATGGGTTGGATCCAGTGAGTTGCCTCCCCTTACTCAGAGGAGCAAGGCAAGGGGAGTTGTGGGAGGAGCTATATGAGGGGGTGACTAGAAAGTGGACCTGTGGTCAGAATGTAAAGTGAATAAATAAACAAATAAATAGATTATAAAAATAATATTTTTTTAAAAAATGTAACTTATAATCTGTTCAGAATGAAAAAATATTTCTTCTTTCACCTAAATACAACAGTCTCACAACTTTTCAATTCAATAATAAAAAACTAGTATGTAGCACTATTTTGGTTGAAACTCTAATTTCACTGATATCTCTGAAAGCATGAACTACAACTGTGTTCTCACATGGAAATAAATCATTATCAGTTCCAGTATAGATTCTCTGTTGCTGAAACAGGAGTCTATTTTTTTGGTAAAGTTGTAAACCACTGGATTGGTTTGTCATTGTTGAGATTTTGTTTTTTATGTTTAATGCTTTTTGATTGGTATTAAAAGAGTATTAGTCATACTTTCGTCTTACCAGGACAAAGGCCCAAAATCAGTTTAGAGGAAATAAATACATTTAATTCTATTTGGATACAATGTTGCAGAATTTTCAGGAAAGTTGTGTTCCTCTAACTCACATTAATTTCCACTGTTGGCATGAGCTAGTAAAGGTGTCAATCATCTACTTCCCTATGGGTCCATCAGGATATGACCCTATTCTCACGTCTTTTTTATTTTTTATTTTGTTTTGTTTTGTTTTTCTTTTTTTATTAAATATTTTCTTCATTTACATTTCAAATGCTATCCCCTTTCCTAGTTTCCTCTCCGAAAGTCCACTATACCCCCCACCACCACCCCTGTCATAATTCCCCAACTCATGCACTCTCACTTCCTGGCCCTGGAAATCCGCTGTACTGGGACATATAATCTTCCCAATTCAAGGGCCTCTCTTCCCATTGATGGCCAACTAGGTCATCCTCTGCTATATAAGCAACTAGAGATACAAGCTCTGGGGGGTACTGGGGAAGTGGTTAGTTCATATTGATGTTCTTCCCATAGGGTTGCAGACCCCTTTAGCTCCTTGGGTATTTTTTCTAGCTCCTTCATTGGGGGCCCTGTGTTCCATTCAATAGATGACTGTGAGCATCCACTTCTGTATTTGCCAGACACTGGCATAGCTTCAGAAGACATAGCTATATCAAGGTCCTGTCAGCAAAATCTTGCTGGCATATGCAATAGTGTCCGGTTAGGTGATTGTTTATGGTATGGATCCCTAAGTGGGGCAGTCTCTGCACAGGCCTACCTTCCATCTCAGCTCCGAACTTTGTCTCTGCAACTCCTTCCATGGCTTTTTTGTTCCCCATTCTAAGAAGTAATGAAGTATTCACACATTGGTCTTCCTTCTTCTTGAGTTTCATGTGTTTTGCAAATTGTATGTTGGGTATTCTTTTTTTGTTTTGTTTTGTTTTGTTTTTTTCTTTCCATTTTTTATTAGGTATTTAGCTCATTAAAATTTCCAATGCTATACCAAAAGTCCCCCATACCCACCCACCCCCACTCCCCTAACCGCCCACTCCCCCTTTTTGGCCCTGGCGTTCCCCTGTTCTGGGGCATATAAAGTTTGTGTGTCCAATGGGCCTCTCTTTCCAGTGATGGCCGACTAGGCCATCTTTTGATACATATGCAGCTAGAGTCAAGAGCTCCGGGGTACTGGTTGGTTCATAATGTTGATCCAACTATAGGGTTGCAGATCCCTTTAGCTCCTTGGCTACTTTCTCTAGCTCCTCCATTGGGAGCCCTGTGATCCATCCATTAGCTGACTGTGGGCATCCACTTCTGTGTTTGCTAGGCCCCGGCATAGTCTCACAAGAGACAGCTACATCTGGGTCCTTTCGATAAAATCTTGCTAGTGTATGCAATGGTGTCAGCGTTTGGATGCTGATTATGGGGTGGATCCCTGGATAAGGCATTCTCTACATGGTCCATCCTTTCATCGCAGCTCCAAACTTTGTCTCTGTAACTCCTTCCAAGGGTGTTTTGTTCCCACTTCTAAGGAGGGGCATAGTGTCCACACTTCAGTCTTCATTTTTCTTGAGTTTCATGTGTTTAGGAAATTGTATCTTATATCTTGGGTATCCTAGGTTTTGGGCTAATATCCACTTATCAGTGAGTACATATTGTGTGAGTTCCTTTGTGAATGTGTTACCTCACTCAGGATGATGCCTTCCAGGTCCATCCATTTGGCTAGGAATTTCTTAAATTCATTTTTTTTAATAGCTGAGTAGTACTCCATTGTGTAGATGTACCACATTTTCTGTATCCATTCCTCTGTTGAGGGGCATCTGGGTTCTTTCCAGCTTCTGGCTATTATAAATAAGGCTGCTATGAACATAGTGGAGCATGCGTCCTTCTTACCAGTTGGGGCATCTTCTGGATATATGCCCAGGAGAGGTATTGCTAGATCCTCCGGTAGTACTATGTCCAATTTTCTGAGGAACCGCCAGACAGATTTCCAGAGTGGTTGTACAAGCCTGCACTCCCACCAACAATGGAGGAGTGTTCCTCTTTCTCCACATCCTCGCCAGCATCTGCTGTCACCTGAATTTTTGATCTTAGACATTCTGACTGGTGTGAGGTGGAATCTCAGGGTTGTTTTGATTTGCATTTCCCTGATGATTAAGGATGTTGCACATTTTTTCAGGTGCTTCTCTGCCATTCGGTATTCCTCAGGTGAGAATTCTTTGTTCAGTTCTGAGCCCCATTTTTTAATGGGGTTATTTGATTTTCTGAAGTCCACCTTCTTGAGTTCTTTATATATGTTGGATATTAGTCCCCTATCTGATTTAGGATAGGTAAAGATCCTTTCCCAATCTGTTGGTGGTCTCTTTGTCTTATTGACGGTGTCTTTTGCCTTGCAGAAACTTTGGAGTTTCATTAGGTCCCATTTGTCAATTCTCGATCTTACAGCACAAGCCATTGATGTTCTGTTCAGGAATTTTTCCCCTGTGCCCATATCTTCAAGGCTTTTCCCCACTTTCTCCTCTATAAGTTTCAGTGTCTCTGGTTTTATGTGAAGTTCTTTGATCCATTTAGATTTGACCTTAGTACAAGGAGATAAGTATGGATCGATTCGCATTCTTCTACATGATAACAACCAGTTGTGCCAGCAACATTTGTTGAAAATGCTGTCTTTCTTCTACTGGATGGTTTTAGCTCCCTTGTCGAAGATCAAGTGACCATAGGTGTGTGGGTTCATTTCTGGGTCTTCAATTCTATTCCATTGGTCTACTTGTCTGTCTCTATACCAGTACCATGCAGTTTTTACCACAATTGCTCTGTAGTAAAGCTTTAGGTCAGGCATGGTGATTCCACCAGAGGTCCTTTTATCCTTGAGAAGAGTTTTTGCTATCCTAGGTTTTTTGTTATTCCAGATGAATTTGCAAATTGCTCCTTCTAATTCGTTGAAGAATTGAGTTGGAATTTTGATGGGGATTACATTGAATCTGTAGATTGCTTTTGGCAAGATAGCCATTTTTACAATATTGATCCTGCCACTCCATGAGCATGGGAGATCTTTCCATCTTCTGAGATCTTCTTTAATTTCTTTCTTCAGAGACTTGAAGTTTTTATCATACAGATCTTTCACTTCCTTAGTTAGAGTCACGCCGAGATATTTTATATTATTTGTGACTATTGAGAAGGGTGTTGTTTCCCTAATTTCTTTCTCAGCCTGTTTATTCTTTGTGTAGAGAAAGGCCATTGACTTGTTTGAGTTAATTTTATATCCAGCTACTTCACCGAAGCTGTTTATCAGGTTTAGGAGTTCTCTGGTGGAATTTTTAGGGTCCCTTATATATACTATCATATCATCTGCAAAAAGTGATATTTTGACTTCCTCCTTTCCAATTTGTATCCCCTTGATCTCCTTTTGTTGTCGAATTGCTCTGGCTAATACTTCAAGTACTATGTTGAAAAGGTAGGGAGAAAGTGGGCAGCCTTGTCTAGTCCATGATTTTAGTGGGATTGCTTCCAGCTTCTCTCCATTTACTTTGATGTTGGCTACTGGTTTGCTGTAGATTGCTTTTATCATGTTTAGGTATGGGCCTTGAATTCCTGATCTTTCCAGAACTTTTATCATGAATGGGTGTTGGATCTTGTCAAATGCTTTTTCTGCATCCAACGAGATGATCATGTGGTTTTTGTCTTTGAGTTTGTTTATATAGTGGATTACATTGATGGATTTTCGTATATTAAACCATCCCTGCATTCCTGGAATGAAACCTACTTGGTCAGGATGGATGATTGCTTTAATGTGTTCTTGGATTCGGTTAGCGAGAATTTTATTGAGGATTTTTGCATCGATATTCATAAGAGAAATTGGTCTGAAGTTCTCTATCTTTGTTGGATCTTTCTGTGGTTTAGGTATCAGAGTAATAGTGGCTTCATAAAATGAGTTGGGTAGAGTACTTTCTACTTCTATCTTGTGAAAAAGTTTGTGCAGAACTGGAATTAGATCTTCTTTGAAGGTCTGATAGAACTCTGCACTAAACCCGTCTGGTCCTGGGCTTTTTTTGGCTGGGAGACTATTTATAACTGCTTCTATTTCTTTAGGGGATATGGGACTGTTTAGAAGGTCAACTTGATCCTGATTCAACTTTGGTACCTGGTATCTGTCCAGAAATTTGTCCATTTCGTCCAGGTTTTCCAGTTTTGTTGAGTATAGCCTTTTGTAGAAGGATCTGATGGTGTTTTGGATTTCTTCAGGATCTGTTGTTATGTCTCCCTTTTCAGTTCTGATTTTGTTAATTAGGATTTTGTCTTTGAGCCCTCTAGTGAGTCTAGCTAAGGGTTTATCTATCTTGTTGATTTTCTCAAAGAACCAACTCCTCGTTTGGTTAATTCTTTGAATAGTTCTTCTTGTTTCCACTTGGTTGATTTCACCCCTGAGTTTGATTATTTCCTGCCGTCTACTCCTCTTGGGTGAATTTGCTTCCTTTTTTTCTAGAGCTTTTAGATGTGTTGTCAAGCTGCTAGTATGTGCTCTCTCCCGTTTCTTCATGGAGGCACTCAGAGCTATGAGTTTCCCTCTTAGAAATGCTTTCATTGTGTCCCATAGGTTTGGGTACGTTGTGGCTTCATTTTCATTAAACTCTAAAAAGTCTTTAATTTCTTTCTCTATTCCTTCCTTGACCAAGGTATCATTGAGAAGAGTGTTGTTCAGTTTCCACGTGAGTGTTGGCTTTCTGTTATTTATTTTGTTATTGAAGATCAGCCTTAGTGCATGGTGATCTGATAGGATACATGGGACAATTTCAATATTTTTGAATCTGTTGAGGCCTGTTTTGTGACCTATTATGTGGTCAATTTTGGAGAAGGTACCATGAGGTGCTGAGAGGAAGGTATATCCTTTTGTTTTAGGATAAAATGTTCTGTAGATATCTGTCAGATCCATTTGTTTCATCACTTCTGTTAGTTTCAGTGTGTCCCTGTTTAGTTTCTGTTTCCATGATCTGTCCATTGGTGAAAGTGGTGTGTTGAAGTCTCCCACTATTATTGTGTGAGGTGCAATGTGTGCTTTGAGCTTTACTAAAGTTTCTTTAATGAATGTGGCTGCCCTTATATTTGGCGCATAGATATTCAGAATTGAGAGTTCCTCTTGGAGGATTTTACCTTTGATGAGAACAAAGTGCCCCTCCTTGTCTTTTTTGATGACTTTGGGTTGGAAGTCAATCTTATTAGATATTAGGATGGCTACTCCAGCTTGTTTCTTCATACCATTTGCTTGGAAAATTGTTTTCCAGCCTTTTATTCTGAGGTAGTGTCTATCTTTTTCTCTGAGATGTGTCTCCTGTAAACAGCAAAATGTTGGGTCTTGTTTGTGTAGCCAGTTTGTTAGTCTATGTCTTTTTATTGGGGAGTTGAGACCATTGATGTTAAGAGATATTAAGGAAAAGTAATTGTTGCTTCCTGTTATTTTTGTTGTTAAAGTTGGCATTCTGTTCTTGTGGCTGTCTTCTTTTAGGTTTGTTGAGGGATTACCTTCTTGTTTTTTCTAGGGCATTGTTCCCGTTCTTGTATTGGTTTTTTTCTGTTATTAACCTTTGAAGGGCTGGATTCATGGAGAGATAATGTGTGAATTTGGTTTTGTCGTGGAATACTTTGTTTTCTCCATCTATGGTAATTGAGAGTTTGGCTGGGTATAGTAGCCTGGGCTGGAATTTGTGTTCTCTTAGTGTCTGTATAACATCTGTCCAGGCTCTTCTGGCTTTCATAGTCTCTGGTGAAAAATCTGGTGTAATTCTGTTAGGCTTGCCTTTGTATGTTACTTGACCTTTTTCCCTTACCGCTTTTAGTATTCTATCTTTATTTAGTGCATTTGTTGTTCTGATTATTATGTGTCGGGAGGAATTTCTTTTCTGGTCCAGTCTATTTGGAGTTCTGTAGGCTTCTTGTATGTTCATAGGTATCTCTTTCTTTATATTTGGGAAGTTTTCTTCAATAATTTTGTTGAAGATGTTTGCTGGTCCTTTGAGTTGAAAATCTTCATTCTCATCCACTCCTATTATCCGTAGGTTTGGTCTTCTCATTGTGTCCTGGATTTCCTGGATATTTTGAGTTAGGATCTTTTTGCATTTTCCATTTTCTTTGATTGTTGTGCCGATGTTCTCTATGGAATCTTCTGCACCTGAGATTCTCTCTTCCATCTCTTGTATTCTGTTGCTGATGCTCAAATCTATGGTTCCAGATTTCTTTCCTAGGGTTTCTATCTCCAGTGTTGCCTCACTTTGAGTTTTCTTTATTGTTTCTACTTCCCTTTTTAGGTCTAGTATGGTTTTGTTCATTTCCATCACCTGTTTGTATGTTTTTTCCTCTTTTTCTGTAAGGACTTCTACCTGTTTGATTGTGTTTTCCTGTTTTTCTTTAAGGACTTGTAACTCTTTAGCAGTGTTCTCCTGTATTTCTTTAAGTGATTTATTAAAGTCCTTCTTGATGTCCTCTACCATCATCATGAGATATGCTTTTAAATCTAGGTCTAGGTTTTCGGGTGTGTTGGGGTGCCCTGGACTGGGCGAAGTGGGAGTGCTGGGTTCTGATGATGGTGAGTGGTCTTGGTTCC
Organism: Mus musculus; assembly: GCF_000001635.26. NCBI lineage: Eukaryota > Metazoa > Chordata > Mammalia > Rodentia > Muridae > Mus > Mus musculus. Next base: position 40,540,787 of record NC_000083.6, read on the forward strand.
TGTTAGTAGGATTCCTACGTTTACCTTTCGCCATCTGGTAATCTCTGGAGTTAGTAGTTATAGTTGACTCTGTTTAGAGATTGTTCTTCTGGTGATTCTGTTACCGTCTCTCAGCAGACCTGGGAGACAGATTCTCTCCTCTGAGTTTCAGTGCTCAGAGCACTCTCTGCTGGCAAGCTCTCTTACAGGGAAGGTGCGCAGATATCTTGTTTTTGGACCTCCTCCTGGTCGAAGAAGAAGGCCCAAAACAGGGCCTCTCTCAGAAGCTGTGTTGCTTTGGCAGTTCCCAGAAGCTGTCAGCTTCTGTGGTGCAGACTCTCACCTGTGCAGACTAAAATCCTAAGATCCAGGGAGTCCTGGAACCAAGATGGCGACCGCTGCTGCTGAGGCTGAGGCCGTCTCCCGAGCCAGGGGACACCTGTCCTCTGGTCCGGACGGTGGCCGGCTGTCTGCGGTCCGCCAAGAGTACTGCCTCAGCGGCTCTGTGCTTCCGCCCGTCCCAGAAGCTGTCCGGTTCTCTGGCGCACCCTCTAACCTGTTCAGACTAATTTCCTAAGTACTGCTGAGTCCCGGAACCAAGATGGCGACCGCTGCTGCTGAGGCTGAGGCCGCCTCCCAAGACAGGCGGACACCTGTCCTCTGGTCCAGATGGTGGCCGGTTGTCTGCGGCCCGCCCAGGCTGCTGCCTCAGCGGCTCTGTGCTTCTGCCCGTCCCAGAAGCTGTCCGGTTCTCTGGCGCACCCTCTAACCTGTTCAGACTAATTTCCTAAGTTCTGCTGAGTCCCGAAACCAAGATGGCGACCACTGCTGCTGAGGCTGAGGCCGCCTCCCAAGCCAGGCGGACACCTGTCCTCTGGTCCGGATGGTGGCCGGTTGTCTGCGGCCTGCCCAGGCTGCTGCCTCAGCGGCTCTGTGCTTCCGCCCGTCCCAGAAGCTGTCCGGTTCTCTGGCGCACCCTCTAACCTGTTCAGACTAATTTCCTAAGTTCTGCTGAGTCCCGGAACCAAGATGGCGACCGCTGCTGCTGAGGCTGAGGCCGCCTCCCAAGCCAGGCGGACACCTGTCCTCTGGTCCGGATGGTGGCCGGTTGTCTGCGGCCCGCCCAGGCTGCTGCCTCAGCGGCTCTGTGCTTCCGCCCGTCCCAGAAGCTGTCCGGTTCTCTTGCACACCCTCTAACCTGTTCAGACTAATTTCCTAGGTCCCACGGAGTCCCGGAACCCAGATGGCGACCGCTGCTGCTGAGGCTGAGGCCGCCTCCCAAGCCAGGCGGACACCTGTCCTCTGGTCCGGATGGTGGCCGGTTGTCTGTGGCACGCCCAGGCTGCTGCCTCAGCGGCTCTGTGCTTCTGCCCGTCCCAGAAGCTGTCCGGTTCTCTGGCGCACCCTCTAACCTGTTCAGACTAATTTCCTAAGTTCTGCTGAGTCCTGGAACCAAGATGGCGACCGCTGCTGCTGAGGCTGAGGCCCGTATGTTGGGTATTTTAAATTTCTGGGCTAATATTCACTTATCAGTGAGTGCATATCATGTGAGTTCTTTTGTGACTTGGTTACCTCACTCAGGATAATATCCTCAAGATACATCCACTTGTCCAAGATTTTCATAAATTCATTGTTTTCAATAGGTGAACAGTACTCCATTCTGTGAATGTACCACATTTTCTGTATCCATTCCTCTATTGAGGGACATCTGGGTTCTTTCCAGCTTCTGGCTATTATAAATAAGGCTGCTATGAACATAGTAGAGCATGAGTCCTTATTACAAGCTGAAACATCTTCTGGGTATATGCCCAGGAGAAGTACTGCTAGATCTTCAGGTAGTACTATGTCCAACTTTCTGAGGAACCACCAAACTGATTTCTAGAGTGGTTGTACAAGCTTGTAATCCCACCAGCAATGTAGGACTGTTCATCTTTCTCCAAATCCTCGCCAGCATCTGAGTGTTTTATCTTAGTCATTCTGACTGGCATGAGGTGGAATTTCAGGGTTGTTTTGATTTGCAGTTCCCTGATGATTAACAATTTTTCAGGTGCTTCTCAGGCATTTGTTATTCCTCAGGTAACAGTTATTTGTTTAGCTTTCTACCCCATATTTTAATAAGATTATTTGTTTTTGTGGAGTCCATCTTCTTGAGTTCTTTGTATATACTGAATATGAGTCCCCTATCTGATTTAAAATTGGTAAATATCCTTTCCCAATCTATTGGTGGCCTTCTTGTCTTATTGACAGTGTTTATTGCCTTACAGAAGCTTTGCAATTTTATGAGGTCCCATTTGTCAATTCTTGATCTTACAGCACAAGCCTTTGCTATTCTGTTCAGGAATTATGCCCCTGCACCCATATCTTCGAGGTTTTTCCCCACTTTCTCCTCTATGTTTCAGTGTCTCTGGTTGTATGTGGAGTTCCTTGATCCACTTAGACTTGAGCTTTGTACAAGGAGATAAGAATGGGTCAATTCACATTCTTCTACATGATAACCACCAGCAGAGTCAGCACCATTTGTTGAAAATACTGTCTTTTTTCCTCTGGATGGTTTTAACTCCTTTGTCAAAGACCAAGTGATCATAGGTGTGTGGGTACATTTCTGGGTCTTCAATTCTATTCCATTGATCTATCTGTCTTTCGCTGTACAGGTACCATGCAGTTTTTTATCACAATTGCTCTGTAGTACAGGTTGAGTTCGGGCATGGTG